>NW_026111588.1:0-360000 GCF_024679095.1 Eriocheir sinensis | reverse complement strand
AAATGCACATTAAATAGTAACAAATTCATTAAAATACTTCAACAAATATCAATAAAATGTGTATTTGTATGAAAATAGATATACAAAATACACACATAAAATAACTTTAATAAATTTGTAAAACTATATACAAAAATACACAAAAATTATTTAAATTTGTATGAAAATAGATAAATATATAAAATTAGAACATTTGTATTGAAATACATCACAAAATACTCATAAAATATTATAGGTTTGAAGGGAAAATATATATATATATATATATATATATATATATATATATATATATATATATATATATATATATATATATATTTTAAGTTGTGCCTATTGCGCCAATGAGCATCTTCCAGTGAGGCCTGATGGTCATCCCAGGCTTCTTTCAGGTGGGGAGCACGATGGTCGACCCAGCCGTTCTGGCGCAGGCGAATGTTTATGATGGCGCCATCTTGCATTGGCTCCTTCTGCCCCCAGAACTCGTTCTTGAAACAACGGACGGCTTCCTCTAAATTAAGGTTGATCGTTAGTCTTCAGGACGGCATGTGGGTGATTTTAAGCCGCCAGCAGTGACGAAAAATCCGAGTGGTAGCGTGATTCGAACCACGTCGTCCATCACACCCGAATGTGGGTCAGTATGCTATCACTTCGTAAATTTGTATAAAAAATATATATACAAAAATACACATTAAATAGCAATAAATATGTATAAAATAATATACCAAAACACTATTAAACTAATAAAATCGTATCAAAATAAACACATTAAATAAATTCAAATATATTAATTAAAAATGTAAATACGTATAAAAGTATGTACAAAATACACATATAATAGTAATTCATTATGAATATAAACAAAAAATACTGTGAAATAATAACAAATTTGTGTGAAGAAAACATATACAAAATACACATAGAATACTTGCAATTTCAATAAAATGTATATACAAAAATGCAAATAAAATAAAATGAAATTTCCATAAAAATATATACAAAACACACATTAAATAACATGTTACGTATAAAAATATTTATACAAAATACCCTAGAAATAATCTAAATTCGTATCGAGTTAAATGATCAAAATACCAATAAAAGAATGTAATTTTGGATGAAAATATATATAGAAAATACATAAAATAACCTAAATAAATACAAATATAAACATAAAAATAATTTAAAATTGAATAGAATAAATTTACAAAATAAAAATATGGTATATTTGTAATGAAATATATATATAATTACATATAAATAATGTAGTTGTATGAAAAAAAATTATATATATATATATATATTGTGTGTATAATAATATGTGTGTGTGTGTGTGTGTGTGTATATATATATATATTATGTATATATATATATATATATATATATATATATATATATATATATATATATATATATATATATATATATATATATATATATATATATATATATTAAATTGCCTAATTTACATGTGTGTATTTTGCATATCTATTCAAGCAGAAATTTGAATTATTTTCTGTATTTTTAATATATGTTTTAACACAATTTGAATTATTTTATTTGTATTTAATTTATATATTCTACAAATCATTCTTTTATTGGAATTTTGTTTATTTGTTTTAAACAATTTACATTACTTTATGTATTTTGTAAAACATATTTCATAAATTTGTTATTTAATATGTGTGTATATATTTGGATAGGATATTTTATTTCATACCAGGATATATTTACTACTTCATTTTATATTAATTTTTTGCATGTTGGAATTATTTAATGTGTGTATTTGCATGTGTATTTAATAAAAGTCTTTTTATTTTGCAATTGTTTTTTGCATCTTTTATTTTTCGTACCAAAATTTGCACTATTTTATTGATGTTCTGTATATTTATTTGGTATACGATTTTACTATTCTATTATATATTTGTATATATATATTACTCTGGGAAATTACGTTATTCTATGTTTATTTGTTTTCATTTCATACAAATTTACATTATTCTTCTATGTGTATTTTCCCACATGTATATAACAAATTTAATGAAATTACTATGTGTATTTTGTATATCTATTTTCATACATATTGAAATTATTTTGTTTATTTTATATACATATTTATACACATTTTTCGTTATTTTATATTTTTCTATATTTATTTTCTTTCCCTACAAATATACATTCTTTTTATCTTAATTTTTGTTTATTTTCTTATACGAATTTACATAATAATTTTAGTTGTATTTGGTATATATATTTTTATACTTATTTATATCATTTTATATGTATTTTGTATGTATATTTTCATAGAAATTTACTCTCTTTTATGTGTATTCGTATATATATTTTGATACAAATTTATTTTGTTGAAGAGTATTTTGTATATCTTTTTCAATACAAATTTACTTTATTGTATGTGCATTTTGTATATTTATTTTAATACAAATTTAATTCTTTGATTTGTATTTTTTGGCCTTTACATTTTTTTATACAAGTATGGGTGTTATATAGGTATTTGCATCTTTAATTTTCATACAAATTTACATTATTTGGCTGATATTCTATTTATTTACTTTGCTGATGCAGGTTAATCACGTCAAATTTTGACATGTGTGTGTGTGTATGTGTGTATGTATGTGTGTGTGTGTGTGTGTATGTGCAGTGTGTGTATTATTATGTATGTATATATATATATGTATATATATATATGTATATATATATGTATATGTATATATATGTATATATATATGTACTATATATATGTATATATATATATATATATATATATATATATAGATATATATAGTAAATATATATAAATATATATACATACATATATATATATATATATATATATGTAAAATATGTAAAATCATGTCAAAATACAGACAGAATATCAAAATTTGTGAGTAAAGATGCAAATACCTGTAAAATAATCTATACCATATAATTTACATATTTACATTATTTAATGTATATTTTTGTATATATATTTTTGCAAATTTTACATTATTTCATTTGTGTTGTTTATATATTTTCATACAAATTTACATTATTTTATATGTATTATTTGTATATATATTTCAATGTCAAATTTACCTAATTTACATGTGTATTTTGCATATCTATTTTCAAAACAAAATGTAAATTATTTTTGTGTATTTTAGTATATATTTTATACAATTTTCTTATTTAATTTGTATTTTTGTATATATATATTTCTTCATACAATATATATATTCTTTTACTGGAAATTTGTTTATTTATTTTGATGAATTTACATTATTTTATGTGTATTTTGCATATATATATATATATATATATATATATATATATACACGTATATATATCATATTTATATATATATATATATATATATTTATATATATATATATATATATATATATATATTTTTCATATATACGTTATTTATATATTTCGTATATATATTTTGTGCAATTTTATATCTATTTGCATATCTTCAACAAATTTATCTTATTGTATGTGCATTTTGTATATTTATTTTTATAGCAATTTAAATTATTTATGTGTATTTTATATATTTTTTATACAAATATTACCTTATTGTGTGCATTATGGGTATTTTATGTCTTTATTTTCATGGTATTTTGTATATATATTTTTTATAAAAATATTTTTTTTTATGGGTATTTTATTTTCGCACAAATTTACATTATTTTTATTGTAATTTTGTGTATTTATTTGATATACGATTTTACATTTATTCTATGTGTATTTTTCCATATATTTTTATACATTTTTATTATTTAATGTGTATTTTGTATATATATATTTTATTCAAATGCTTTTATTTTATGTTTATTTGTTTATATATATTCATACAAATTTACAATATTTTATGTGTATTTTGTATATATATTTATATCTATTTTCATACAAATTAAAATTATTTTTGTGTATTTTGTATATTTTTTATACAAATTTTAGTTATTATATATATTATTTTGTAATATTTATTTTCACTTGGCTCTTGAAATTTAGTTTATTTTATTTTAATGAATTTCTATTTTATTGATTTATTTTGATATATTTTCATACGTATTTACATTATTTTATATGTTTTGTATATATATTTTTATGCAATTTACTTTATTTAATGTTTATTTTGATATATATTTCTATACAAATTCATGTTATTTATTACAAATTTATCTTATTGTATGTGCATTTTTGTATATATATTTTCATACAAATTTACATTATTTATGTGTATTTTAGTATATATATTAATTACAAATTTACGTTATTTATGGGTATTTTGTTTATTTATTTCATAAAATTTCATTATTTTATGGGATATTTCATATATTTATTTGTTTTACATTATTCTATGTGTATTTTCTATATATTTTTCATACAAATTTACAATTATTTAATGTGTATTTTGTATATATATTTAATTCAAATTTACATTATTTCATGTATTTTGTTTTATATATTTCAATACAAATTTTACAATATTTTATGTATTTTGTATATATATTTTCATACAAATTCAAATTATTTTATAGTATTTTGTATATGTTTTAATACAAATTTTAGTTATTTTATGTGTATTTTGTATATGTTTATTTTCATCCAAATAAATATTATTTTTATTGGTATTTTGTTTATTTATTTTGATACGAATTTACATTATTTTATATGTATTTTGTACATATTTTTATACGCATTTACATTATTTAATGTTTATTTTGAATATATATTTTATACAAATTCACGTTATTTTATGTGTATTTCATATATATATTTTACAAAATTTACATTATTTTATGTGTATTTGTATATATATTTAATTACAAATTTACCTTATTTTATGTACATTTTGTATATTTATTTCAATTCAAATTTATTCATTTATGTGTATTTTTATATTTGCTTTTTATAAAGTTATTTTATGTGTATTTTTTGTATATATTTTCATACAAATTTACATTATTTATTATGTATATTTTAATTTATATTCGATACAAATTTAGATTATCTCCTTGGTATTTTGTATACATATTTTATACGCATTTACATTATTTAATATGTGTATTTTTGTAAATATACATTTTTTATACGTATTTACGTTATTTTATGTGTATTTTGTATATATATTTTGATTCAAATTTACATTATTTTATTGGTATATATTTTTGATACAAATTACATTTTTATATTATATGTATTTTGCATATCTATTTCAATACAAATTTACCTTATTATGTATTTGTATATTTATTTTAATACAAATTCAAATATTTTATGTGTATTTTGGTATATATATATTTATAAAAAATGCGATATTTTATGGGTATTTTGCATCTTTATTTTCATTCAAATTTACATTATTTTATTAATATTCTGTGTATTTATTTTGATACGATTTTACATTATTCTATTTGTGTTTTGTGCATATTTTTTTTTATACATATTTACATTATTTAATGTGTATTTTGTATATATATATTTTATACAAATTTACGTTATTTTAAGTGTATTTGTTTATATATTTTCATTCAAATTTGCATTATTTTATGTGTATTTTGTATATGTATTTCAATTCAAATTTACATAATTTTATGTATATTGTGTATATTTATTTTCACACAAATTTAAATAATTTTTGTGTATTTTGTATAAAGTTTTATACAAATTTACGTTATTTTATGTGTATTTTGTATATCTCTTTATATACAAATACACATTCTTTTATTGATAATTTGTTTATTTATTTTGACACGAACTTACAGTATTTAATGTGTATTTTGTATATATATATATATATATATATATATATATATATATATATATATATATATATATATATATATATATATATATATATATATATATATATATATATATTTTTTTTATACGTATATGCATCATTTCATGTGCATTTTGCATATATATATATTTCTATAGAAATCTACGTTATTTTATGTGTATTCATATATATCTTTTGAAACAAATTTACATTGTTTTATGTGTATTTTGCATATTTTTTTTAATACAAAGTTACCATATTGTCTGTGCATTTTGTATATTAATTTTAATACAAATTTAATTATTCTATGTATATTTTTGTATATGTTTTTTTTATGAAAATATGCTTTATTTTATGGGTATTTTGCATCTTTGTTTTCAGGCAAATTTACATTATTTTATTGATATTCTGTGTGTTTAATTTGATACGATTTAACATTTGTTTATATATTTTCATACAAATACACATTCTTTTATTTATATTTTGTTTATTTATTTTGACACAAATTCTATTTAATGTATATATATATATATATATATATATATAGATATATATATTTATATATATATATATATATTTATATATATATATATATATATATATATATATATATATATATATATATTTGCATATATATATATATATATATATATATATATATATATATATATATATATATATATCTTTTTGAAACAAATTTACATTGTTTTATGTGTATTTTGCATATTTTTTTTAATACAAAGTTACCATATTGTCTGTACATTTTGTATATTAATTTTTAATACCATTTAATTATTCTATGTATATTTTTGTATGTTTTTAATATAACATTTAAGTGTTTATCTTGTTTTCAAGTAATTTTTATATTTGTTTTTATTTTCATACAAATACATTCTTTTATTTATATTTTATTTATTTTGACTAAATTTACATTATTTATTATATATATATATATATATATATATATATATATATACATATATATATATATATATATATATATATATATATATATATATTTTATATTTTTTATATTTTCTATAGAAATCTACGTTATTTATTTTATGTGTATTCGTATATATATTTTGAAACAAATTTACATTGCTTTATGTGTATTTTGCATGTTTTTTCAATACAAATTTACCTTATTGTATGAGCATTTTGTATATTAATTTTAATGCAAATTTAATTATTCTATGTGTATTTTGTATATATATATTTTATACTAATGTACTTTATTTTATGTGTATTTGTTTTCATTTCTTACAAATATACATTATTTTATGTGTATTTTGTGCATGTATTTAAATACAAATTTAACTAATTATATGTGTATTTTGTATATCTATTTTCATACAAATTGAAATTATCTTTGTGTATTTTTGTATATATTTTTAAATTTTTTTTCGTTATTTTATGTATATTATATATATTTATTTTCCAAAAATATACGTTCTTCTATCGTAATTTTGTTTATTTATTTTGATACGAATTTACATTATTTTAGGTGTATTTCGTATATGTATTTTTATACTTACTTACCTCATTTTATATGTATTTTGTATGTATATTTTTATAGAAATTTACTCTATTTTATGTGTATTCGTATATATATTTTGATACAAATTTACATTATTGATATGTATTTTGCATATCTATTTCAATACAGATTTACTTTATTGTATGTTCATTTTATATATTAATTTGGGTAAGATTCTTTTTAGGTCCTTGCCAGTATCTCATTACCTATCTTATGAAACATCAGTATCTCTTCATTCATCTTTTCTACAAACCTTCAACAGTCATGGAAACGCTTTGAAAATCCAATTCAAAGACTTTTTCTTAACTCTTGAAAATATTGGATAATGTTTACGACAGCGCGTCGCCTCCCCTGATGGCCGCGGCGACGCTGCAGCCGGTGTTGCGAGAAATAACTCCTCGCTGAAATAAGTCACATATACATGCGGGGATCCAGGGGCGCACATCCCCCCTTGAAGGGGTTAAGGGGGCACCTCTGTTAGTAGTAAGGGCTGGAGTAGTTTAAATATACCCCGACCCTGCAAGCCCTCTGCAGTTATATATTGTAGTGGCTGCAGCGTCGCCGCGGCCAGCAGAGGATGCGACGCGCTTTCGTAAACATTATCCCCTATTTTCAATAGTAAAAGAAATGTACTTCAATTGGATTTTCAAAGCGTTTCCATGACTGTTGAAGGTTTGTAGAAAAGATATATGAAGAGATAGTAATGTTTCATAAAGTAGATTATGAGATACTGGCACGGACCTAATACGAATCTTTACCATTAATTTTAATACAAATTTAATTATTTTATGTGTATTTTTGTATATATATTTTTACACAAATATGCGTTATTATATGGGTATTTTGCATCTTTATTTTCATACAAATTTACATTATTTTATTGATATTCTGTTTATTTATTTTGAGTCGATTTTACATTATTTTATATGTATTTTGTATATATATTTTTATGCATATTTACATTATTTAATGTATATTTTGTATATATATATTCTATGCAAATTTACGCTATTTTGTGTGTATTTGTTTATATATTTTCATACAAATTTACATTATTTTACGTGTATTTTGTATATGATTCTCAATACAAATTTGCCTAATTTTATGTGTATTTTGCATATCTATTTTCAAACAAATTCAAATTATTTCTGTGTTTTTTTATATATTTTTATACAATTTTTTTGTTATTTTATTTGTATTTTTTATATATATTTTCCAACACATGTACATTGTTTTATTGGAATTTTGTTTATTTATTTTGATACGAATTTACATTATTTTATGCGTATTTTGTATAGATATTTTTCTACGTAAATACATTATTTTATGTGTATTTTGTATATATATTTTCAAAAACATTTACGTTATTTTATTGTGTGTACTCGTATATATTTTGATAAAAATTAACATTATTTTATGTGTATTTTGCATATCTATTTCAATACAAATTTGCCTTATTGTATGTGTGTTTTGTATATTTATTTTAATACAAATTTAACTATTTTATGTGTATTTTTGTATATATATATATTTTTTTAAATAGAAGTTATGTTAATAGGTATTTTGCAACTTTATTTTCATAAATTTTTACATTACTTTATTGATATTCTGTATATTTATAAAAATACAATTTTAGATTATTCTATGTGTATTTTGTATATATTTTCCTTACATATTTAGATTATTTAATGTATATATATATATATATATATATATATATATATATATATATATATATATATATATATATATATATATATATATATATATATATATATATATATATATATATATATATATATATATATTTATTTATTTATTTCTGCAAATATACGTTATTTTATGTTTATATATTTTGATAGAAATTTACAATATTTTATGGGTATATTGTATATACGTATATTTTAAAACAAATTTACCTAATTTTATGTGTATTTTGTATATCCAATTTCATACAAATTTAAATTATTTTTGGGTTTTTTTGTATAGATTTTAATACAAATTTAAGTTATGTTATGTGTATTTTCTAAATTTGATTTCACACAAATATATATTATTTTATTGGTATTTTGTTGATTTATTTTGATACGAATTTTCATTGTTTTATGTGTAATTTGTATATATATATTTTTATACGTATTTACATCATTTAATGTGTATTTTGTATATATATTTTTATACTAATTTATGCTATTTTAAGTGTATTTGTATATATATTTTCATATAAATCTACATTATTTTATGTGGTCCCCGCCTGGGGGGGGGACCACAAATTTCTATACTCATTAACAATATTTAATGTGTGTTTTGTATATATATTTGTATGCAAATTTACTTCATTTTATGTGCATTTTTGTACACATATTTTTATAGAAATTTGCGTTATTTTATGTATATTTTGTACATGTTTTCTCATACAAATTTACATTACTTTATTGGTATTTCGTTTAATTCTTTTGATACGAATTACAAGATTATATGTGTATTTTGTACATATTTTTTATACGTATTTACATTATTTAATGATTATTTTGCTTACATATTTTCATACAAATTTGCGTTATTATATGATTATTTGTATAAATATTTTGAATCAAATTTAAATTACTTTATGTATTTTTTAAATATATTTCAATTCAAATTTAGCTTATTTTATGTGAATTTTGTATATCTATTTTCATACAAATTTAATTACATTTGTGTACTTTTGTATATATGGTATTATACAAATTTACGTTATTTTATGAGTATTTTGTATATTTATATTCATACAAATACACATTCTTTAACTGGTATTTTGTTTATTTATTTTGATACGAACTTACATTATTTTATGTGTATTTTGTATACATTTTTTTATACGTATTTAATTCATTTTATGGGTAAAATATATATATATATATATATATATATATATATATATATATATATATATATATATATATATATATATATATATATATATATATATATATATATATATATATATATATATATATATATATATATATATATATATATATATATATATATTTACAGAAATCTACGTTATTTTATGTGTATTCGTATATATATTTTGAAAGAAATTTACATTGTTTTATATGTATTTTGAATATCTATTTCAATACAAATTTACCTTATTGTATGTGCTTTTTGTATATTTATTTTAATACAAATTCAAATCGGAATTTTGTTTATTTATTTTGATAAGAATTTACAATATTCTAGGTGTTTTTGGTATATATATTTTTATACTTATTTACATAATTTTATATGTATTTTGTATGTATATTTTCATAGAAATTTATTCTATTTTATGTTTATTCGTATATATATTTTGATACAAATTTACATTATTGATGTGTATTTTCCATATCTATTTCAATACAAATTTACTTTATTGTATGTGCATTTTGTATATTTATTTAAATACCAATTTAATTATTTCATGTGTATTTTGGTATGTATATTTTTATACAAATATGCGTTATTATATGGGTTTTTGCATCTTTATTTTCATACAAATTTACATTATTTTATTGATATTCTGTTTATTTATTTTGAAACGATTTTACATTATTTTATGTGTATTTTGTATATATATTTTTATACATATTTACATTATTTAATGTATATTTTGTATATATATTTTATGCAAGTTTACGTTATTTTATGTGTCTTTGTTTATATATTTTCATACAATTATACATTACTTAATGTGTATTTTGTAAATGTATTTCAATACAAATTTGCCTAGTTTTATGTGTAGTTTGCATATCTATTTTCAAACAAATTTAAATTGTTTTTGTGTATTTTTGTATATATTTTTATACAAATTTTAGGAATTTTATTTGCATTTTGTATATATATTTTCCTACAAATATACATTCTTTTATTGGAATTTTGTTTATTTATTTTGATACTAATTTACATTATTTTATGTGTATTTTGTATATATATATATATATATATATATATATATATATATATATATATATATATATGTATCTATATATATATATCTATATATATACATATATATTTTGTTTTGTTTTCTACGTATTTACATTATTTTATGTGTATTTTGTATATCTATTTCAATACAAATTTTCCTTATTGTATGTGTATTTTGTCTATTTATTTTAATGCACATTTAATTATTTTATGTGTATTTCTGTATATATAGTTTTTTTTTAAATATGAGTTATTTTTTGCGTATTTTGCATTTTTATTTTCATAAATTCTTACATTACTTTATTGATATTCTGTATATTTATATTGATACAATTTTACATTAATCTAAGTGTATTTTGACGACACAGCTCCATTAATTGTTTGAAGATGTATATATACATATATATGTATATATATATATATATATATATATATACATATATATGTATATATATATATATATATATATATATATATATATATATATATATATATATATATATATATCTATATATATATATATATATATATATATATATATATATATATATATATATATATATATATATATATATATATATATATATATATATATATATATATATATATATATATATATATATATATATATATGGTAGGTAGGAGTGGAGACACCTACTGATCGGGCGTGCCACTCCTGGTGAGGTATATATGGGAGGTGAGAAGGAGCTGAAGCCTCCAAAGACCCTTCCCATGTCCTCACTAACTGTTTCCTATTGTCTCACCAACACCGAGAGTAGTTCAGCATGCTTTCTAAAGACAGATCCTCTCTTTATCCACACCACTACATTCACACAACATATACACCTTTTCCCAAAATTAAAATTTCAAAATGGCGCACATACACCAAGCCTCGGAGTCCCCGCCTGGGGGGGGGGACCACAAATTCCCCCAGGGAGGACTCCCCGTCTGGCTGCCGACCCGAGAGGTGTCTTGATAACTCCTCGAACCTCTTTCTTCTCAATTTCTGCAACATTCGCGGTCTTCGCTCTAATTTTCATTCTGTGGAACATCATCTCTCCTCCTCTAAACCTCACCTTCTCTTCCTTACCGAAACACAGGTTTCTGAGGCTACTGACAGCAATCTCTACTCTGTTCCCTCCTACTATCTCTATCCTAAATTTCAATCCAAAGCTGGATGTTGCGCCTACATGCGCAACGACATCACTTGCTCTTGTGCCCACGACCTTGACTCTTCTGAATTTTCCACCATCTGGCTAAGACTTCATTGTCACTCTATTACTAAATACATCTGCGCTGTTTATCTCTCACCTAACTCTACCAACTATGTAAAATTCTTTGACTATTTGAATTCTAAAGTGGAGCACATCTTTACCCACTCTCCCTTCGCTGAAATCTCCATCCTAGGAGATTTCAATGTTCACCACCAGCTTTGGCTTTCATCCTCTTTCACTGACCATCCTGGTGAACAAGCCTACAACTATGCTATCCTCAACGACCTAGAGCAGTTGGTCCAGCACCCTACACGTATTCCCGACCGTCTTGGAGATCGGCCCAACATTCTAGACCTCTTCCACCTCAAACCCTTCTGCTTATTCTGTCAAACTGTTCTCTCCGTTGGGCTCCTCCGATCACAATCTTATTTCTGCATCCTGTCCTATCGCTCCTGTACACCCTCTGGACCCACCGAAGAAGCGATGCTTCTGGCATTTTGCATCAGTTCGGTGGGACTACCTGAGGATGTACTTTTCCGATTTCCCGTGGAATGATTATTGCTTCCAGGATAGAGACCCCTCTGTGTGTGCTCAGCGCATCACAGAGGTGATTGTCTCTGGAATGGAGGCATACATTCCTCGTTCTTTCTCTACTCCTCACGCTAAAAAGCCTTGGTTTAATCACGCTTGTTCTCGTGCTGTCAATGATAGAGAGGTAGCTCACAAAAGGTACCAGAGCCTTCAAACTAATGCTAATTATGAACTTTACATTTCTGCCCGAAATCGTGCCAAATCTAATCTCCGACTAACCAAAAATTCTTCCATTAATAGAAAATGTCAAAACCTTGCTTTCTCTAACTCTTCCCGTGACTTCTGGCATCCAGCCAAAAACATCTCCTCCAACTTCACTTCTTCATTTTTCCCTCCACTCCTCAGTCCTGACGGCAACACTGCCGTCTCATGCATCTCTAAGGCTGAACTCTTCTCTCAAACTTTTTCTAAAAACTCCACTCTGGACGATTCTGGGCATATTCCTCCTACTCATCCCCCCTCTGACTCTTTATGCCTGTTATAAAGATTCTTCAAAATGATGTTTGCTACGCCCTCTCTGGCCTCAATCCTCAGAAGGCTTATGGACCTGATGGAGTGCCTCCTATTGTCCTTAAAAACTGCCTCCGTGCTGTCACCCTGCCTGGTCAAACACTTTCGCCTCTGCCTGTCAACATCTACCTTTCCTTCTTGCTGGAAGTATGCCTTTATACAGCCTGTGCCTAAGAAGGGTGACCGCTCCAATCCCTTAAACTACCGTCCTATAGCTTTACTTTCTTGTCTATCTAAAGCTTTTGAATCAATCCTTAACCGGAAGATTCAAAAGCACCTTTCCACTTTTGACCTTCTATCTGATCGCCAGTATTGGTTCCGCAAGGGGCGTTCTACTGGTGATCTCCTAGCCTTCTTAACTGACTCTTGGTCATCCTCTCTTAGCCGTTTCGGTGAAACTTTTGCTATTGCGCTGGACATATCAAAAGCTTTTGATAGGGTCTGGCACAAATCTTTGCTTTCTAAACTACCCTCCTAAGGTTTCTATCCTTCTCTCTGTTCCTTTATCTCCAGTTTCCTTTCTGACCGTTCTATTTCAGCCGTGGTAGACGGTCACTGTTCTTCCCCTAATTCTATTAACAGTGGTGTCCCACAGGGTTCTGTTCTATCTCTCACTCTTTTTCTGTTGTTCATTGATGATCTTCTTTCCAAAACGAACTGTCCTATCCATTCCTACGCCGATGATTCCACTCTGCATTACTTAACATCTTTTAATAGAAGACCCACCATTCAGGAATTTAACGACTCAAGGCTGGAGGCTGCAGAACGCTTAGCCTCAGCCCTTACTATTATTTCCGATTGGGGCAAGAAAAACCTGGTGTCCTTCAACGCCTCAAAAACACAGTTTCTCCACCTATCCACTAGACACAATCTTCCAAACAACTATCCGCTATTCTTTGACAACACCCAGCTATCACCTTCCTCAACACTAAACATCCTCGGTCTATCCTTAACTCAAAATCTCAACTGGAAACTTCATATCTCATCTCTTACTAAATCAGCTTCCTCGAGGCTGGGCGTTCTGTACCGTCTCCGCCAGTTCTTCTCCCCTGCACAGTTGCTGTCCATATACAGGGGCCTTGTCCGCCCTTGTATGGAGTATGCATCTCATGTGTGGGGGGGCTCCACTCACACAGCTCTTCTGGACAGAGTGGAGGCTAAGGCTCTTCGTCTCATCAGCTCTCCTCCTCATACTGATAGTCTTCTACCTCTTAAATTCCGCTGCAATGTTGCCTCTCTTTCTATCTTCTATCGATATTTCCACGCTGACTGCTCTTCTGAACTTGCTAACTGCATGCCTCCCCCCCTCCCGCGGCCCCGCTTCACTCGACTTTCTACTCATGCTCATCCCTATACTGTCCAAACCCCTTATGCAAGAGTTAACCAGCATCTTCACTCTTTCATCCCTCACGCTGGTAAACTCTGGTACAATCTTCCTTCATCTGTATTTCCTCCTGCCTACGACTTGAACTCTTTCAAGAGGAGGTATCAGGACACCTCTCCTCCTGTATTTGATCTTCCTTTCGGCCACCTCTTTTGTTTCTTTTTAGGAGCAGCAGTAGCAGGCTTTTTTATATTATTGTTTTCTTTTTTGTGCCCTTGAGCTGCCTCCCTTTGTAAAAAAATATATATATATATATATATATGATTTCATATATATATATATATATATATATATATATATATATATATATATATATATATATATATATATATATATATATATATATATATATATATATATATATATATATATATATATATACATATATATAAATATATATATATATATAAATATATATATATATATATATATATATATATTTATATATATATATATATTTATATATATATTTATTTATATATTTATGTATATATATTTCATACAAATTTAATTTTTTTTTTGTTTTTTTTTTGCATAGATATAAATACAAATTTTAGTTATGTTATGTGTATTTTGTAAATTTAATTTCACACAAATATATATTATTTTATTGGAATTTTGTTGATTTATTTTGATACGAATTTACATTGTTATATGTGTAATTTGTATATATACATTTATACGTATTTACATTATTTAATGTGTATTTTGTATATGTATTTTTATACAAATTTATGTTATTTTACGTGTATTTGTTTATATATATTGATACAAATCTTCATTATTTTATGTGGATTTTGTAAATATATTTCATTACAAATTTGACTTATTTTATGTTTATTTTTATGTTTACTTTCATTCAAATTTTAAATATTTTATGTGTATATATTTATTTGTAAATACGTTATTTATGTGTATTTTCTATATATATTTTCATTCAAAATTACATTATTTTATCGGTATTTTGTTCATTTATATCGATTCGAATTTAGATTATTTCATGTGTATTTTGTATACATATTTTTATACGCATTTACATTATGTAATGTTTGTTTTGTATTTATATTTTTTTTCATACAACTTTACTTCATTTTATGTGCATTTGTGATTTTTTTATACAAATTTACATTATTTTAAGTGTATTCTGTACTTTTTAACTACTAATTTGCCTTATTTTATGTGTATTTTGTTTATTTATTTTCATACAAATTTAAAGTATTTTATGTGCATTTTTGTACTTACATTTTTATATAAATTTGCGTTATTTTATGTGTATTTTGTATATATTTTTTCATACAAATTTACATTTTTTTATTTTTATTTTGTTTATGTAATTTGATTCGAATTTACATTATTATATGTGTATTTTGTATTTATTTTGTATACGTATTTTCATTATTTAATGTGTATTTTGTTTATGTATTTTAAAACAAATTTACGTTATTTTATGCGTATTTGTTTAAATATTTTCATATAAATATACATTATTTGATGAATTTTGTATATATATTTCAATGCAAATTTATTTTATTTTATATATATTTTGTATATCTATTTTCATACAAATCTAAATTACTTTTGTGTATTTTTAAATATAGTTTTATTCAAATTTACATTATTTTATGTGTATTTTGTGTATTTATTTTCAAACAAATTAACATTCTTCTATTGGTATTTTGTTTATTTATTTTGGTACAAATTTACATTATTTTATGTGTATTTTGTATATATATTTTTATACGTATTTACATAATTTTATGTGTATTTTTTATATATATTTTTATAGAAATTGACGTTTTTTTATGTGTATTCGTATATATATTTTGAAACAAATTTACATTGCTTTTTGTGTGTTTTGCATATCTATTTCAATACAAATTTACCAATTTGTATGTCTATTTTGTATATTTATTTTAATACAAATTTAATTATTTGATGTGTTTTTTTGTATATATATTTTTATAAAAAAGTGCTTTTTTTATGGGTATTTTGCATCTTTATTTTGATACAATTTTACATTATTTTATTGATATTCTGTGTATTTATTTTGATACGATTTTACATTGTTCTATGTGTATTTTGTATATATTATGTTTTGCATATATACATTATTTAATGTGCATTTTCTATATATATTTTATACATATATACGTTACTTTATGTCTATTTGTTTATATATTTTCATACAAATTTACATTATTTTATGTGTATTTTGCATATGTATTACAATACAAATTTATCTAATTTCAGGTGTATTTTGTATATCTATTTTCATACGAATGTAAATTATTTTTGCGTATTTTTCTATCTATTTTTATTTAAATGTTAATTATTTTATATATTATTTTGTATATTTGTTTTCCTACATATATACATTCTTTTCTTGAAATTTAGTTTATTGAATTTGATACGAATTTACCTTATTTTAGGTGTATTTTGTATATATATATTTTTATACGTATTTACAACATTTTATGTGTATTTTATATATATATTTTTATAGAAATTTACGTTATTTTATGTGCTTTCGTATATAAATTTTAATACAAATTTACATTATTTGATGTGTATTTTGCATATCTATTTTAATACAAATTTACCTTATTGTATGTCCATTTTTTATATTTATTTTAATACAAATTTAACTACTTTATGTGTATTTTTGTATATATATTTTTAAACAAATATGCGTTATTTTATGGGTATTTTGCATCTTTATTTTCATAGAAATTTACATTATTTTTTTGATATTCTGCTCATTTATTTTGATACGATTTTACATTATTCTATGCCTAATTTGTATATATTTTTTTATTCATTTTTCCATTATTTAATGTGTATTTTGTATATATATTTTATACAAATTTACTTTATTTTATGTGTATTTGTTGATATATTATGACACAAATCTACAATATTTTATGGGTATTTTGTATATATATTTCAAAAGAAATTTTCCTAGTTTTATGTGTATTTTGTATATCTATTTTCATACAAATTCAAATTATTTCTGGGTATTTTTGTATATATTTTAATACAAACTTTAGTTAAGTTATGTTTATCTTGTAAATTCATTTTCATTCAAATATATTATTTTATTGGTATTTTGTTGATTTATTTTGATACGAATTTACATTTTTTTATATGTACTTTTTATATATATTTTTATACGCATTTACATTATTTAATGTTTATTTTGGATATATATTTTTATACAAATTCATGTTATTTTATGTGTATTTGTATATATATTTTCATACAAATTTACATTATTTGATGGGTATTTTGTACTCATATTTCATTGCAAATTTACCTTATTTTTTGTTTATTTCATTTAATTATAAATTATTTTATGTGTATATTTGTATTTGTATTTAGGATATTTTATGTGTATTTTCTATATATATTTTCATCCAAAATTACATTCTTTTATTGGTATTTTGTTAATTTAATTCGATACGAATTTAGATTATTTCATAGGTATTTTGTATACATACCTTTTTACTCATTTACATTATATAATGTGTGTTTTGTATATATATTTTTATGCAAATCTACTTTATTTTATGTGCATTTTTGTACATATTTTTTTATAGAAATTTGCGTTATTTTATGTGTATTTTGTATATGTTTTCTCATACAAATCTACTATATTTTATTAGTATTTGGTTTATTTATTTTTATACGAATTACATGATTATATGTGTATTTTGAACATATTTTTTATACGTATTTACATTATTTAATGTGTATTTTGTTTATATATTTTTATACAAATATACATTATTATATGTGTATTTGTATAAATATTTTGATACAAATTTACATTATTTTATGTATTTTGTATTTATATTTCAATTGAAATTTAACTTATTTTATGTGTATTTTGTATATCTATTTTCATACAATTTAATTACTTTTGTGTATTTTTGTATATAGGGTTATATAAATTTACGTTATTTTATGTGTTTTTTGTATATTTATATTTATACAAATACACATTCTTTTATTGATATTTTGTTTATTTATTTTGATACGAATTTACATTATTTGTTGTGTATTTTGTATACATTTTTTTTATACGTATCAACTTTATTTTATTTCTATTTTGTATATATATTTGTATTGAAATCTACGTTATTTTATGTGTATTCGTATATATATATTGAAAGAAATTTACATTGTTTTATATGTATTTTGCATATCTATTTCAATACAAATTTATCTTATTGTATGTGCATTTTGTATATTTATTTTAATACAAATTTAAATATTTTATGTGTATTCTGGTATATATATTTTAAAAAAAATGCGTTATTTTATTGGTGTTTTGCATCTTTATTTTCATGCAAATTTACATCATTTTATTAATATTCTGTGTTTTTATTTTGAGACGATTTTACATTATTCTATTTGTGTTTTGTATATATTTTTTTGATACATATTTACATTATTTAATGTGTATTTTGTATATATATTTTATACAGATTTACGTTATTTTAAGTGTATTTGTTTATATATTTTCATTGAAATTTACATTATTTTATGTGTATTTTGTATATGTATTTCTATACAAATTTACCTAATATCATGTTTATTTTGTATCTTTATTTTCATTCAAATTTAAACTATTTTTGTGTATTTTGTATATAGTTTATACAAATTTAGGTTATTTCATGTGTATTTTGTATATCTATTTTCATACAAATACACATTCTTTTATTGATATTTTGTTGATTTATTTTGACACGAATTTACATTATTTAATGTGTATTTTGTATATATATATTTTTATACGTATTTACATCATTTGATGTATATTTTGTATATATATTTCTTTAGAAATATACGTTATTTTATGTGTATTCGTATCTATATTTTGAAACAAATTTACATTGCTTTATATGTATTTTGCATATTTTTTCAATACAAATTTACCTTATTGTATGTGCGTTTTTTATATTAATTTTAATAATAATTTATTTATTCTATGTGTATTTTTGTCTAAGTATTTTTATAAAAATATGCTTTATTTTATGGGTATTTTGCATCTTTATTTTCATACAAATTTACACTATTTTATTGATATTCTGTGTATTATTTTGATACGATTTTACATTATTCTATGTGTATTTTGTATATATATTTTATACAAATGTACCTTATTTTATGTGTATTTGTTTTCATTTCATACAAATTTACATTATTTTATGTGTATTTTGTACATGTATTTAATTACAAATTGAACTTATTATATGTTTATTTTGTATATCTATTTGCATACAAATTGAAAATATTGTTGGTGTATTTTTGTATATATTTTTATACAAATTTTCGTTATTTTATGTGTATTTTGTTTATTTATTTTGAAACGAGTTTACTTTATTTTAGTTGTATTTGCTATATATATTTTTATACTTATTTTCATCATTTTATATGTATTTTGTATGTATATTTTCATAGAAATCTACTCTATTTTATTTGTATTCGTATATATATTTTGATTCAAAATTACATTATTGATGTGTATTTTGCATATCTATTTCAATACAAATTTACTTTATTGTATGTACATTTTGTATCTTTATTTTAATACAAATTTAACTATTTTATGTGTATTTTTGTATATATATTTTTTTACAAATATGCGTTATTATATGGGTATTTTGCATATTTATTCTTATACAAATTTACATTATTTTATTGATATTCTGTTTATTTACTTTCATACGATTTTACATTATTCTATATGTATTTTGTATATATATTTTTATACATATTTACATTATTTAATGTATATATTGTATATATATTTGATGTAAATTTACGTTATTTTATGTGTATTCTGTATATGTATTTCAATACAAATTTGCGTAATTTGAAGTGTATTTTGCATATCTATTTTCAAATAAATAATAATTTTTGTGTATTTTTGTATATATTTTGATACAAATTTTAGTTATTTTATTTGTATTTTGTATATATATCTTCCAACAAATATTCATTCTTTTATTGGAATTTTGTTTATTTATTTTGATACGAATCTACATTATTTTATATATATTTTGTATATATATTTTTCTACGAATTTACATTATTTTATGTGTTTTTTGTATATATATTTTCATAAAAATATACGTTATTTTATTGTGTTTATTCGTATATATTTTTATAGAAATTTACATTATTTTATGTGTATTTTGCATATCTATTTCAATACATATATACCTTATTTTATATGTATTTTGTATATTTACTTTAATACAAATTTAATCATTTCACGTGTATTTTTGCATATATATATTTTGTTAAATATGAGTTATTTTATGGGTATTTTGCATCTTTATTTTCATAAATTTTTACATTACTTTATTGATATTCTGTATATCTATTTTGATGCAATTTTACATTATTCTATGTGCATTTTGTATATATTTTCCTTTCATATTTAAATTATTTAATGTATATTGTGTATATATATATATATATATATATATATATATATATATATATATATATATATATATATATATATATATATATATATATATATATATATATATATATATATATATATATATATATATATATATATATATATATATATATATATATATATATATATATATATATTATGCAAGTTTACGTTTTTTTATGTTTACTTGTTTATATATTTTGATAGAAACAATTAATAATTTTTGGGTATTTTGTATATACGTATATTTCAAAGCAAATTTAACAATTTTTTAGTGTATTTTGTATATCTATTTTTATACAA
This sequence comes from Eriocheir sinensis, assembly GCF_024679095.1. Classification (NCBI taxonomy): domain Eukaryota; kingdom Metazoa; phylum Arthropoda; class Malacostraca; order Decapoda; family Varunidae; genus Eriocheir; species Eriocheir sinensis. The sequence continues at coordinate 338,238 of NW_026111588.1, read as the reverse complement.
ATTTAAGGATTATTTCTGTGTTTTTTATATAGATTTTGATAAAATATTTAGTTATGTTATGTGTATTTTGTAAATTTAATTTCATACAATTATATATTATTTTATTGGTATTTTGCTGATTTATTTTGATACGAATTTACATTGTTTTTTGTGTAATTTGTATATATATTTTTATACGTATTTGCATTATTTAATGTGAATTTTGTATATATATTTTTATACAAATATATGCTATTTTACGTGTATTTGTTTATATATTTTGATACAAATCTACATTATTTTATGTGTATTTTTTATATATATTTCATTACAAATTTACCTTATTTTATGTTTATTTTTATATTTATTTTCATTTAAATTTAAATTATTTTATATGTATATATGTATTTTTATTTACGTTATTTTATGTGTATTTTCTATATATATTTTCATTCAAAATTACATTATTTTTTCGGTATTTTGTTCATTTATTTCGATGCGAATTTAGATTATTTCATGTGTATTTTTTATACATATTTTTATACGCATTTACATTATTTAATGTGTGTTTTGTATATATTTTTTTTATACAATTTTTCTTCATTTTATGTGCATTTGTGTTTTTTTTATACAAATTTACATTATTTTAAGTGTATTATGTACTTTTTGTACTACAAATTTGCCCTATTTTATGTGTATTTTGGTTATTTATTTTCATACAAAATTCAATTATTTTATGTGCATTTTTGTACATATATTTTAATATAAATTTGCATTATTTTATGTGTATTTTGTATATATTTTTTCATTCAAATTTTCATTTTTTTTATTGGTATTTTGTTTATGTATTTTGATACGAATTTACATTATTATATGTGTATTTTGTATATGTATTTTGATATAAATTTACCTAATTTTATGTGTATTTTGTATATCTATTTTCATACAAATTGAAATTATTTTTGTGTATTTTTTATGTATTTTTATACAAATTCTAGTTATTTTATATATTATTTTGTTTATTTATTTTCCTACATATATACATTCTTTTATTGATATTTAGTTTATTGAATTTGATACGATTTTACCTTATTTTAGGTGTACTTTGTATATAGATTTTTATACGTATATATATTTTAATACAAATTTACATTATTTGATGTGTATTGGCATATCTATTTTAATACAAATTTGCCTTATTGTATGTGCATTTTGTATATTTATTTTAATACAAATTTAATTATTTTATGTGTATTTTTGTATATATATTTTTATGCATATATGCGTTATTCTATGGGTATTTTGTATCTTTATTTTCATAGAAATTTACATTATTTTATTGATATTCAGCTCATTTGTTTTGATGCGATTTTACATTATTCTATGTGTATTTTGTATATATTTTTTATACATTTTTCCATCAATAATGTGTATTTTGCATATATATTTTATACAAATTTACGATATTTTATGTGTATATGTTGATATATTTTGACACAAATTTAAATTATTTTATGTTTTTTTTGTATATATATTTCAAAAGAAATTGACCTAGTTTTATGTGTATTTTGTTTATCTATATTCATACAAATTAAAATTATTCCTGGGTATTTTTGTATATATTTTAATACAAATTTTAGTTATGTTATGTGTATTTTCGAAATTTATTTTTATTGAAATTTATATTATTTTATTGGATTTTTGTTGATTTATTTTGATACGAATTTATCTTTGTATGTACTTTGTATATATATTTTTATACGCATTTACATTATTTAATGTTTATTTTGAATATATATTTTTATAGAAATTCATGTTATTTTATGTGTATTTGTATATATATTTGCATACAAATTTACAATATTTTATGTATTTTGTATATATATTTCATTTCAAATTAAGCTTATTGTATTTGTATTTTGTATATCTATTTTCATACAAATTTAATTACTTTTGTGTATTTTTGTATATAGTTTTATACAAATTTACGTTATTTTATGTGAATTTTGTATATTTATATTTATACAAGTACACATTCTTTTATTGGTATTTTGTTTATTTATTTTGTTACGAGTTTACATTATTTTATGTGTATTTTGTATACATTTTTTATACGTACTTATTTTATGTGTATTCGTACATGTATTTTGAAAAGAAATTACATTGTTTTATATGTATTTTCCATATCTATTTCAATACAAATATACCTTGTTGTATGTGCATATTGTATACTTATTTTAATACAAATTTAAATATTTTATGTGTATTCTGGTATATATATTTTTTTTAAAAATTGCGTTATTTTATGGGTATTTTCATACAAATTTACATTATTATATTAATATTCTGTATATTTATTTTGAAACGATTTTACATTATTCTATTTGTGTTTTGTATTTATTTTTTATACATATTTACATTATTTAATGTGTATTTTCTAAATATATTTTATACAAATTTACGTTATTTTACATTATTTTATGTGTATTCGTACATGTATTTCGAAAAGAAATTACATTGTTTTATATGTATTTTGCATATCTATTTCAATACAAATATACCTTGTTGTATGTGCATATTGTATATTTATTTTAATACAAATTTAAATATTTTATGTGCATTCTGATATATATATTTAAAAAAAATGCGTTATTTTATAGGTATTTTCATACAAATTTACATTATTTTATTAATATTCTGTATATTTATTTTGATACGATTTTACATTATTCTATTTGTGTTTTGTATATATTTTTTTTTATACATATTTACATTATTTAATGTGTATTTTCTAAATATATTTTATACAAATTTACGTTATTTTAAGTGTGTATTTTGTATATATTTTTTGTACAAATTTACATTTTTTAATTGGTATTTTAATTAAAATTTATATTATTTTATGTGTATTTTGTAAATGTATTTTAATACAAATTTACCTAATTTTATGTGTATTTTGTTTATTTATTTTCATATAAATTGAAATTGTTTTTGTGTATTTTTTTATATAGTTTTTTACAAACTTAGGCTATTTTATATGTATTTTGTTTATTTATTTTCATAAAAATTTACATTATTTGATGTGTATTTTATATATATATATATAAATATATATATATATATATATATATATATATATATATATATATATATATATATATATATATATATATATATATTTGTATATATATATATATATATATATATATATATATATATATATATATATATATATATATATATATATATATATATATATATATAGAGATCTACGTTATAATATATGTATTCGTATATTTATTTTGAAACAAATTCATATTGTTTTATGTGTATTTTGCATATTTTTTCAATACAAATTTACCTTATTGTATGTGCATTTTGTATATTAATTTTAATACAAATTTAATTATTCTATGTGTATTTTTGTATATGTATTTTTATAAAAAAAATATGCTTTATTTAATTGGTATTTTGCATTTTTATTTTTCATACAAATTTACATTATTTTATTGATATTCTGTGTATTTATTTTGATACGATTTTACATTATTCTATGTGTATTTTGTAGATATATTTTATACAAATTTATGTTATTTTAAGTGTATTTGTTTATATATTTTCATACAAATTTATATTATTTAATGTGTATTTTGTATATGTATTTCAATACTAATTTACCTAATTTTATGTGTATTTTGTATATCTATTTACATACAAATTGAAATTATTTTTGTGTATTTTTGTATGTATTTTGATACAAATTTTAGTTATTTTTGATATTATTATTATTATTTATTTTACTACATATATACATTCTTCTATTGAAATTTTGTTTTTTTTTATTTGATACGAATTTACCTTATTATATGTGTATTTTGTATATATATTTTTATGCGTATTTATATTATTTTTTGTGTTTTTTATATATATTTTTATAGAAATTTACGTTATTTTATGTGTTTTCATATATATATTTCAATACAAATTTACATTATTTGATGTGTATTTTGCATATCTATTTCAATAGAAATTTACCTTATTGTATGTGCATTTTGTATATTTATTTTAATACAAATTTAATTATTTTTAGTGTATTTTTGTATATTTATCTTTATACAAATATGCGTTATTTTATGTGTATTTTGCATCTTTATTTTCATAGAAATTTACATTATTTTATTGATATTCTGTTCATTTATTTTGATACAATTTACATTATTCTATATGTATTTTGTATATATTTTTTATATATTTTTGCATTTTTTAATGTGTATTTTGTATATATATTTTATACAAATTTACGTTATTCTAACAATCTACAATATTTTATGGTTATTTTGTAGATATATTTCAAAAGAAATTTACCTAGTTTTATATGTATTTTCTATATATATTTTCATACAAATTCAAATTATTTAATCGGTATTTTTTTTATTTATTTCGATACGAATTCATATGTATTTTCTATACATAATTTTATACGCATTTACTTTATTTAATGTGTTTTTTTTATACATATTTTTATACGCATTTACATTATTTAATGTGTGTTTTGTATATATTTTTTTTATACAATTTTACTTCATTTTATGTGCATTTGTGTTTTTTTTTATACAAATTTACATTATTTAATATTCTGTGTATATATTTTGATACGATTTTACATTATTCTATTTGTGTTTTGTATATATTTTTTTTATACATATTTACATTATTTAATGTGTATTTTGTATATAAATATCATACAAATTTACGTTATTATGTGTATTTGTTTATATATTTTCTTTCAAATTTACATTATTTTATGTGTATTTTGTATATGTATTTCAATACAAATTAACCTAATTTTATGTGAATTTTGTATATTTCTTTTCATACAAATTTAAATTAAATTAATATATATTTGAATGAATTTAAATTTACAAAATACACATAACATAACTAAAATTTGTATTAAAATATATACAAAAATTCATAAAAATATTTTGAGTTTGTATGAAAATAGATATACAAAATACACATAAAACTAGGTGAGTTTCTTTTGAAATGTATATACAAAATACGCATCAAATATTGTAAATTTGTGTCAAAATATATAAACAAATACACATCAAATAACGTAAGTTTGTATGAAAAATATATGAAAAATACATATAGAATAATGTCAATTCGTATCAAAATGAATGAGCAGAATATCAATAAAATAATGAAAATTTGAATGAAAATAAAGATGCAAAATACCCAAAAAATAAAGCATATGTTTATAAAAGTACAGATACAAAAATACACATCGAATAATTAAATTTGTATTAAAATTAATATACAAAATGCGTATATAATAAGGTAAATTTGTATTGAAAAAATATGCAACATACACGTTTACTCATACAAATTTATATTATTTTATTGGTATTTTGTTTATTTATTTTGATACGAATTACATGATTATATGTGTATTTTGTACATATTTTTTATAAGTATTTACATTATTTAATGTGTATTTTGTTTATATATTTTCATACAAATTTACGTTATTATATGTGTATTTGTATAAATATTTTGATACAAATTTACTTTATTTCATGTATTTTGTATATATATTTCAATTCAAATTTAGCTTATTTTGTGTGTATTTTGTATATATTTTCATACAAATTTAATTACTTCTGTGTATTTTTGTATATAGTTTTATATAAATTTAGGTTATTTTATGTGTATTTTGTATATTTATATTTATACAAATACACATTCTTTTATTGGTATTTTGTTTATTTATTTTGATACGAATTTACATTATTTTATGTGTATTTTGTGTACTTTTTTTTATACGTATTTACTTCATTTTATGTGTATTTTGTATATATATTTTTATAGAAATTTACGTTATTTTATGTGTATTCGTATATATATTTTTGTATATATAATTTTATAAATATAAAAAAATGCGTTATTTTATGGGTATTTTGCTTCTTTGTTTTCATACAAATTTACATTATTTCATTAATATTCTGTGTATTTATTTTGATACGATTTTACATTATTCTATTCGTGTTTTGTACATATTTTTTTATACAAATTTACGTTATTTTAAGTGTAGTTGTTTATGTATTTTCATTCAAATTTACATTATTTTATGTGTATTTTGTGTATGTATTTCAATACAAAATTACCTAATTTTATGAGTTTTTTGTTTTGTATGAAAATAAAGATGCAAAATACCCATTAATTTGTATTAAAATAAATATACAAAATACACATACAATAAGGTAAATCTGTATTGAAATAGATATGCAAAATACATATAAAACAATGTAAATTTGTTTCAAAATATATATACGAATACACATAAAATAACGTAGATTTGTATAAAAATATATATACAGAATACACATAAAATAAAGTAAATACGTATAAGAAAATGTATACAAAATACACATAAAATAATGTAAATTCGTATCAAAATAAATAAACAAAATACCAATAAAAGAATGTATATTTGTAAAATATAAATATACAAAATGCACATAAAATACCGTAAATTTGTATAAAACTATATACAAAAATACACAGAAGTAATTAAATTCGTATGAAAATAGATATACAAAATACAGATAAATAAGCTAAATTTGAATTGAAATGTATATACAAAATACATAAAATAATGTAAATTTGTATCAAAATATTTATAAAAATACATATTAGTTTATTTTATGTATATTTTGTATATCTATTTTCATTCGTATCAAAATAAATAAACAAAATAGCAATAAAATAATGTAAATTTGTATGAGAAAACATATACAAATACACATAAAATAACGCAAATTTCTAAAAAAATATATGTACAAAAATGCACATAAAATAAAGTAAATTTGCATAAAAATATATATACAAAAAACACATTAAATAATGTAAATGCGTACATAAAATAACTTATATATGTATAAAACTATATACAAAAATACACAAAAATATATATACAAAAAACAAATAGAATAATGTAAAATTTTATCAAAATAAATACACCGAATATTAATAAAATAATGTAAATTTGTATGAAAATAAAGATGCAAAATTCCCATCAAATAGCGCATTTCTTATAAAAATGTATATACCAAAATACACATAAAATATTTAAATTTGTATTGAAATAAATATACAAAATGCACATACAATAAGGTAAACTTCTATTGAAAGAGATATGCAAAAATACATATAAGACAATGTAAATTTGTTTCAAAATATATATACGAATACACATAAAATAACGTAGATTTCTATAAAAATATATATACAAAATACACAAAATTAAGTAAATACGTATAAAAAAATGTAAACAAAATACACATAAAATAATGTAAATTCAAAACAAAATAAGTAAACAAAATACCAATAAAAGAATGTGTATTTGTATAAATATAAATGTACAAAATACACATACAAAATAAACATAAAATAAGGTAAATTTGTAATGATATATAAGTACAAAATACACATAAAATAATGTAAATTTATATGAAAATATATATACAAATACACATAAAATACCATGAATTTGTATAAAATTATATATTCAAAATAAATATTAAATAATGTAAATGCGTATAAAAATATATATACAAAGTACATATAAAATAATGTAAATTCGTATCAATATAAATCAACAAAATACCAATAAAATAATAATAGATTTACAAAATACACATAACATAACTAAAATTTGTATTGAAATATATACAAAAATACAAAAAAATAATTTGAGTTTGTATGAAAATAGATATTCAAAATACACATAAAACTAGGTAAATTTCTTATGAAATGTATACACAAAATACCCATAAAATATTGTAAATTTGTGTCAAAATATATAAACAAATACACATAAAATAACTTAAAATAACGTATATATGTATCAAATATATCTACAAAAAACACATTAAATAATGTAAATATGTATAAAAAAAATATGTACAAAACACAAATAAAATGATGTAAAATCGTATCAAAATAAATACAGAAAATATTAATAAAATAATGTAAATTTGTATGAACATTAAGATGCAAAATACCCATAAAATAACGCATTTTTTATAAAAATATATATACGAAAAAACATAAAATATTTGATTTTGTATTAAAATAAATAGATATACAAAATACACATAAAATAAGCTAAATGTAAATTTGTATCAAAATACTTATACAGACACACATATAATAACGTAAATTTGTATAAAAATATATAACCAAAATAGACATTAAATAATGTAAATACGTATAAAAAAAATGTACAAAATACACAAATAATCATGTAATTCGTATCAAAATAAATAGACAAAAAATAATGTAAATTTCTATGAGAAAACATATGCAAAATACACATAAATAACGCAAATATCAATAAAAATATATATAATATAATATATTTTTATACATATTTAAAATATTTAATGTATATTTTGTATATATATTTTATCCAAATTTACGTTATCTTATATGTATTTGTTTATATATTTTCATACAAATTTACATTATTTTATGTGAGTTTTGAATATGTATTTCAATACAAATTTGCCTAACTTCATGTGTATTTTGCATATCTATTTTCAAACAAATTTAAATTATTTTTGTGTATTTTTTTATATATTTTTATACAAATTTTTGTTATTTTATTTGTTTTTTGTATATATATTTTCCTACAAATATACATTCTTTTATTGGAATTTTGTGTATTTAATTTTTTACGAATTTACATTATTTTATGTGTATTTCGTATATATATTTTTCTACGTATTTAAATTATTTTATGTGTATTTTCTATATACATTTTCATAAAAATTTACGTTATTTTATTGTGTGTATTCGTATATATTTTGAAACAAATTTTATACAAATTCATGTTTTTTTATGTGTATTTGTATATATATTTTCATACAAATTTATATTATTTTATGTGTATTCTTACATATAATTTATTACAAATTTACCTTATTTTATGTTTATTTTGTATATTTATTTCATTCAATTTTAAATTATTTAATGTGTATTTTTGTATTTGAAATTAGGTTATCTTAGGTTATCTTTAGGTTACCTTATTTTATGTTTATTTTGTATATTTAATTCATTCAATTTTAAATTATTTTGTGTATATTTGTATTTGTATTTAGTATATTTTATGTGTATTTTGTATATATATTTTCATCCAAAACTACATTATTTTATTGGTATTTTCTTAATTTAATTCGAAACGAATTTAGATTATTTCATAGGTATTTTGTATACGTATTTTTATACTCATTTACTTTATATAAAGTGTGTTCTGTATATATATTTTTATGCAAATTTATTTTATGTTCATTTTTGTACATATATTTTTATAGAAATTTGCATTATTTTATGTATATAGTTTTATATAAATTTACGTTATTTTATGTGCATTTTTTATATTTATATTTATACAAATACACATTCTTTTATTGGTATATTGTTTATTTACATTTATACGAATTTACATTATTTTATATGTATTTTGTATACATTTTTTTATACGTATTTACTTAATATTATGTATATTTTGTATACGTACTTTTATAGAAATCTACGTTATTTTATGCGTATTCGTATATATATTTTGAAACAAATTTACATTGTTTTATATGTATTTTGCATATCTATTTCAATTCAAATTTACTTTATATACTTGTATGTGTTTTTTGTATATTTATTTTAATACAAATTTAATTTTTTGATGTGTATTTTGGTATATATATTTTTGTATAAAATATATATGCAAGATACACATTAAATAATGTAAATGTGTATAAAAAAATATATACAAAAAAGAAATAGAATAATGTAAAATCCTATCAATATAAATACACAGAATATCAATAAAATAATGTAAATTTATATGAAAAGAAAGATGCAAAATTCCCATAAAATAGCGCAGTTTTTATAAAAATATATATACCAAAATACATATAAAATATTTAAATTTGTATTGAAATAAATATACAAAATGCATATACATTAAGGTAAATATGTATTGAAAGAGATATTCAAAAATACATATAAAACAAAGTAAATTTGTTTCAAAATACATATACGAATACACATAAAATAACGTAGATTTCTATAAAAATATATATACAAAATACACATAGAATAATGTAAAAAAATTCCCAAAAAAAAATAAACAGAATATAAATCAAATAATGTAAATTTGTATGAGAATAAAAATGCAAAATACCCATAAAATAAAGCATATTTTTATAAAAATACATATACAAAAATACACATAGCATAATTAAATTTGTATTAAAATTAATATACAAAATGCATATACAATTAGGTAAATTTGTATTGAAAAAATATGCAAAATACACATAAAACAGTGTAAATTTATTTCAAAATCTATATACGAATACTCATAAATCAACGTAGATTTCTATAGAAATATATATACAAAAAACACATCAAATGATGTAAACATGTATAAAAAAAAAAAAAAAATATATATATATATATATATATATATATATATATATATATATATATATATATATATAGAAACACATTAAATAATGTAAACTCGCGTCAAAATAAATAAACAGAATATCAATAAAAGAATGTGTATTTGTATGAAAATAGATATACAATATACACATAAAATCACCTAAATTTGTATAAAACTATATACAAAAAAATAATTTTAATTTGTATGAAAATAAATATATAAAATACACATAAAATTAGGTAAATTTGTATTGAAATACATTTACAAAATACACATAAAATAATGTAAATTTGAATGAAAATATATAAACAAATACACTTAAAATAACGTAAATTTGTATAAAATATATATAAAAAATACACATTAAATATTGTAAATATGTATAAAAAAATATATACATAACACAAATAGAATAATATAAAATTGTATCAAAATAAATACACAGAATATTAACAAAATAATGTAAATTTGTAAGAAAATTAAGATGCAAAATACCCATAAAATAACGCATTTTTTATAAAAATATATATAAAGACATATTTAAATATTTGATTTATTAAAATAAATATACAAAATGCACATACAATAAGGTAAATTTGTATTCAAATAGATATGGAAAATACATATAAATCCATGTAAATTTTTTTCAAAATATATATACGAATACACATAAAATAACGTAGATTTCTAAGAAAATAAATATACAAAATACACATAAAATGAAGTAAATACATATAAAAAAAAGTATACAAAATACACATAAAATAATGTAAACTCGTATGAAAATAAATAAAGAAAATACTAATAAAAGAATGTGTATTGTATAAATATAAATATACAAAATACAAATAAAATAGCTTAAATTTATATAAAACTATATACAAAAATACACAGAAGTAATTAATTCTTCGTATTTACTTCATTTTATGTGTATTTTGTATATTTATTTTCATAGAAATCTACGTTATTTTATGTGTATTCGTATATATATTTTGAAACAAATTTACATTGTTTTATATGTATTTTTGCATATCTCTTTCAATACAAGTTTAACTTATTGTATGTGCATATTGTATATTTATTTCAATACAAATTTAAATATTTTATGTGTATTTTGGTATATATATTTTGATAAGAAATGCGCTATTTGATGGGAATTTTGCATCTTTATTTTCATACAAATTTACATTATTTTATTGATATTTTGTGTATTTATTTTGATACGATTTTACATTATTCTATTTGTTTTTTGTATATATTTTTTTTATACACATTTACATTATTTAATGTGTATCTTGCATATATATTTTATACAAATTTACGTTATTTTAAGTGTATTTGTATATATATTTTCATTCAAATTTACATTATTTTATGTGTGTTTTGTATATATATTTCAATACAAATATACGTAATTTGATGTGTATTTATTATATTTCTTTTCAAACAAATTTATATTATTTTTGTGTATTTTTGAATATAGTTTTATACAAATTTAGTTTATTTTATGTACGCATTTACATTATTTAGTGTGTGTTTTGTATATATATTTTTATGCAAATTTATTTATTTTATGTGCATTTTTGTATATATATTTTTATAGAAATTTGCGTTATTTGTATATGTTTTCTTATTCAAGTTTACATTATTTTATTGCTATTTTGTTTATTTATTTTGATACGAATTACATGATTATATGTGTATTTTGTACATATTTTTTATACGTATTTACATTATTTAATGTGTATTTTGTTTTTATATTTTTAAACAAATCTACGTTATTATATGTATTTGTAAAAATATTTTGATACAGATTTACATTATTTAATGTATTTTGTATGTATATTTCAATTCAAATTTTGCTTATTTTAGCTGTATTTTTTATATATATTTTCATACAAATTTAATTACTTCTTTGTATTTTTGTATATAGTTTTATACAAATTTACGATATTTTATGTGTATTTTGTATATTTATATTTATACAAATACACATTCTTTTACTGGTATTTTGTTTATTTATTTTTATACGATTTTTATGTGTTTTTTGTATTAATTTTTGTTATACGTATTTACTTAATTTTATGAGTATTTTGTATATATCTTTTTATAGAAATCTACGTTATTTTATGAGTATTCCTATATATATTTTGAAACAAATTTACATTGTTTTATATGTATTTTGCATATCTTTTTCAATTCAAATTTACATTATTGTAGGTGCATTTTGTATATTTATTTTAAAACAAATTCAAATATTTTATGTGTTTTTTTGTATATATATTTAATAAGAAATGCGTTATTTGATGGGAATTTTGCATCTTTATTTTCATACAAATTTACATTATTTTATTAATATTCGGTGTATTTATTTTGATACGATTTCACATTATTCTATTTGTTTTTTGTATATATTTTTTTTATACATATTTACATTATTTAATGTGTATCTTGCATACATATTTCATACAGATTTATTATCTATTATTTAATTTCATAGAAATATATATTCTTTTCATGATATTTTGTTTATTTATTTTGACACGAATTTACCTAGATATGTATTTTGCATATATATTTTTATACGTATTTACATAATTTCATGTGTATTTTGTATATATATTCCTATAGAAATCTACGTTATTTTATGTGTATTCGTATATATATTTTGAAACAAATTTACTTTCTTTTATATGTATTTTTGAATATCTCTTTCAATACATATTTACCTTACTGTCTATGCATTTTTTATATTTATTTCAATACAAATTTAAATATTTTATGTGTATTTTGGTATATATATTTTTATAAAAAATGCGCTATTTTATGGGAATTTTGCATCTTTCTTTTCATACAAATTTACATTATTTTATTGATATTCTGTGTATTTATATTGATAGGATTTTACATTATTCTATTTCTTTTTTGCATATATTTTTTTATACACATTTACATTATTTAATGTGTATCTTGCATATATATTTTATACACATTTACGTCATTTTAAGTGTATTTGTTTATATATTTTCATTCAAATTTACATTATTTTATGTGTATTTTGTATATGTATTTCAATACAAATTGACCTAATTTTATGTGTATTTTGTATATTTCTTTTCATACAAATTTAAAATATTTTTGTGTATTTTTGTATATAGTTTTATACAAATTTAAGTTATTTTATGGACGCATTTACATTATTTAATATATATATATATATATATATATATATATATATATATATATATATATATATATATATATATATATATATATATATATATATATATATATATATATATATATATATATATATATATATATATATATATATATATATATATATATATATATATATATATATATATATATATATATATATATATATATATATATATATATATATATATATATATATATATATATATTTTTTTTTTTATCCAAATTTACGTTATTTTATGTGTATTTGTATATATATTTTTATACAAATTTACATTATTTTATGTAAGTTTTGTATATGTATTTCAATACAAATATGACTAACTTTATGTGTATTTTGCATATCTATTTTCAAACAAATTTAAATTATTTTTTTGTATTTTTGTATATATTTTTATACAAATTTTAGTTATTTTATTTGTTTTTTGTATATATATTTTCCTACAAATATATATTCTTTTATTGGAATTTTGTGTATTTATTTTGTAACGAGTTTACATTATTTTATGTGTATTTTGTAGAAATATTTTTCTACATATTTAAACTATTTTATGTGTATTTTATATATACATTTTCATAAAAATTTACGTTATTTTATTGTGTGTATTCGTATATATTTTGAAACAAATTTTATACAAATTCATGTTATTTTATGTGTATTTGTATATATATTTTCATACAAATTTATATTATTTTGTGTATTTTTACATATATTTTATTACAAATTTACCTTATTTTATGTTTATTTTGTATATTTATTTCATTCAATTTTAATTTATTTAATGGGTTTATTTGTATTTGTATTTAGGGTATTTTTTGTGTGTTTTCTATATATATTTTCATCCAAAATTACATTAGTTTATTGTTATTTTCTTAATTTAACTTGATACGAATTTAGATTATTTCATAGGTATTTTGTATACATATTTTTATACTCGTTTACATTATCTAATGTGTGTTTTGTATGTATTTTTTTATGCAAATTAATTTTATGTCCATTTTTGTACATATGTTTTTATAGAAATTTGCGTTATTTTATGTGTATTTTGTATATGTTTTCTCATACAAATTGACATTATTTAATTAGTTTTTTGTTAATTTATTTTGATACGAATGACATGATTATTTGTGTATTTTGTACATATTTTTTTTATACGTATTTACATTACTTAATGTGTATTTTGTTTATATATTTTTATACAATTTTACGTTATTATATGTGTATTTCTTATTAATATTTTGAAACAAATTTACTTTATTTTATGTATTTTGTATATCTATTTTCATACAAATTTAATTACTTCTGTGTATTTTTGTATATAGTTTTATACAAATTTACGTTATTTTATGTGCATGTTGTATATTTATATTTATACAAAAACACATTC
This sequence comes from Eriocheir sinensis, assembly GCF_024679095.1. Taxonomy (NCBI): domain Eukaryota; kingdom Metazoa; phylum Arthropoda; class Malacostraca; order Decapoda; family Varunidae; genus Eriocheir; species Eriocheir sinensis. Next base: position 323,136 of record NW_026111588.1, on the reverse strand, counting down.
TTTTATTGGTATTTTGTTTATTTATATTTATACGAATTTACATTATTTTATGTGTATTTTGTATACTTTTTCTATTCGTATTTACTTAATTTTATGTGTATTTTGTATATATATTTTTATAGAAATCTACGTTATTTTATGTGTATTTGTATATATATTTTGAAACAAATTTACGTTGTTTTATATGTATTTTGCAAATCTATTTCAATACAAATTTACATTATTGTATGTGCATTTTGTATATTTATTTTAATACAAATTCAAATATTTTATGTGTATTTTGGTATATATAATTTTATAAAAAACGCGTTATTTTATAGGTATTTTGCATCCTAGTTTTCATACAAATTTACATTATTTTATTAATATTCTGTGTATATATTTCGATACGATTTTATATTATACTATTTGTGTTTTGTATATATTTTTTTATATATATTTTCATTATTTAATGTGTATTTTTTATATATATTTTATACAAATTTACGTTATTTTAAGTGTATTTGTTTATATAATTTCATTCAAATTTACATTATTTTATGTGTATTTTGTATATGTATTTCAATACAAATTTACCTTATTTTATGTGTATTTTGTATATTTATTTTCATACAAATTTAAATTATTTTTGTGTTTTTTTGTATATAGTTTTATACAAATTTAGGTTATTTTATGTGTATTTTCTATATCTAGTTTCATACAAATACACATTCTTTTATTGATATTTTGTTTTTATTTTGACGCGAGTTTACATTATTTAATGGCTTCCTACAAATGAATAGACCATTTATTATTATTATTATTATTTTATTGCTATTTTGTTTATTATTTATTTTGTACATGTTTTTTATACGTGTTTACATTATTTATGTGTATTTTGCATATCTATTTCAATACAAATTTACCATATTGTATGTGTATTTTGTATATTTATTTTAATACAAATTTAATTATATTATGTGTATTTTTGTAAAAATATTCGTTATTATTTGGGTATTTTGCATCTTTATTTTCATACAAATTTACATTATTTTATTGATATTCTGTTTATTTATTTTGATACGATTTTACATTATTCTATGTGTATTTTGAATATATATTTTTATACATATTTACATTATTTAATGTATATTTTGTATATATATTTTATATAAATTTACGCTATTTTATGTGTATTTGTTTATATATTTTCATACAAATTTACAATATTTTATGTATAATTTGTATATGTATTTCAATACAAATTTGCCTAATTTTATGTGTAATTTGCATATCTATTTTCAAACAAATTTAAATTATTTATATGTATTTTTTATATATTTACATACAAATTTTAGTTATTTTATTTGTATTTTGTATATATATATATTCCTACAAATATACATTCCTTTAGTGAAATTGTGTTCATTTATTTTCATACGAATTTACATTATTTTATGTGTATTTTGTATATATATATTTTTCTACGTATTTACATTATTATATGTGTATTTTTTATATATATTTTATACAAATTTACGTTATTTTAAGTGTATTTGTTTATATAATTTCATTCAAATTTACATTATTTTAAGTGTATTTTGTATATGAATTTCAATACAAATTTACTTAATTTTATGTGTATTTTGTATATTTATTTTCATACAAATTAAAACTTTTTTTGTGTATTTTTGTATATAGTTTTATACAAACTTACGTTATTTTATAAATATTTTGTATATCTAATTTCATACAAATACACATTCTTTTATTGTTATTTTTTTTATTTATTTTGACGCGAATTTAAATTATTTAATGTGTATTTTGTATATATATATTTTTATACGTATTTACATCATTTCATGTGAATTTTGTATATATATTTCTATAGAAATCTACGTTATTTTATGTGTATTCGTATATAGATTTTTAAACAAATTTACACTTTTATGTGTATTTTGCATATTTTTTCAATACAAATTTATCTTATTGTATATGCATTTTGTATATTAATTTTTATACAAATTTAATTATTCTATGTGTATTTTTGTATATGTATTTGTATAAAAATATCCCTTATTTTATGGGTATTTTGCATCTTTATTTTCATACAAATTTACGTTATTTTATTGATATTCTGCTCATTCATTTTGATACGATTTGACATTATTCTATGTGTATTTTGTATATATTTTTCATACAAATTTACGTTATTTTATGTGTATTTGTTTATATATTTTGACATAAATTTACAATATTTTATTGGTATTTTCTATATATATTTCAAAAGAAATTTACCTAGTTTTATGTGTATTTTGAATATCTATTTTCATACAAACTCAAATTATTTTTATGAATTTTTGTATATATTTCAATACAAATTTTAGTTATGTTATGTGTATTTTGTAAATCTATTTTCATTCAAATATATATTATTTTATTGGTATTTTGTTGATTTATATTGATACTAATTTACATTATTTTATATGTACTTTGTATACATATTTTTATACGCATTTACATTATTTAATATTTATTTTGAATATATAATTTTATACAAATTCATGGTATTTTATGTGTATTTATATATATATTTTCATATAAATTTACATTATTTTATGTGTATTTTGAACATATATTTCATTACAAATTTACTTTATTTTATGTTTATTTTGTATGTGTATTTTGTACATTTATATTTATACAAATACACATTCTTTTATTGGTATTTTGTTTATATATTTTGATTCCAACTTACATTATTTTATGTGTATTTTGTTTACATTTTTTTATACGTATTTACTTAATTTTATCTGTATTTTGTATATATTTTTTTATAGAAATCTTCGTTATTTTATGTGTATTCGTGTATATAAATTTGTATAAAACTATATACAAAAATACACAAAAATAATTTAAATTTGTAAGAAAAGAAATATACAAAATACACGTAAAATTAGGTAAATTTGTATTGAAATACATATACAAAATACACATCAAATAATGTAAATTTGAATGAAAATATATAAACAAACACACATAAGGGGAGGCGGTGGCTGAATCGACAGAGTAACACCACCGCGTTCAGGAGGACGCGAGTTGAATCACCGCACGGTGCCACCAAGCTGGGATTTTTCAGCCGCCGCCGAGTGGCTTAAAACTACCCACATGCTGTCCAGAAGACCACCTATCAACCCGGACTCTAGATTCTAGGATTAAAGATGAGCTCCGGGAGGGCAGCATGAGCCAATGCGCCAGAACGTGCTGGGCCGACCATCAGGACCCACCGGGAAGAAGCCTTGGGCCGATCATCAGGCCCCACCGGGAAAAAGCCTACCGGCGCTATAGGCCGCAACGTAAAAAAAAAAAAAAAAAAAAAAAAAAAAAAAAAAATTAAAATAACGGAAATTTTTATAAAATATATATGCAAGATACACATTAAATAATGTAAATGTGTATACAAAAATATATACAAAAAACAAATAGAATAATGTAAAATCGTATCAAAATAAATACACAGAATATCAATAAAATAATGTAAATTTGTATGAAAATAAAGATGCAAAATTCCCAAAAAATATCGCATTTTTTATAAGAATATATATACCAAAATACACATAAAATATTTAAATTTGTATTGAAATAAATATACAAAATGCATATACAGTAAGGTAAATTTGTATTGAAAGAGATATTAAGAAATACATATAAAAGAATGTAAATTTGTTTAAAAATATATATACGAATACACATAAAATAAAGTAGATTTCTATAGAAATATATATACAAAATACATATGAAATTATATAAATACGTATAAAAAATATATATAAATATATATATATATATATATATATATATATATATATATATATATATATATATATATATATATATATATATATATATATATATATATATATATATATATATATATATATAAACTGGATATTATATAATGTAAATTCGTGTCAAAATAAATAAACAAAATATCATGAAAAGAATGTGTATTTGTATGAAAATAGATAAGAGATAATAAATTTGTATAAAATATATATGCAAGATACACATTAATAATGTAAATATGTATAAAAAAGTATATACAAAAAACAAATAGAATAATGTAAAATCGGATAAAAATAAATACACCGAATATTAATAAAATAATGTAAATTTGTATGAAAATAAAGATGCAAAATTCCCATAAAATAGCGCATTTCTTATAAAAATATATACCAAAATACACATAAAATATTTAAATTTGTATTGAAATAAATATTCAAAATGCATATACAATAAGGTAAATTTGTTGTGAAAGAGATATGCAAAAATACATATAAAACAATGTAAATTTGTTTCAAAATATATATAAGAATACAAATAAAATAACGTAGATTTCTATAAAATTATATATACAAAATACACATAAAATTAATTAAATACGTAAAAAAAATGTATACAAATTTACATTATTTTATTGATATTCTGTGTATTTATTTTGACACGATTTTACATTATTCTATATATATTTTATACAAATGTACGTTATTTTTTGTGAATTTGTTTTAATTTCATACAATATTACATTATTTTATGTGTATTTTGTACATCTATTTAAATACAAATTTAACTTATTATATGTGTATTTTGTATATCTATTTTCATAGAAATTGAAATTAGTTTTGTGTTTTTTTGTATATATCTTTATACAAATTTTCCTTATTTTATGTGTATTTTGTATATATATTTTTCTACAAATATACGTTCTTTAATCGGAATTTTGTTTATTTATTATGATACGAATTTACATTATCTATCTATCTCTTATGTATTTGGTATATATATTTTTTTACTATTTACATCATTTTATATGTATTTTGTATGTATATTTTCAAAGAAATTTATTCTATTTTATGTATTCGTATATATATTTATTTATTTATTTTGATACGAGTTTACATTATTTTATGTGTATTTTGTATAAATTTTTTTATGTGTGTTTTGCATATATATTTTTATAGAAATCTACGTTATTTTATGTGTATTCGTATATATATTTTGAAACAAATTTAAATTGTTTTATATATATTTTGCATAAGTATTTCAATACAAATTTACCTTATTGTATGTTTTTTTTTATATATTTATTTTAATACAAATTTAATTATTTTATGTGTATTTTGGTATATATATTTTTATAAATAAAAAAATCCGTTATTTTAAGGGTATTTTTTTCATACAAATTTACATTATTTTATTAATATTCTGTGTATTTATTTTGATACGATTTTACATTATTCTATTTGTGTTTTGTATATATTTTTTTATACAAATTTACGTTATTTTAAGTGTATTTGTTTATGTATTTTCATTCGAATTTACATTATTTTATGTGTATTTTGTATATGTATTTCAATAGAAATTTACCTAATTTTATGTGTGTTTTCTATATATATTTTCATCCAAAATTACATTAATTTATTGTCATTTTCTTAATTTAACTCGATACGAATTTAGATTATTTCATAGGTATTTTGTATACATATTTTTATACTCATTTACATTATCTAATGTGTGTTTTGTATATATTTTTTTATGCAAATTAATTTTATGTCCATTTTTGTACATATGTTTTTATAGAAATATGCGTTATTTTATGTGTATTTTGTATATGTTTTCTCATACAAATTGACATTATTTGATTAGTTTTTTGTTTATTTATTTTGATACGAATGACATGATTATTTGTGTATTTTGTACATATTTTTTTATACGTATTTACATTACTTAATGTGTATTTTGTTTATATATTTTTATACAAATTTACGTTATTATATGTGTATTTCTTAAAAATATTTTGAAACAAATTTACTTTATTTTATGTATTTTGTATATATATTTCAATTCAAATTTAGCTTATTTTGTGTGTATTTTGTATATCTATTTTCATACAAATTTAATTACTTCTGTGTATTTTTGTATATAGTTTTATACAAATTTACGCTATTTTATGTGCATTTTGTATATTTATATTTATACAAAAACACATTCTTTTATTGGTATTTTGTTTACTTATATTTATACGAATTTACATTATTTTATGTGTATTTTGTATACTTTTTCTATTCGTATTTACTTAATTTTATGTGTATTTTGTATATATATTTTTATAGAAATCTACGTTATTTTATGTGTATTCGTATATATATTTTGAAACAAATTTACATTGTTTTATATGTATTTTGCATATCTATTTCAATACAAATTTACCTTATTGTATGTGCATTTTGTATATTTATTTTAATAAAATTCAAATATTTTATGTGTATTTTGGTATATATAATTTTATAAAAAATGCGTTATTTTATAGGTATTTTGCATCTTAGTTTTCATACAAATTTACATTATTCTATTAATATTCTGTGTATATATTTCGATACGATTTTATATTATACTATTGGTGTTTTGTATATATTTCTTTATACATATTTTCATTATTTAATGTGTATTTTTATATATATTTTATACAAATTTACGTTATTTTAAGTGTATTTGTTTATATAATTTCATTCAAATTTACATTATTTTAAGTGTATTTTGTATATGTATTTCGATACAAATTTACCTAATTTTATGTGTATTTTGTATATTTATTTTCATACAAATTTAAATTATTTTTGTGTTTTTTTGTATATAGTTTTATACAAATTTAGGTTATTATATGTGTATTTTCTATATCTAGTTTCATGCAAATACACATTCTTTTATTGATATTTTGTTTATTTATTTTGACGCGAGTTTACATTATTTAATGTCTTCCTACAAATGAATAGACCATTTATTATTATTATTATTATTATTATTTTATTGCTATTTTGTTTATTTATTTTGATACGAATTACATGATTATATGTATATTTTGTACATGTTTTTTATACGTGTTTACATTATTTAATGTGTTTTTTGTTTATATATTTTTAAACAAATTAACGTTATTAAATGTGTATTTGTGTAAATATTTTGATACAAATTTACATTATTTTATGTATTTTGTATATACATTTCAATTCAAATTTAGCTTATTTTATTTTTATTTTGTATGTATATTTTCATACAAATTTAATTACTTCTTTGTATTTTTGTATATAGTTTTATACAAATTTACGTTATTTTATGTTTATTTTGTATATTTATATTTATACAAATACACATTCTTTTATAGGTATTTTGTCTATTTATTTTGATACGAATTTACATTATTTTATGTGTATTTTGTATACATTTGTTTATACGTATTTACTTCTTTTTATGTGTATTTTGTATATATTTTTATAGAAATCTACGTTATTTTGTGTGTATTCTTATATATATTTTCAAACAAATTTACATTGTTTTATATGTATTTTGCATATCTATTTCAATACAAATTTACCTTATTGTATGTGCATTTTGGATATTTATTTTAATACAAATTAAAATATTTTATGTGTTTTTTAGTATATATATTTTTATAAAAAAATGCGTTTCGTTATGGGTTTTTTGCATCTTAATTTACATACAAATTTACATTATTTTATTAAGATTCTGTGTATTTATTTTGATACTATTTTACATTGTTGCATTTGTGTTTATATATATATATATATATATATATATATATATATATATATATATATATATATATATATATATATATATATATATATATATATATATATATATATATATATATATATATATATATATATATATATATATATATATATATATATATATATATATATATATATATATATATATATATATATATATATATATATATATATATATATATATATATATATATATATATATATATATATATATATATATAATTTTAGGTGTATTTTTTATATATTTTCATTCAAATTTAAAAATTATTTTATGTGTATATTGTATATGTATTTCAATACAAATCTACCTAATTTTATGTATATTTTGTACATGTATTTAAATACAAATTTATTTAATTATATGTGTATTTTGAATATCTATTTTCATACAAATTGAAATTAATTTCGTGTATTTTTGTATATATTTTTATAAAAATTTTCGTAATTTTATGTGTATTTTGTATATTTATTTTCCTACATATATACGTTCTTTTATCGTAATTTTGTTTATTTGTTTTTATACGAATTTACATTATTTTAGGTGTATTTGATATGTATATTTTTATACTTATTTATATCATTTTATTTGTGTTTTGAATATTTTCATAGAAATTTACTCTATTTTAAGGGTATTCGTATATATATTTTGATACAAATTTACTTTATTTATGTGTATTTTGCATATCTATTTCAATACAAATTTACCATATTGTATGTGTATTTTGTATATTTATTTTAATACTAATTATATTATGTGTATTTTTGTAAAAATATTCGTTATTATTTGGGTATTTTGCATCTTTATTTTCATACAAATTTACATTATTTTATTGATATTCTGTTTATTTATTTTGATACGATTTTACATTATTCTATGTGTATTTTGTATATATATTTTTATACACATTTACATTATTTAATGTATATTTTGTATATATATTTTATATAAATTTACGCTATTTTATGTGTATTTGTTTATATATTTTCATACAAATTTACAATATTTTATGTATAATTTGTATATGTATTTCAATACAAATTTGCCTAATTTTATGTGTATTTTGCATATCTATTTTCAAACAAATTTGCATTATTTTTATGTATTTTTTATATATTTTTATACAAATTTTAGTTATTTTATTTGTATTTTGTATATATATTTTCCTACAAATATACATTCTTTTAGTGGAATTTTTTTCATTTATTTTCATAAGAATTTACATTATTTTATGTGTATTTTGTATATATATTTTTCTACGTATTTACATAATTATATGTGTATTTTTTATATATATTTTCATAAAAATTTACGTTATTTTATTGTGTGTATTCGTATATGTTTTGATACAAATTTACATTATTTAATGTTTATTTTGCATATCTATTTCAATATAAATTTACCTTATTGTATGTGTATTTTGTATATTTATTTTAATACAAATTTAATTATATTATGTGTATTTTGTATACATTTTCTTATACGTATTTAATTCATTTAATGTGTATTTTGTATAAGTATTTTTATAGTAATCTACGTTATTTTATGTGTATTCGTATATATATTTTGAAGCAAATTTACATTGTCTTATATGTATTTAGCATCTCTATTTCAATATAAATCTACCTTATTGTATGTGCATTTTGTATATTTACTGTAATACAAATTTAAATATTTTATTATTTTGGTATATATATTTTTATAAAAAGTGTTTTATATAAATTTAAAATATTTTATGTGTATTTTGTATATCCATTTTCATACAAATATACATTTTTTATTGCTATTTTGTTTATTTGTTTTGACGCGAATTCACATTATTTAATGTGTATTGTGTATATATATATTTTTATACGTATTTACGTTATTTCATGTGTATTTTGTATATATATTTCTATAGAAATATATGTTATTTTATATGTATTCGTATATATATTTTGAAACAAATATACATTGTTTTATGTGCATTTTGCATATTTTTTCAATATAAATTTACCTTATTGTACGTGCATTTTGTATATTAATTTTAATACAACTTTAATTATTCTATGTGTATTTTTGTATATGTATTTTCATAAAAAATTATTTTTTTATAATTTATGGTTATTTTGCATCTTTATTTTCATACAAATTTACATTATTTTATTGATTTTCTGAGTATTTATTTTGATACGATTTTACATTATACTATGTATATTTTGTATATATATTTCATACAAATGAACGTTATTTTATGTGAATTTGTTTTCATTTCATACAAATTTACATTATTTTGTTTTTTTTGTACATGTATTTAAATACAAATTTAACTAATTATATATGTATTTTGTATATCAATATTCATACAAATTGAAATTAATTTTGTGTATTTTTGTATATATTTTATGCAAATTTTCGTAATTTTATGTGCATTTTGTATATTTTTTTCCCTACAAATATACGTTCTTTTATCGGAATTTTATATATTTATTTTGATACGAATTTTAATTTTTTTTAGGTGTGTTTGATATATATATTTTTATACTTATTTACATAATTTTATATGTATTTTGAATATATATTTTCATAGAAATTTACTCTATATGTATATGTAAAGAAAATACACATGAAATAATCTAAATTCGTATCGAAATAAATGAACAAAATACCGATAAAATAATGTAATTTTGAATGAAAACATATATAGAAAATACACATAAAATAACGCAAATACAAATAAATATATACGCATAAAATGATTTGAATTTGAATGAAAATAGATATAAAAATAAACATAAAATAAGGCAAATTTGTAATGAAATATATATACAAAATACACATAAAATAATGTAGATTTGTTTCAAAATATATATACGAATACACATAAAATAACGTAGATTTCTATAGAAAAATATATACAAAATACACATGAAATGATGTAAATACGTTTTAAAAATATATATACAAAATACACATTAAATAATGTAAATTCGTGTCAAAATAAATAATTAAAATATCAATAAAAGAATGTGTATTTGTTTGAAAATACATATACAAAATACACATAAAATAACGTAAATTTGTATAAAACTATATAAAAATACACAAAAATAAATTAAATTTGTATGAAAATAAATATACAAAATACACATAAAATTAGGTAAATTTGTATAGAAATACATATACAAAATACACATAAAATAATGTAAATTTGAATGAAAATATATAAACAAATACTCTTAAATTAACGTAAATTTGTATAAAATCTATATACAAAATACTCATTAAATAATGTAAATATGTATAAAAAATATATATACAAAACACAAATAGAATAATGTAAAATCGTATCAAAATAAATACACAGAATGTAAATAAAATAATGTAAATTTGTATGAAAATAAAGATGCAAAATACCCATAAAATAACGCACTTTTTATAAATATACAAAATACACATGAAAGAGAAATCTACGTTATTTTATGTGTATTCGTATATATATTTTGAAACAAATTTACATTGTTTTATATGTATTTTTGAATATCTCTTTCAATACAAATTTACCTTACTGTATATGCATTTTGTATATTTATTTCAATATAAATTTAAATATTTTATGTGTATTTTGGTATATATATTTAAAAAAAAAGCGATATTTTTTGGGAATTTTTCATCTTTATTTTCATACAAATTTACATTATTTTATTGATATTCTGTGTATTTATTTTGATACGATTTTACATTATTCTGTTTGGATTTTGTATATATTTTTTTATACACTTTTACATTATTTAATGTGTATCTTGCATATATATTATATACAAATTTACGTTATTTTAAGTGTGTTTGTTTATATATTTTCATTCAAATTTACATTATTTGATGTGTATTTTGTATATGTATTTCAATACAAATTTGCCTAATTTTACGTGTATATTGTATATTTCTTTTCATAAAAATTTAAATTATTTTTGTGTATTTTTGTATACAATAAGGTAAATTTATATTGAAATAGATATGCAAAAGGCATATAAAACAATGTAAAATTTGTTTCAAAATTACGAATACACATATAATAACGTAAACTCGTATCGAAATAAATAACAAAATAGTTATAAAACAATGTGTATATGAATAAATATAAATATACAAAAAACACATAAAATAACGTAAATTGATATAAAAATATATACAAAAATACACAAATTTTGTTTATTTTATGTGTATTTTGTATATCTATTTTCATACAAATTTAACTACTTTTGTGTATTTTTGTATATAGTTTTATATAAATTTACGATATTTTATGTGTATTTTGTATATTTATTTTTATACAAATACACATTTTTTTATTGGTATTTTGTTTATTTATTTTGATACGAATTTACATTATTTTATGTGTATTTTGTATACATTTTTTTATACGTATTTACTTAATTTTATGTGTATTTTGTATATATATTTTTATAGAAATCTACGTTATTTTATGTGTATTCGTATTTATATTTTGAAACAAATTTAAATTTTATATGTATTTTGCATATCTATTTCAATATAAATTTACCTTATTGTATGTGCATTTTGTATATTTATTTTAATACAAATTTAAATTTTTTATATGTATTTTGGTATATATATTTATAAAAAAAATGCGTTATTTTATGGGTATTTTGCTCCTTTATTTTCATACAAATTTACATTATTTTATTAATATTCTGTGTATTTATTTTGTTACGATTTTACATTATTCTATTTGGGTTTTGTATATATATTTTTATACATATTTACATTACTTATGTGTATTTTGTATATATATTTTATACAAATTTACGTTATTTTAAGTGTATTTGTTTATGTATTTTCATTCAAATTTACATTATTTTATGTGTATTTTGTAAATGTATTTCAATACAAATTTACCTAATTTTATGTGTATTTTGTATACTTATTTTCAAACAAATTTAAATTATTTTTGTGTATTTTTGTATATAGTTTTATACAAATTTACGTTATTTTATGTGTATTTTGTATATCTATTTTCATACAAATACACATTCTTTTATTGATATTTTGTTTATTTATTTTGACACGAATTTACATTATTTAATGTCTATTTTGTATATATATTTTGATACGTATTTACAGCATCTCAAGTGTATTTTGTATATATATTTCTATAGAAATCTGCGTTATTTTATGTGTATTCGTATATATAATTTGAAACAAATTTACATTGTTTTATGTGTATTTTGCATATTTTTTTAATAAAAAATTACCTTATTGTATGTGCATTTTGTATATTAATTTTACTACAAATTTAATTATTGAATATGTATTTATGTATATGTATTTTTATAAAAATATGCTTTATTTTATTGGTATTTTGCATCTTTATTTTCATACAAATTTACATTATTTTATTGATATTTTGTGTATTTATTTTGATACGATTTTACATTATTTTCTATGTGTATTTTGTATATATATTTAATACAAATGGTCGTTATTTTATGTGTATTTGTTTTCATTTCATACAAATTTTCATTATTTTATGTGTATTTTGTACATGTACAAATTTGTACAAATTTAACTAATTATATGTGTATTTTGTATATCAATTTTCAAAAAATTTTGTATATATTTTTATACAAATTTTTGTTATTTTATGTGTATTTTGTATATTTATTTTCCTACAAATATACGTTCTTTTATCGGAATTTTGTTTGTTTATTTTGATACGAATTTACGTTATTTTAAGTGTATTTGGTATACATATTTTTATACTATTTACATCATTTTATATGTATTTTGTATGTATATTTTCAAAGAAATTTACTCTATTTTATGTGTATTCGTATATATATTTTGATACAAATTTACATTATTGATGTGTATTTTGCATATGTATTTCAATACAAATTTACTTTATTGTAAATGCATTTTGTATATTTATATCAATACAATTTTAATTATTTCACGTGTATTTTTGTATATATATTTTTATGCATATATGCGTTATTATATGGGTATTTTGCATCTTTATTTTCATACAAATTCAAATTATTTTATTGATATTCTGTTTATCTATTTTGATACGATTTAACATTATTCTATGTGTATTTTGTATATATATTTTTATACATATTTACATTATTTAATGTATATTTTCTATATATATTTTATCCAAATTTACGTTATTTTATGTGTATTTGTTTATATATTTTCATACTAATTTACATTATTTTATGTGTATTTTGTATATGTATTTCAATACGAATTTGCCTAACTTTATGTGTATTTTGCATATCTATTTTCAAACAAATTTTATTTATTTTTGTGTATTTTTGTATTTATTTTTATACAAATTTTACTTATTTTATTTGTTATTTGTATATATATTTTCCTACAAATATACAATCTTTTATTATAGTTTTGTTTATTTATTTTGATACGAATTTACATTATTTTATGTGTATTTTGTATATATATTCTTCTACGTATTTACATTATTTTATGTGTATTTTGTATATATATTTTAGTAAAAATTTACATTATTTTATGTGTATTTTGTATATATATTTTCATAAAAATTTACGTTATTTTATTGTGTGTATTCGTATCTATGTTGATACAAATTTACATTACTTTATGTGTATTTTGCATATCTATTTCAATACAAATTTACCTTATAGTATGAGTAAATAAAGAAAATACCAATAAAATAATGTAATTTTGGAGGAAAATATATATAGAAAATACACATAAAATTACGTAAATACAAATACAAATATACACATAAAATAATTTAAAATTGAATGAAATAAATATACAAAATAATCATAAAATAAGTTAAATTTGTAATGAAAAATATGTAAAAAGACACGTAAAATAATATAAATTTGTATGAAAATATATATACAAATACACATAAAATAACATGAATTTGTATAAAATTTGTATCAAAATAAATAGGAATACACATTATTTTACGTTATTTTATGTGTATTTTGTATATTTATATTTATACAAGTACACATTCTTTTATTGGCATTTTGTTTATTTATTTTGATACGAGTTTACATTATTTTATGTGTATTTTGTATTCATTTTCCTATACGTATTTACTTCATTTTATGTGTATTTTGTATATATATTTTTATAGAAATCTACGTTATTTTAGGTGTATTCGTATATATATTTTGAAAGAAATTTACATTGTTTTATATGTTTTTTGCATATCTATTTGAATACAAATTTACCTCATTGTATGTGCATTTTGTATATTTATTGTAATACAAATTTAAATATTTTATGTGTATTTTGGTATATAAATTTTCATAAAAAATGTGTTGTTTTATGGGTATTTTGCATCTTTATTTTCATCCAAATTTACATTATTTTATTAATATTCTGTGTATTTATTTTGATACTATTTTACATTATTCTATTTGTCTTTTGTATATATTTTTTTATACATATTTACATTATTTAATGTGTATTTTGTATATATATTTCATACAAATTTACGTTATTTTAAGTGTATTTGTTTATATATTTTCATTCAAATTTACATTATTTTATGTGTATTTTGTATATGTATTTTAATACAAATTTACCTAATTTTATGTGTATTTTGTATATTAATTTTCATACAAATTTTAAGTTATTTATTTACTTATTTTATGGATATTTTGCCTCTTTATTTTCATACAAATTTACATTATTTTATTGACATTCTGTGTATTTATTTTGATACGATTTTATATTATTCTATGTATATTTTGTATATATATTTTATACAAATGTACGTTATTTTATGTGAATTTGTTTTAATTTCATACAAATTTACATTATTTTATGTGTATTTTGTACATCTATTTAAATACAACTTTAACTTATTACAATATTATATATACAATATTATTACAAAATATACATAAAATAACGAAAATTTGTATAAAAATTTATACAAAAAAAATCACAAATATAATTTCAATTTGTTTGAAAATAGATATACTAAATACACTTATAATCAGTTAAATTTGTGTTTAAATACATATAAATAATGTAAATTTGTATCAAAATATATATACGAATACACCTAAAATAGAGTAAATTTCTATGAAAATATACATACACAATACATATCAAATGATGTAAATAAGTATAAAAATATATATATCAAATACACCTAAAATAATGTAAATTCGTATCAAAATAAATAAACAAAATTCCGATAAAAAACGTATATTTGTAGGAAAATAAATACCGAAAATACACATAAAATAACGAAAATTTGTATAAAAATATATACAAAAACAAAACAAAAATAATATCAATTTGTATGAAAATAGATATACAAAATACTCAAATAATTAGTTAAATTTGTATTTAAATACATGTACAAAATACACGTAAAATTATGTAAATTTGTATGAAATGAAAACAAATACACATAAAATAACGTACATTTGTATTAAATATATATACTAAATACACATAGAATAATGTAAAATCGTATCAAAATAAGTACACAGAATATCAATAAAATAATTTAAATTTGTATGAAAATAAAGATACAAAATACCCATAAAATAAAGCATATTTTTTATAAAAATACATATACAAAAATACACATAGAATAATTAAGTTTGTATTAAAATTAATATACAAAATGCATAAACAATAAGGTTAATTTGTATTAAAAAATACGCAAAATACACAAAAAAACAGTGTAAATTTGTTTCAGAAAATATATACGAATACACATAAAATAACGTTGATTTCTATAGGAATATATATACAAAATACACATGAGATGATGTAAATACGTATAAAAATATATATACAAAATACACATTAAATAATGTAAATTCGCGTCAAAATAAATAAACAAAATATCAATAAAAGAAAGTGTATTTGTATGAAAATAGATATTCAAAATACACATAAAATAACCTAAATTTGCATCAAACTATATACAAAAATACACAAAAATATTTAAAATTTGTATAAAAATAATTATACAAAATACATATAAAATTAGGTAAATTTGGATTGAAATACATATACAAAATACACATAAAATAATGTAAATTTGGATGAAAATACATAAACAAATACACTTAAAATAACGTAAATTTGTATAAAAAAAATATACCCAAAACAAATAGAATAATGTAAAATCGTATCAAAATAAATACACAGAATATTAATAAAATAATGTAAATTTGTATGAAAATAAAGAGGCAAAATACCGATACAATAACGCATTTTTTTTATTTATAAAGATATATATATACCAAAATACACATAAAAAAATTAAATTTGTATTAAAATAAATATATAAAAAACCCATACAATAAGGTAAATTTGTATTGAAATAGATATGCAAAATACATATAAAACAATGTAAATTTGTTTCAAAATATAAATACGAATACACAAAATAACGTAGATTTCTATAAAAATATATATACAAAATACACATAAAAAAATACATACAAAATACACATAAAATAATATAAATTCTTATCAAAATAAATAAACAAAATACCAATAAAAGAATGAGTATTTCTAATACACATATAATTAGTTAAATTTGTATTTTAATACATGTACAAAATACACATAAAATTATGTAAATTTGTATGAAATGAAAACAAATACACATAAAATAACGTACATTTATATAAAATATATATACAAAATACACATAGAATAATGTAAATCCGTATCAAAATAAGTACACAGAATATCAATAAAATAATTTTAATTTGTATGAAAACAAAGATGCAAAATACCAATAAAATAAAGCATATTTAAAAATAAAAAATACATATACAAAAATACACATAGAATAATTAAATTTGTATTAAAACTAATATACAAAATGCACATACAATAAGGTAAATTTGTATTGAAAAAATACGCAAAATACACATAAAACAGTGTAAATTTGTTTCAAAATATATATACGAATACACATAAAATAACGTTGATTTCTATAAAAATATATACAAAATACACATAAAATGAATTAAATACGTATAAATATATATACAAAATACACATTAAATAATATAAATTCGCGTCAAAATAAATAAACAAAATATCAATAAAAGAATGTGTATTTATATGAAAATATTCAAATACACTAAAATAACCTAAATTTATATATATATATATATATATATATATATATATATATATATATATATATATATATATATATATATATATATATATATATATATATATATATATATATATATATATATATATATATATATATATATATATATATATATATATATATATATTTATTTTATTTATTTATTTTGATACAAATTTACCTTATAGTATGTGTATTTTGTATAATTATTTTAATAGAAATTTAATTATTTTATGTGTATTTTTCTATATATTTTTTTTTAAATATGAGTTATTTTATGTGTATTTTGTATATCTATTTTCATACAAATTTAATTACTTTTTGTGTATTTTTGTATATACTTTTATATGAATTTACGTTATTTTATGTGTATTTTGTATATTTATATTTATACAAATATACATTCTTTTGTTAGTATTTTCTTTATTTATTTCGATACGAGTTTACATTATTTTATGTGTATTCGTATATATATTTTGAAACAAATTTACATTGTTTTATATGTATATCTCTTTCAATACAAATTTACCTTACTGTATATGCATTTTGTATATTTATTTCAATACAAATTTAAATATTTTATGTGTATTTTGGTATATACATTTTTATAAAAAATGCGCTATTTTATGGAATTTTGCATCTTTTCATACAAATTTACATTATTTTATTGATATTCTGTGTATTTATATTGATAGGATTTTACATTATTCTATTTCTTTTTTGTATATATTTTTTTATACACATTTACATTATTTAATGTGTATCTTGCATATATATTTTATAAAAATTTATGTTATATTAAGTGTATTTGTTTATATATTTTCATTCAAATTTACATTATTTTATGTGTATTTTGTATATGTATTTCAATAAAAATTTACCTAATTTTATGAGTATTTTGTATATTTCTTTTCATACAAATTTTAAATATTTTTGTGTATTTTTGTATATAGTTTTATACAAATTTAGGTTATTTCATGTACGCATTTACATTATTTAATTAATGTGTGTTTTGTATATTTATTTTTATGCAAATTTACTTGATTTTATGTGCATTTTTGTACATATATTTTTTTAGAAATTTGCGTTATTTTATGTATATTTGTATATGTTTTCTCATACAAATTTACATTATTTTATTGCTATTTTGTTTATTTATTTTGATACGAATGAAAATAGATATAGAAAATATACATGAAATAAACTAAATTTGTATTGAAATATATATACAAAATACATAAAATAATGTAAATTTGTATGAAAATATTTTAACAGATGCGCATAAACTAACGTAAATTTGTTTTAAAATATACAAAATACACATTAAATAATGTTAATATGTATAAAAATATATATATACAAAACACAAACAGAATAATGTAAAATCGTATGAAAATAATTTTTTTTTTTTTTCACGTTGATTGCCTATTGCGCCGGTAGGCATCTTCCTTGTGGGGCCTGTTGGTCGGCCCAAGGCTTCTTCCAGGTGGGGCCTGATGGTCGGCCCAGCCCGTTCTGGCACAGGCGAGTGTTTATAGTGGCGCCATCTTGCATTGGCCCATGCTGCCCCCCGGAACTCGTTCTTGATTCGCTTGGACGGCTTCCTCTACAGTCCGGGTTGATGGGTGGTTTTCAGCACAGCATGTGGGTAGTTTTAAGCCACTCGGCGGTGACTGAAAAATCCGAGTGGTAGCGTGGGGATTCGAACCCGCGTCGTCCATCACGCGGTGAATGTGGGCCCAGTACGCTACCACCTACGCCACCGCCTACCCTAAGACTATTAATAAAACAATGTAAATTTGTATGAAAATAAAGATGCAAAATACCCCTTAAATAACGCATTTTTTTATAAAAATATATATACCAAAACACACATGAAAAAATTAATTTGTATTAAAATAAATATACAAAATACACATACAATAAGGTAGATCTGTATTGAAATAGATATGCAAAATACATATAAAACAATGTAAACTTGTTTCAAAATATATATACGAATACACATAAAATAACGTAGATTTGTATAAAAATATATATACAAAATACATATAAAATGAAGTAAATACGTATAAGAAAATGTATACAAAATACACATAAAATAATGTAAATTTGTATCAAAATAAATAAACAAAATACCAATTTTATATATATTTTATACAAATTTACGTTATTTTATGTGTATTTGTTTACATATTTTCATTCAAATTTACATTATTTTATGTGTATTTTGTAAATGTATTTCAATACAAATTTTCCTAATTTTATGTGTATTTTGCATATATATTTTCATACAAATTAAAACTATTTTTGTGTATTTTTGTATATAGTTTTATACAGATTTAGGTGATTTTATGTGTATATTGTATATCTATTTTCATACAAATACACATTCTTTTATTGATATTTTGTTTATTTATTTTGACGCGGATTTACATTATTTAATGTATATTTTATATATATATTTTTATACGTGTTTACATCATTTGATGTGTATTTTGTATATATATTTCTATAGAAATCTACGTTGATTTATGAGTATTCGTATATAAATTTTGAAATAAATTTACACTGTTTTATGTGTATTTTGCATATTTTTTAATACAAATTTACCTTATTGTATATGCATTTTGTATATTAATTTTAATACAAATTTAATTATGCTATGTGTATTTTTATATATGTATTTTTATAAAAATATGCTTTATTGTATGGGTATGTTGTATTTTTATTTTCATGTAAATTTACATTATTTTATTTATATTCTGTTTTTTTTTTTAAACAATTTTACATTATTCTATGTGTATTTTGTATATTTATTTTTATACGTATTTACTTAGTTTTATGTGTATTTTGTATATATATTTTTATAGAAATCTACGTTATTTTATGTGTATTCGAATATATATTTTGAAACAAATTTACATTGTTTTATATGTATTTTTGCATATCTCTTTCAATACAAGTTTTCCTTATTGTATGTGCGTTTTCTATATTTATTTCAATACAAATTTAAATATCTTATGTGTATTTTGGTATATATATTTTTATAAGAAATGCGCTATTTGATGGGAATTATGCATCTTTATTTTCATACAAATTTACATTATTTTATTAATATTCAGTGCATTTATTTTGTTACGATTTCACATTATTCTATTTGTTTTTTGTAAATATTTTTTTTATACATATTTACATTATTTAATGTGTATCTTGCATATATATTTCAAACAAATGTATTATCTATTATTTATTTTCATGCAAATACACATTCTTTTCATGATATTTTGTTTATTTATTTTGACACGAATTTACCTAGATATGTATTTTGTATATATATTTTTATACGTATTTACATAATTTCATGTGTATTTGTATATATATTTCTATAGAAATCTACGTTGTTTTATGTGTATTCGTATATATATTTTGAAACAAATTAACTTTGTTTTATATGTATTTTTGAATATCTCTTTCAATACATATTTACCTTACTGTATATGCATTTAGTATATTTATTTCAATACAAATTAAAATATTTATGTGTATTTTGGTATATATATTTTATGTGAATTTTGCATCTTTCTTTTCATACAAATTTACATTATTTTATTGATATTCTGTGTATTTATATTGATAGGATTTTACATTATTCTATTTCTTTTTTGTATATATTTTTTATACACATTTACATTATTTAATGTGTATCTTGCATATATATTTTATACAAATTTACGTTATTTTAAGTGTATTTGTTTATATATTTTTATTCAAATTTACATTATTTCATGTGTATTTTGTATATGTATTTCAATACAAATTTACCTAATTTTATGTGTATTTTGTATATTTCTTTTCATACAAATTTTAAACATTTTTGTGTATTTTTGTATATAGTTTTATACAAATTTAGGTTATTTTATGTAACGCATTTACATTATTTAATGTGTGTTTGTATATATATTTTATGCAAATAAACTTTATTTTATGTGCATTTTGTACATATATTTTTTTAGAAATTTGCGTTATTTTATGTGTATTTGTATATGTTTTCTCATACAAATTTACATTATTTTATTGCTTTTTTGTTTATTTATTTTGATACGAATGAAAATATATATACAAAATATACATAAAATAAACTAAATTTGTATTGAAATATATATACAAAATACATAAAATAATGTAAATTTGTATCAAAATATTTTAACAAATGCGCATAAAATAACGTAAATTTATTTTAAAATATACAAAATACACATTAAATAATGTAAATATGTATAAAAAAATGTATACAAAACACAAATAGAATAATATAAAATCGTATCAAAATAACTACACAAAATATTAATAAAACAATGTAAATTTGTATGAAAATAAAGATGCAAAATACCCATTAATTAACGCATTTTTATAAAAATATATATATAGCAAAATACACCTGAAAAAATTAATTTGTATTAAAATAAATATACAAAAAACACATACAATAAGTTTATTTATTTTAATTCGAATTTACATTATTTTATGTGTATTTTGTATACATTTTTTTATACGTATTTACTTAATTTTATATGTATTTTGTATATATATTTTTATAGAAATCTACGTTTTTTTATTTGTATTCGTATATATATTTTGAAACAAATTTACAGTTTTATATGTATTTTTGCATATCTCTTTTAATACAAATTTACCTTATTGTATGTGGATTTTGTGCATTTATTCAATGCAAATTTAAATATTTTATGTGTATTTTGGTATATATATCTTTATAAGATTACTAAAATTTGAATAAAAATATATACAAAAAAACAAAAAAATAAATTTCAATTTGTATGAAAATAGATATACAAAATACAGATATAATTAGTTAAATTTTTATTTAAATACATGTAAAAAATACACATAAAATAATGTAAATATGTATAAAATGAAAACAAATTCAAATAAAAATAACGTTTATTTGTATAAAATAGATATACAAAATAATTTTATGTGTATTTTGTATATTTATTTTCATACAAATTTAAATTATCAATACAAATTTACATTATTTTATTGATATTCTGTGTATTTATATTGATAGGATTTTACATTATTCTATTTTTTTTTGTATATATTTTTTTATACACATTTACATTATTTAATGTGTATCTTGCATATATATTTTATACAAATTTACGTTATTTTAAGTGTATTTGTTCATATATTTTTATTAAAATCTACATTATTTTATGTGTATTTTGTATATGTATTTCAATAAAAATTTACCTAATTTTATGTGAATTTTGTATATTTCTTTTCTTACAAATTTTAAATGTTTTTGTGTATTTTTGTATATAGTTTTATTCAAATTTAGGTTATTTTATGTACGCATTTACAATATTTAATGTGTGTTTTGTATATATATTTTTATGCAAATTTACTTTATTTTCTGTGCATTTTTGTACATATATTTTTTAGAAATTTGCGTTATTTAATGTGTATTTGTATATGTTTTCTCAAACAAATTTACATAATTTTATTGCTATTTTGTTTATTTATTTTGATACGAATGAAAATAGATATACAAAATATACATAAAATAAACTAAATTTGTATTGAAATATATATACAAAATACATAAAATAATGTAAATTTGTATCAAAATATTTTAACAGTTGCGCATAAAATAACGTAAATTTGTTTTAAAATATAAAAAATACACATTAAATAATGTAAATATGTATAAAAAAAATATATACAAAAACAAATAGAATAATGTAAAATCGTATCAAAATAAATTCACAGAATATTAATAAAACAATGTAAATTTGTATGAAAATAAAGATGCAAAATACCCATTAAATAACGCATTTTTTATAAAAATAAATATACAAAATACACATACAATAAGGTAAATCTGTATTGAAATAGATATGCAAAATACATATAAAACAAAGTAAATTTGTTTCAAAATATATATACGAACACACATAAAATAACGTAGATTTGTATAAAAATATATATACAAAATACACATAAAATTAAGTAAATACGTATAAGAAAATGTATTCAAAATACACATAAAATAATGTAAATTCGTATCAAAATAAATAAACAAAATACCAATAAAAGAATGTGTATTTGTATAAATATAAATATACAAAATACACATAAAATAACGTAAATTTGTATAAAACTATATACAAAAATACACAAAAGTAATTAAATTCGTATGAAAATAGATATACAAAATACCGATAAAATAAGCTAAATTTGAATTGAAATGTATATACAAAATACATAAAATAACGTAAATTTGTTTAAAAATATATAAACAAAATACACATTAAGTAATGTAAATACGTATAAAAAATATGTACAAAATACACATATAATCATGTAATTCGTATCAAAATAAATAAAGAAAATAGCAATAAAATAATGTAAATTTCTATGAGAAAACATATATAAATACATATAAAATAACGCTAATTTCTATATAAATATGTCCAAAAATGAACGTAAAATAAAGTAACTTTGGATAAAAATATATATACAAAACACACATTAAATAATGTAAATGCGTACGTAAAATAACCTAAATTTGTATAAAACTATATGCAAAATTAAACAAAAATAATTTAAATTTGTCTGAAAAGAAATGTACAAAATACACATAAAATTAGGTTAATTTGTATTGAAATACATATACAACATACACATAAAATAATGTAAATTTGAAAGAAAATATATAAACAAATACACATATAATAACGTAAATTTATATGAAATATATATACAAAATATACATTAAATAAAGTAAATATGTATAAAAAATATATACAAAACACAAATAGAATAATGTAAAATCGTATCAAAATTTATACACAGAATATTAATAAAATAATGTAAATTTGTATGAAAATTAACATGCAAAATACCTATAAAATAACGCATTTTTTTTTAATTATTGATACCAAAATACAGATAAAATATTTGAACTTCTATTAAAATAAATATACAAAATGCACACACAATAAGGTAAATTTGTATTGAAATAGATATGCAAAATACATATAAAATAATTTAAATTTGTTTCAATATATATATATACGAATACACATAAAATAACGTAGATTTCTATAAAAATACATATACAAAATACACATAAAATTAAGTAAATACGTATAAAAAAATGTATACAAAATACACATAAAATAATGTAAATTCGTATAAATGTAAATAAACAATATACCAATAAAAGAATGTGTATTTGTATAAATACAAATATACAAAATGCACATAAAATAACGTAAATTTATATAAAACTATATTCATAAAATAACGCAAATTTCTATAAAAATATATGTACAAAAATGAACATTAAATAAATTTGCATAAAAATATATATATACAAAACACACATTAGATAATGTAAATGAGTATAAAAATATGTATACAAAATACCTATGAAATAATCTAAATTCGTATCGAATTAAATTAAGAAATACCAATAAAATAATGTAATTTTGGATGAAAATATATATATACAAAATACACATAAAATAACCTAAATACAAATACAAATATACACATAAAATAGTTTAAAATTGAATGAAATAAATATACAAAATAAACATAAAATAAGGTAAGTTTGTAATGAAATATATGAAAAAATACACATAAAATAATATAAATTTGTATGAAAATATATATACAAATACACATTAAATAACATGAATTTGTATAAAATTTGTATCAAAATATATACTTATACACACAATAAAATAACGTAATTTTTTTATGAAAATGTATATACAAAATACACATAAAATAATTTAAATACGTAGAAAAATATATATACAAAAAACACATAAAATAATGTAAATATGTATGAAAATATATAAACAAATACACATAAAATAATGTAAATTTGGATAAAATATATATACAAAATGAACATTAAATAATGTAAATATGTATAAAAAAATATATACGAAAAACACATAGAATAATGTTAAATCGTGTCAAAATAAATAAAGAGAATATCAATATAATAATGTAAATTTCTATGAAAATAAAGATGCAAAATATCCATATAATAACGCCTATTTGCACAAAAATATATATACAAATATACATATAAAATAATTACATTTGTATAAAAATAAATATACAAAATGCACGTACAATAAAGTAAATTTGAATTGAAATAGATATGCAAAATACACATTAATAATGTAAATTTGTATCAAAATATATATACGAATACTCATAAAATAGAGTAAATTTCTATGAAAATATACATACAAAATAGATATACAAAATACACATATAACTAGTTAAATTTGTATTTAAATATATGTACAAAAAACACATAAAATAATGTAGATTTGTATGAAATGAAAACAAATACATTTTATATAAAATATATATACAAAATACACATAGAATAATGTAAAATCATATCAAAATAAATACACAGAATATCAATAAAATAATGTAAATATGTATGAAAATAAAGATGCAAAATACCAATAAAATAAAGAATATTTTTATAAAAATACATATACAAACATACACATAGATTAATCAAATTTGTATTAAAATTAATATACAAAATGCACATACAATAAGGTAAATTTGTATTGGAAAAATATGCAAAATACACATAAAACAAAGTAAATTTGTTTCAAAATATATATACGAATACACATAAAATAACGCAGATTTCTATAGAAATATATATACAAAAAACACTTGAAATAATGTAAATACGTATAAAAATATATATACAAAATACACATTAAATAATGTTAATTCGTGTCAAAATAAAGAAACAAAATATCATGAAAAGAATGTGTATTTGTATGAAAATAGATATACAAAATACACATAAAATAACCTAAATTTGTATAAAACTATAAACAAAAATACACAAAAATAACATAAACTTGTATGAAAATAAATATACAAAAAACATAAAAGGTAAATTTGTATTGAAATACAAATACAAAATACACATAAAATAATGTAAATTTGAATGAAAATATATAAACATATAGACTTTAAATAACGTAAATTTATATCAAATATATATACAAAAAACACATTAAATAACATAAATATGTATAAAAAAATATATACAAAACACAAATAAAATAATGTAAAATCGTATCAAAATAAATACAGAAAATATTAATCAAATAATGTAAATTTGTATGAAAATTAAGATGCAAAATACCCATCAAATAACGCATTTTTTATAAAAATATATATACGAAAAAACATAAAATATTTGATTTTGTATTAAAATAAATAGATATACAAAATACACATAAAATAAGCTAAATTTTAATTGAAATATATATACAAAATACATAAAATAATGTAAATTTGTATCAAAATACTTATACAAATCCACATATAATAACATAAAATTGTATAAAAATATATAAACAAAATACACATTAAATAATGTAAATACGTATAAAAAAATGTACAAAATACACAAATAATCATGTAATTCGTATCAAAATAAATAGACAAAATACCAATAAAATAATGTAAATTTCTATGAGAAAACATATACAAAATACACATAAATAACGCAAATATCAATAAAAATATATATAATATAATATATTTTTATACATATTTAAAATATTTAATGTATATTTTGCATATATATTTCATCCAAATTTACGTTATTTTATATGTATTTGTTTATATATTTTCATACAAATTTACATTATTTGATGTGAGTTTTGTATATGTATTTCAATACAAATTTGCCTAACTTTATGTGTATTTTGCATATCTATTTTCAAACAAATTTAAATTATTTCTGTGTAATTTTGTATATCTTTTTATACAAATTTTAGTTATTTTATTTGTTTTTTGTATATATATTTTCCTACAAATATACATTCTTTTATTGGAATTTTGTGTATTTTATTTTTTACGAATCTACATTATTTTATGTGTATTTTGTATATATATTTTTCTACGTTTTTAAATTATTTTATATGTATTTTATATATTCATTTTCATAAAAATTTACGTTATTTTATTGTGTGTATTCGTATATATTTTGAAACAAATTTTATACAAATTTATGTTATTTTATGTGTATTTGTATAAATATTTTCATACAAATTGATATTATTTTATGTGTATTCTTACATATATTTCATTACAAATTTACCTTATTTTATGTTTATTTTGTATATTTATTTCAATCAATTTTAAATTATTTAATGTGTATATTTGCATTTGTATTTAGGTTATTTTATGTGTGTTTTCTATATATATTCTCATCCAAAATTACATTATTTTATTGTTATTTTCTTAATTTAACTCGATACGAATTTAGATTATTTCATAGGTATTTTGTATACATATTTTTATACTCATTTACATTATCTAATGTGTGTTTTGTATATATTTTTTTATGCAAACTAATTTTATGTGCATTTTTGTACATATATTTTTATAGAAACTTAAAACGTTATTTTATGTGTATTTTGTATATGTTTTCTCATACAAATTTACATTATTTAATTAGTTTTTTGTTTATTTATTTTGATACGAATGACTTGATTATTTGTGTATTTTGTAAATATTTTTTTATACGTATTTACATTACTTAATGTGTATTTTGTTTATATATTTTTTTACAAATTTACTTTATTATATGTGTGGTTGTTAAAAATATTTTGAACCGAATTTACACATAAATATATATAAATATATATATATATATATATATATATATATATATATATATATATATATATATATATATATATATATATATATATATATATATATATATATATATATATATATATATATATATATATATATATATATATATATATATATATATATATATATATATATATATATATATATATATATATATATATATATATATATATATATATATATATATATATACACACATAAAATATTGTATTTTGTATATACATTTCAATTCAAATTTAGCTTATTTTATCTGTATTTTGTATATCTAATTTCATACGAATTTAATTACTTCTGTGAATTTTTGTGTATAGTTTTATACAAATTTACATTATTTTATGTGTATTTTGTATATTTATATTTATACAAATACACATTCTTTTATTGGTATTTTGTTTATTTATTTTGATACGAATTTACATTATTTTATGTGTATTTTGTATACATTTTCTTATACGTATTTACTTTATTTTATGTGTATTATGTATATATATTTTTATACAAATCTAAGTTATTTTATGTGTATTCGTATATATATTTTGAAACAAATTTACATTGTTTTATATGTATTTTGCATATCTATTTCAATACAGATTCACCTTATTGAATGTGTATTTTGTATATTTATTTTAATACAAATTAAATACACATAAAAAATTTAAATTTGTATTGAAATAAATATACAAAATGCATATACAGTAAGGTAAATATGTATTGAAAGACATATTCAAAAATACATATAAAACAAAGTAAATTTGTTTCAAAATATATATACGAATACACATAAAATAACGTAGATTTCTATAGAAATATATATACAAAATACACATGAAATTATTTAAATACGTATAAAAATATATATACAAAATACATATCTAGGTAAATTCGTGTCAAAATAAATAAACAAAATATCATGAAAAGAATGTGTATTTGTATGAAGATAAATAATAGATAATAAATTCGTATGAAATATATATGCAAGATACACATTAAATAATGTATATATGTATAAAAAAAATATATACAAAAAACAAATAGAATAATGTGAAATCTTATCAAAATAAATACACCGAATATTAATAAAATAATGTAAATTTGTATGAAAATAAAGATGCAAAATTCCCATCAAATAGCGCATTTCTTATAAAAATATATACCAAAATACACATAAAATATTTAAATTTGCATTGAAATAAATATACAAAATGCACATACAATAAGGTAAACATGTATCGAAAGAGATACGCAAAAATACATATAAAACAATGTAAATTTGTTTCAAAATATATATACGAATACACATAAAATAACGTAGATTTCTATAAAAATATTTATACAAAATACACATAAAATTAAGTAAATACGTATAAAAATAGATATACAAAATAAACATAGAATAATGTAAAATTCTTTAAAAAAAAATAAACAGAATATAAATAAAATAATGTAAATTTGTATGAAAATAAAAATGCAAAATACCCATAAAATAAAGCATATTTTTATAAAAATACATATACAAAAATACACATAGCATAATTAAATTTGTATTAAAATTAATATTAAAAATGCATATACAAAAAGGTAAATTTGTATTAAAAAAATATGCAAAATACTCATAATACAGTGTAAATTTATTTCAAAATCTATATACGAATACTCATAATTCAACGTAGATTTCTATAGAAATATATATACAAAATACACATCAAATGATGTAAACACGTATAAAAATATATATATATAAAATACACATTAAAAAATGTAAATTCGCGTTAAAATAAATAAACAAAATATCAATAAAAGAATGTGTATTTGTATGAAAATAGATATACAATATACACATAAAATCACCTAAATTTGTATAAAACTATATACAAAAATACACAAAAATAATTTTAATTTGTATGAAAATAAATATACAAAATACACATAAAATTAGGTAAATTTGTATTGAAATACATTTACACAATACACATAAATTAATGTAAATTTGAATGAAAATATATAAAGAAATACACCTAAATAACGTAAATTTGTATAAAATATATATAAAAAATACACATTAAATAATGTAAATATGTATAAAAAAAAATATAAAAAACACAAATAGAATAATATAAAATCGTATCAAAATAAATACACAGAATATTAATAAAATAATGTAAATTTGTATGAAAATTAAGATGCAAAATACCCATAAATAACGCATTTTTTTATAAAAATATTTATACCAAGACACATATAAAATATTTGAATTTGTATTAAAATAAATACACAAAATGCACATGCAATAAGGTAAATTTGTATTGAAATAGATATGCAAAATACATATAAAACCATGTAATTTTTTTTCAAAATATATATACGAATACACATAAAATAACGTAGATTTCTATGAAAATATATATACAAAATACACATAAAATGAAGTAAATACGTATAAAAAAAGGTATACAAAATACTCATAAAATAATGTAAACTCGTATCAAAATAAATAAACAAAATTGTAATAAAAGAATGTGTTTTGTATAAATATAAATATACAAAATACAAATAAAATAACGTAAATTTATATAAAACTATATGCAAAAATACAGAAAAGTAATTAAATTTGTGTGAAAATAGATATACAAAATACATATGTATTTTGTATATTTATTCATACAAATTGAAATTATTTTGTTTATTTTTATATATTTTCAAACAAATTTTCGTTATTTTATGTGTATTGTATATTTATTTTTCTAAATATACGTTCTTTTATCTGAATTTGTTTATTGAATTGAAACAATTTACCTTTTATATATCTATTTTCATACAAATTAAAATACTTCTGTGTATTTTTGTATAGTTTATATAAATTTGCGTTATTTTATGTGTATTTTGTATATTTATATACAAATACACATTCTTTTATTGGTATTTTGTATTTATTTTGATAGAATTTACATTATTTTATGTGTATTTTGTATACATTTTATATACGTATTTACTTCATTTTATGTGTATTTGTATATATATTTTATAGAAATCTACGTTATTTTATGTGTATTCGTATATATATTTTGAAACAAATTTACATTCTTTTATATATTTTGCATATCTATTTCAATACAAATTTACCTTATTATATGCGTTTTTATATATTTATTTTAATACAAATTTTTTTATGTATTTTGGTATATATGGTAAATTTGTATTGAAAGATATATTCAAAAATACATATAAAACAATGTAAATTTGTTTCAAAATATATATACGAATACACATAAAATAACGTAGATTTCTATAAAAATATATACAAAATACACATAAAATGAAGTAAATACGTATAAAAAATGAATACAAAATACACATAAAAATCGTATCAAAATAAATAAACAAAATACCAGTAAAAGAATGTGTATTTGTATAAATATAAATATACAAAATACACAAAAAATATCGTAAATTTGTATAAAACTATATACAAAAATACACAGAAGTAATTAAATTTGTATGAAAATATATATACAAAATACAGCTAAAATAAGCTAAATTTGAATTGAAATGTACATACAAAATAAATAAAATAATGTAAATCTGTATCAAAATATTTATACAAATACATATAATAACGTAGATTTGTTTAAAAATATATAAATAAAATACACATTAAGTAATGTAAATACGTATAAAAATTATGTAAAAAATACACATATAATCATGTAATTCGTATCAAATTAATAAAGAAAATAGCAATAAAATAATGTAAATTTGTATGAGAAAACATATACAAATAACGCAAATTTCTATAAAAATATATGTACAAAAATGCACATAAAATAAAGTAAATTTGCATAAAAATATATATACAAAACACACACTAAATAATGTAAATCAGTACATATAATAACCTAAATTTGTATAAAACTATATTGAAAAATACACAAAAATAATTTAAATTTGTTTGAAAAGAAATATACAAAATACACATAAAGTTAGGTAAATTTGTATTGAAATACATATACAAAATACACATCAAATAATGTAAATTTGAGTGAAAATATATAAACAAATACACTTAAAATAACGTAAATTTGTATAAAATATATATGCAAGATACACATTAAATAATGTAAATGTGTATAAAAAATATATACAAAAAACAAATAGAATAAAGTAAAATCGTATCAAAATAAATACTCAGAATATCAATAAAATAATGTAAATTTGTATGAAAATAAAGATGCAAAATTCCCAAAAATTATCGCATTTTTTATAAAAATATATTTACCAAAATACACATAAAATATTTAAATTTGTATTGAAATAAATATACAAAATGCATATACAGTAAGGTAAATTTGTATTGAAAGAGATATTCAAAAATACATATAAAACAATGTAAATTTGTTTCAAAATATATATACGAATACACATAAAATAAAGTAGATTTCTATAGAAATATATATACAAAATACATATGAAATTATGTAAATACGTATAAAAATATGTATACAAAATACATATCAAATAATGTAAATTCATGTCAAAATAAATAAACAAAATATCATGAAAAGAATGTGTATTTGTATGAAAATAGATAATAGATAATAAATTTGTATAAAATATATATGCAAGATACACATTAAATAATGTAAATATGTATAAAAAAGTATATACAAAAAACAAATTGAATAATGTAACATCGTATCAAAATAAATACACCGAATACTAATAAATTAATGGTAATTTGTCTGAAAATAAAGACCCAAATTCCCATAAAATAGCGCATTTCTTATAAAAATATATATACCAAAATACACATAAAATATTTAAATATGCATTGAAATAAATATACAAAATGCACATACAATAAGGTAAATTTGTATTGAAAGAGATATGCAAAAATACATACAAAACAATGTAAATTTGTTTCAAAATATATATACGAATACAAATAAAAAAACGTAGATTTCTATAAAAAAATATATACAAAATACACATAAAAATAAATAAATACGTATAAAAAAAGTATACAAAAAAACACATAAAATAATGTAAATTCGAAGTAAAATAAATAAACAAAATACCAATAAAAGAATGTGTATTTGGATAAATATAAATATACAAAATACACATACAAAATAAATATAAAATAAGGTAGATTTGTAATAAAATATATGTACAAAATACACATAAAATAATGTAAATTTATATGAAAATATATATACAAATACACATAAAATACCATGAATTTGTATAAAAATATATATTCAAAATAAATATTAAATAATGTAAAAGCGTATAAAAATATATATACAAAGTACATATAAAATAATGTAAATTCGTATCAATATAAATCAGCAAAACACCAATAAAATAATATATATTTGAATGAAAATAGATTTACAAAATACACATCACATAACTAAAATTTGTGTTAAAATATATACAAAAATACATAGAAATAATTTGAGCTTGTATGAAAATAGATATTCAAAATACACATAACACTAGGTAAATTTCTTTTGAAATGTATATACAAAATACCCATAAAATATTGTAAATTTGTGTTAAAATACATAAACAAATACACATGAAATAACGTAAATTTGTATGAAAAATATATGCAAAATACACATAGAATAATGTTTATTCGTATCAAAATGAATGAGCAGAATATCAATAAAATAATGTAAATTTGTATGAAAATAAAGATGCAAAATACCCCAAAAATAAAGCATATGTTTATAAAAATACAGATACAAAAATACACATCGAATAATTAAATTTGTATTAAAATTAATATACAATATGCGTATTGAAAAACTTTGTATTGAAAAAATATGCAACATACACGTTTACTCATACAAATTTATATTATTTTATTGGTATTTTGTTTATTTATTTTGATACGAATTACATGATTATATGTGTATTTTGTACATATTTTTTTTATACGTATTTACATTATTTAATGTGTATTTTGTTTATATATTTTCATACAAATTTACGTTATTATATGTGTATTTGAATAAATATTTTGATACAAATTTACTTTATTTCATGTATTTTGTATATATATTTCAATTCAAATTTAGCTTATTTTGTGTGTATTTTGTATATATTTTCATACAAATTTAATTACTTCTGTGTATTTTTGTATATAGTTTTATATAAATTTACGTTATTTTATGTGTATTTTGTATATTTATATTTATTCTAATACATATTCTTTTATTGGTATTTTGTTTATTTATTTTGATACGAATTTACATTATTTTATGTGTAATTTGTATACATTTTTTATACGTATTTACTTCATTTTATGTGTATTTTGTATATATATTTTTATAGAAATCTACGTTATTTTATGTGTATTCGTATATATATTTTGAAAGAAATTTACATTGTTTTATATATGTATTTTGCTTATCTATTTCAATACAAATTTACCTTATTGTATGTGTTTTTTGTATATTTATTTTAATACAAATTTAGTTTTTTTTATATGTATTTTGGTATATATATTTTTATAAATAAAAAAAAGCGTTATTTTATGGGTATTTTGCTTCTTTATTTTCATACAAATTTACATTATTTTATTAATATTCTGTGTAGTTATTTTGATACGATTTTACATTATTCTATTTGTGTTTTTACATATTTTTTATACAAATTTACGTTATTTTAAGTGTATTTGTTTATGTATTTTCATTCAAATTTACATTATTTTATATGTATTTTGTGCATGTATTTCAATACAAATTTACCTAATTTTATGTGTATTTTGTATATTTATTTTCATACAAATTTTAAATATTTTTGTGTATTTTTGTATATAGTTTGATACAAATTTAGGTTATTTTATGTGTATTTTGTATATCTATTTTCATATAAATACACATTCTTTTATATATATTATGTTTATTTCTTTTGACGCGAGTTTACATTATTTAATGTGTATTTTGTATATATATTTTTATACGTATTTACATCATTTCATGTGTATTTTGTATAGTTTTAAACAAATTTATATTATTTAAAGTTTATTTTGTATATATATATATATATATATATATATATATATATATATATATATATATATATATATATATATATATATATATATATATATATATATATATATATATATATATATATATATATATATATATATATATATATATATATATATATATATATATATATTTATATATATATAACGTATTTATTTTTTTTTAGTATTTTTGTATATATATTTTTATAGAAATCTACCTTATTTCATGTGTATTCGTATATATATTTTGAAACAACTTTACATTGTTTATATGTATTTTGCATATCTATTTTTGTGTATTCTGTACTTATTTTTGTTATACATAGAATAATGTAAAATCGTATCAAAATAAGTACAAAGAATATCAATAAACTAATTGAAATTTGTATGAAAATAAAGATGCAAAATACCCATAAGATAAATCTTTTTTTTTTTTAAATATATATACAAAAATACAAATAGAATAATTAAATTTGTATTAAAATTTATATACAAAATGCACACATACAATAAGGTAAATTTGTATTTAAAAAAAACGCAAAATACAATTAAAACAGTGTAAATTTGTTTCAAAATATATATACGAATACACATAAAAAAACGTAGATTTCTATAGAAATATATATACAAAATACACATGAAATTATGTACATACGTATAAAAATATATATATAAAATACATATTAAGTAATGTAAATTCGTGTCAAACTAAATAAACAAAATATCATGAAAAGAATGTGTATTTGTATGAAAATAAATAATAGATAATAAATTTGTATGAAATATGTATGCAAGATACACATTAAATAATGTAAATATGTATAAAAAATATATATATACAAAAAACAAATAGAATAATGTAAAATCGTATCAAAATAAATACACCGAATATTAATAAAATAATGTAAATTTGTATGAAAATAGATGCAAAATTCCCACCAAATAGCGCATTTCTTATAAAAATATATATACCAAAATACACATAAAATATTTAAATTTGTATTGAAATAAATATACAAAATGCACATACAATAAGGTAAACTTCTATTGAAAGTGATATGCAAAAATACATATAAAACAATGTAAATTTGTTTCAAAATATATATACGAATACACATAAAATAACGTAGATTTCTATAAAAATATATATACAAATACACATAAAATACCATGAATTTGTATAAAATTATATATTCAAAATAAATATTAAATAATGTAAATGCGTATAAAAATATATATAAAAAGTACATATATAATAATGTAAATTCGTATCAAAATAAATCAACAAAATACCAATAAAATAATATATTTTTGAATGAAAATAGATTTACAGAATACACATAACATAACTAAAATTGGTATTGAAATATATACAAAAATACATAAAAATAATTTGAGTTTGTATGAAAATAGATATTCAAAATTCACATAAAACTAAGTAAATTTCTTTTGAAATATATGTACAAAATACCCATAAAATATTGTAAATTTGTGTCAAAATATAAACAAATACACATAAAATAACGTAAATTTGTATGAAAAATATATACAAAATACACATAGAATAATGTCAAATCGTATCAAAATGAATGAGCAGAATATCAATAAAATAACGTAAATTTGTATGAAAATAAAGATGCAAAATACCCATAAAATAAAGCATATTTTTATAAAAATACATATACAAAATACACATAGAATAATTAAATTTGTATTAAAATTAATATACAAAATGCAAATAAAATAAGGTAAATTTGTATTGAAAAAATAAGTAAAATACACATAAAAGTGTAAATTTGTTTAAAAATCTATATACGAATACACATAATGTAACGTAGATTTATATAGAAATATATATACAAAATACACATGAAATGATGTAAATACGTATAAAAATATATATACAAAATACACATTAAATAATTTAAATCCTCGTCAAAATAAATAAACAAAATATCAATAAAAGAATGTGTATTTGTATGAAAATAGATATACAAAATACTCATAAAATAACCTAAGTTTGTATAAAACTATATACAAAAATACACAAAAATAATTTAAATTTGTATGAAAATAAATATACAAAATACACATCAAATTATTTTGTATATCTGTTTTATACAAATGTACGTTATTTTATGTGAATTTGTTTTCATTTCATACAAATTTACATTATTTTATGTGTATTTTGTGCATGTATTTAAATACAAATTTAACTAATTATATGTGTATTTTGTATATCTATTTTCATACAAATTGAAATTTATGCTTTTTTTTTTGTATATATTTTTATTCAAATTTTCGTAATCTTATAAAAATATACCAAAATACACAAGAAATATTTAAATTTGCATTGAAATAAATATACAAAATGCACATACAAAAGGTAAATTTGTATTGAAAGAGATATGAAAAAATACATATAAAACAATGTAAATTTGTATCAAAATATATATACGAATACAAATAAAAAAACGTAGATTTCTATAAAAATATATATACAAAATACGCATAAAATTAAGTAAATACGTATAAAAAATGTATATAAAATACACATAAAATAATGTAAATTCGAATTAAAATAAATAAACAAAATACCAATAAAAGAATGTGTATTTGGATAAATATAAATATACAAAATACACATACAAAATAAACATAAAATAAGGTAGATTTGTAATAAAATATATGTACAAAATACACATACAATAATGTAAATTTATATGAAAATATATATACAAATACTCATAAAATACCATGAATTTGTATAAAAATATATATTCAAAATAAATATTAAATAATGTAAAAGCGTATAAAAATATATATACAAACTACATATAAAATAATGTAAATTCTTATTAATATAAATCATCAAAACACCAATAAAATAATATATATTTGAATGAAAATAAGTTTACAAAATACACATAACATAACTAAAATTTGTATTAAAATATATACAAAAATACATAGAAATAATTTGAGTTTGTATGAAAATAGATATACAAAATACACATAAAACTAGGTAAATTTCTTTTGAAATGTATATACAAAATACTCATAAAATATTGTAAATTTGTGTCAAAATATATAAACAAATACACATAAAATAACGTAAATTTGTATGAAAAATATATACAAAATACACATAGAATAATGTCAATTCGTATCAAATGAATGAGCAGAATATCAATAAAATAATGTAAATTTGTATGAAAATAAAGATGCAAAATACCCAAAAAATAAAGCATATGTTTATAAAAATACAGATACAAAAATACACATCGAATAATTAAATTTTTATTAAAATTAATATACAAAATGCGTATATGATAAGGTAAATATGTATTTAAAAAATATGCAACATACACGTTTACTCATACAAATTTATATTATTTTATTGGTATTTTGTTTATTTATTTTGATACGAATTACATGATTATATGTGTATTTTGTACATATTTTTTTATACGTATTTACATTATTTAATGTGTATTTTGTTTATATATTTTCATACAAATTTACGTTATTATATGTGTATTTGTATAAATATTTTGATACAAATTTACTTTATTTCATGTATTTTGTATATACATTTCAATTCAAATTTAGCTTATATTTGTGTATTTTGTATATATTTTCATACAAATTTAATTACTTTTGTGTATTTTTGTATATAGTTTTTATTGTATATGCATTTTGTATATTAATTTTAATACAAATTTAATTATGCTATGTGTATTTTTGTATATGTATTTTTATAAAAATATGCTTTATTTTATGGGTATTTTGCATTTTTATTTTCATACAAATTTACATTATTTTATTTATATTCTGTTTATTTATTTTTAAACAATTTTACATTATTCTATGTGTATTTTGTATATCTATTTTTATACGTATTTACTTAATTTTATGTGTATTTTGTATATATATATTATTATAGAAATCTCCGTTATTTTATGTGTATTCGTATATATATTTTGAAACAAATTTACATTGTTTTATATGTATTTTTGCATATCTCTTTCAATACAAGTTTACCTTATTGTATGTGCATTTTGTATATTTATTTCAATACAAATTTAAATATTTTATGTGTATTTTGGTATATATATATTTTTATACGAAATGCGCTATTTTATGCGAATTTTGCATCTTTATTTTCATACAAATTTACATTATTTTATTAATATTCGGTGTATTTATTTTGATACGATTTCACATTATTCTATTTGTTTTTTTGTATATATATTTTTTATACATATTTACATTATTTTATGTGTATCTTGCATATATATTTCATACAAATTTATTATCTTTTATTTATTTTCATACAAATACACATTCTTTTCATGATATTTTGTTTATTTATTTTGACACGAATTTACCTAGATATGTATTTTGTATATATATTTTTATACGTATTTACATAATTTCATGTGTATTTTGTATAAATATTTCTATAGAAATCTATGTTATTTTATGTGTATTCGTATATATATTTTCAAACAAATTTACTTTGTTTTATAGGTATTTTTGAATATATCTTTCAATACATATTTACCTTACTGCATATGCATTTTGTATATTTATTTCAATACAAATTTAAATATTTTATGTGTATTTTGGAATATATATTTTTTAAAAAAATGCGCTATTTTATTTGAATTTTGCATCTTTCTTTTCATACAAATTTACATTATTTTAT
Source organism: Eriocheir sinensis (assembly GCF_024679095.1). NCBI lineage: Eukaryota > Metazoa > Arthropoda > Malacostraca > Decapoda > Varunidae > Eriocheir > Eriocheir sinensis. The sequence continues at coordinate 282,843 of NW_026111588.1, read as the reverse complement.
TGATAATCTGTGTATTTATATTGATAGGATTTTACATTATTCTATTTCTTTTTTGTATATATTTTTTTATACACATTTACATTATTTAATGTGTATCTTGCATATATATTTTATACACATTTACGTTATTTTAAGTGTATTTGTTTATATATTTTCATTCAAATTTACATTATTCTATGTGTATTTTGTATATGTATTTCAATACAAATTTACCTAATTTTATGTGTATTTTGTATGTGTATTTTATATATTTTTGTATATAGGTTTATACAAATTTAGGTTATTTTATGTACGCATTTACATTATTTAATGAATATATATTTTTTATCAAAATTTACGTTATTTTATGTGTATTTGTATATATATTTTTATACAAATTTACATTATTTTATGTGAGTTTTGTATATGTATTTCAATACAAATATGCCTAACTTTATGTGTATTTTGCATATCTATTTTCAAAAAAATTTAAATTATTTATGCGTATTTTTGTATATATTTTTATACAAATTTTACTTATTTTATTTGTTCTTTGTATATATATATTTTCCTACAAATATACATTCTTTTATTAGAATTTTGTGTATTTATTTTGTTACGAGTTTACATTATTTTATGTGTATTTTGTATATATATTTTTTTACGTATTTAAATTATTTTGTGTATTTTATATATACATTTTCATAAAAATTTACGTTAATTTATTGTGTGTATTCGTATATATTTTGAAACAAATTTTATACAAATTTATGTTATTTTATGTGTATTTGTATATATATTTTCATACAAATTTATATTATTTTATGTGTATTTTTACATATATTTTATTACAAATTTACCTTATTTTATGTTTATTTTGTATATATATTTCATTCAATTTTAAATTATTTAATGTGTTTATTTGTATTTGTATTTAGGTTATTTTATGTGTGTTTTCTATATATATTTTCATCCAAAATTACATTAATTTATTGTTATTTTCTTAATTTAACTCGATACGAATTTAGATTATTTCATAGGTATTTTGTATACATATTTTTATACTCATTTACATTATCTCATGTGTGTTTTGCATATATTTTTTATGCAAATTAATTTTATGTCAATTTTTGTACATATGTTTTTATAGAAATTTGCGTTATTTTATGTGTATTTTGTATATGTTTTCTCATACAAATTGACATTATTTAATTAGTTTTTTGTTAATTTATTTTGATACGAATGACATGATTATTTGTGTATTTTGTACATATTTTTTTTATACGTATTTACATTACTTAATGTGTATTTTGTTTATATATTTTTATACAAATTTACGTTATTATATGTGTATTTCTTAAAAATATTTTGAAACAAATTTACTTTATTTTATGTATTTTGTATATATATTTCAATTCAAATTTAGCTTATTTTGTGTGTATTTTGTATATCTATTTTCATACAAATTCAATTACTTCTGTGTATTTTTGTATATAGTTTTATAAAAATTTACGTTATTTTATGTGCATTTTGTATATTTATATTTATACAAAAACACATTCTTTTATTGGTATTTTGTTTATTTATATTTATACGAATTTACATTATTTTATGTGTATTTTGTATACTTTTTCTATTCGTATATACTTAATTTTGTGTATTTTGTATATATATTTTTATAGAAATCTACGTTATTTTATGTGTATTCGTATATATATTTTGAAACAAATTTACATTGTTTTATATGTATTTTGCATATCTATTTCAATACAAATTTACCTTATTGTATGTGCATTTTGTATATTTATTTTAATACAAATTCAAATATTTTATGTGAATTTTGGTATATATAATTTTATAAAAAATGCGTTATTTTATAGGTATTTTGCATCTTAGTTTTCATACAAATTTACATTATTTTATTAATCTTCTGTGTATATATTTCGATACGATTTTATATTATACTATTTGTGTTTTGTATATATTTTTTTATACATATTTTCATTATTTAATGTGTATTTTTTATATATATTTTATACAAATTTACGTTATTTTAAGTGTATTTGTTTATATAATTTCATTCAAATTTACATTATTTTAAGTGTATTTTGTATATGTATTTCAATACAAATTTACCTAATTTTATGTGTATTTTGTATATTTATTTTCATACAAAATTAAATTATTTTTGTGTTTTTTTGTATATAGTTTTATACAAATTTAGGTTATTTTATGTGTATTTTCTATATCTAGTTTCATACAAATACACATTCTTTTATTGATATTTTGTTTATTTATTTTGACGCGAGTTTACATTATTTAATGGCTTCCTACAAATGAATAGACCATTTATTATTATTATTATTATTTTATTGTTATTTTGTTTATTTATTTGATACGAATTACATGATTATATGTATATTTTGTACATGTTTTTTATACGTGTTTTCATTATTTAATGTGTATTTTGTTTATATATTTTTAAACAAATTAACGTTATTAAATGTGTATTTGTGTAAATATTTTGATACAAATTTACATTATTTTATGTATTTTGTATATACATTTCAATTCAAATTTAGCTTATTTTATTTTTATTTTGTATATATATTTTCATACAAATTTAATTACTTCTTTGTATTTTTGTATATAGTTTTATACAAATTTACGTTATTTTATGTCTATTTTGTATATTTATATTTATAGAAATACACATTCTTTTATTGGTATTTTGTTTATTTATTTTGATACGAATTTACATTATTTTATGTGTATTTTGTATACATTTGTTTATACGTATTTACTTCTTTTTATGTGTATTTTGTATATATTTTTATAGAAATCTACTTTATTTTGTGTGTATTCGTATATATATTTTGAAACAAATTTACATTGTTTTATATGTATTTTGCATATCTATTTCAATACAAATTTACCTTATTGTATGTGCATTTTGTATATTTATTTTAATACAAATTCAAATATTTCATGTGTATTTTGGTATATATATTTTTATAAAAAAATGCGTTTTTTTATGGGTATTTTGCATGTTAATTTACATACAAATTTACATTATTTTATTAATATTCGGTGTATTTATTTTGATACTATTTTACATTATTGTATTTGTGTTTTGTATATATATATATTTTTATACATATTTACATAATTTAATGTGTATTTTTTATAAATATCTTATACAAATTTACGTAATTTTAGGTGTATTTTTTTATATATTTTCATTCAAATTTAAATATTACTTTATGTGTATTTTGTATATATATTTCAATACAAATCTACCTAATTTTATGTGTATTTTGTACATGTATTTATATACAAATTTATTTAATTATATGTGTATTTTGTATATCTATTTTCATACAAATTGAAATTAATTTTATGTGTATTTTGTATATATACATATATATATATATATATATATATATATATATATATATATATATATATATATATATATATATATATATATATATATATATATATATATATATATATATATATATATATATATATATATATATATATATATATATATATATATATATACGTTCTTTTATCGTAATTTTGTTTATTTATTTTTATACGAATTTACATTATTTTAGGTGTATATGATATGTATATTTTTATACTTATATATACCATTTTATTTGTGTTTTGAATATTTTCATAGAAATTTATTCTATTTTATGGGTATTCGTATATATATTTTGATACAAATTTACATTATTTATGTGTATTTTGCATATCTATTTCAATACAAATTTACCATATTGTATGTGTATTTTGTATATTTATTTTAATACAAATTTAATTATATTATGTGTATTTTTGTAAAAAATATCCGTTATTATTTGGGTATTTTGCATCTTTATTTTCATACAAATTTACATTATTTTATTGATATTCTGTTTATTTATTTTGATACGATTTTACATTATTCTATGTGTATTTTGTACATATATTTTTATACACATTTACATTATTTAATGTATATTTTGTATATATATTTTATAAATTTACGCTATTTTATGTTTATTTGTTTATATATTTTCATACAAATTTACAATATTTTATGAATAATTTGTATATGTATTTCAATACAAATTTGTTTAATTTTATGTGTATTTTGCATATCTATTTTCAAACAAATTTAAATTATTTTTATGTATTTTTTATATATTTTTATACAAATTTTAGTAATTTTATTTGTATTTTGTATATATATTTTCCTACAAATATACATTCTTTTAGTGGAATTTTGTTCATTTATTTTCATAAGAATTTACATTATTTTATGTGTATTTTGTATATATATTTTTCTACGTATTTACATTATTTTATGTGTATTTTTTATATATATTTTCATAAAAATTTACGTTATTTTATTGTGTGAATTCGTATATGTTTTGATACAAATTTACATTATTTAATGTTTATTTTGCATATCTATTTCAATATAAATTTACCTTATTGTATGTGTATTTTGTATATTTATTTTAATACAAATTTAATTGTTTTATGTGTATTTTGTATACATTTTCTTATACGTATTTAATTCATTTAATGTGTATTTTGTATATATATATTTTTATAGTAATCTACGTTATTTTATGTGTATTCGTATACATATTTTGAAACAAATTTACATTGTCTTAAATGTATTTTGTAGATCTATTTATATACATATTTACCTTATTGTATGGGTTTTTTGTATATTTATTTTAATACAAATTTAATTTTTTTATGTGTATTTTGGAATATATATTTTTATAAATAAAAAAAAATGTGTTATTTTATGGGTATTTTGCCTCTTTATTTTCATACAAATTTACATTATTTTATTAATATTCTGTGTATTTATTTTGATACGATTTTACATTATTCTATTTGTGTTTTGTATATGTTTTTTTTATACAAATTTACGTTATTTTAAGTGTATCTGTTTATGTATTTTCATTCAAATTTACATTATTTTATGCGTATTTTGTATATGTATTTCAACACAAATCTACCTAATTTTATGTGTATTTTGTATATTTATTTTCATACAAATTTAAAATATTTTTGTGTATTTTTGTATATAGTTTGATACAAATTTAGGTTATTTTATGTGTATTTTGAATATCTATTTTCATACAAATACACATTCTTTTATTGATATTTTTATTTATTTTGACGCGAATTTACATTATTTAATGTGTATTTTGTATATATATTTTTATACGTATTTACATCATTTCATGTGTTTTTTGTATATATATTCCTATAGAAATCAACGTTGTTTTATGTGTATTCGTATATATATTTTGAAACAAATATACACTGTTTTATGTGTATTTTGCGTATTTTTTCAATACAAATTTACCTTATTGTATGTGCATTTTTTATATTAATTTTAATACAAATTTAATTATTCTATGTGTATTTTTGTATATGTATTTTTTTTTAAATATGCTTTATTTTATGGGTATTTTGCATCTTTATTTTCATACAAATTTAAATTATTTTATTGATATTCTGTGTACTTATTTTGATACGATTTTACATTATTCTATGTGTATTTAGTATATATATATTTTATACAAATGTACGTTATTTTATGTGTAATTGTTTTCATTTCATACAAATTTACATAATTTTACGTGTATTTTGTACATGTATTTAAATACAAATTTAACTAATTATATGTGTATTTTGTATATCTATTTTCATACAAATTGATATTATTATTTTTTTTATATATCTATTTTTATACAAATTTTCGTTATTTTATGTGTATTTTGGGTATTTATTTTCCTACAAATATACGTTTTTTATCGGAATTTTGTTTATTTATTTTGATACGAATTTACATTATTTTAGGTGTATTTGATATATATATTTTTATACTTATTTACATCATTTGATATGTATTGTGTATGTATATTTTCATAGAAATTTACTCTATTTTAGGTGTATTCGTATATATATTTTGATACAGATTTACATTATTTATGTGTATTTTGCATATCTATTTCAATACAAATTTACTTTATTGTGTATATCTATATTTATACATTATTTAATGTTTATTTTGAATATACATTTTTATACTAATTCATGTTATTTTATGTGTATTTGTATTTATATTTTCATACAAATTTATATTATTTTATGTGTATTTTGTACATATATTTCATTACAAATTTACCTTATTTATATTTATTTTGTATATTTATTTCATTCAATTTTAAATTATTTTGTGTATATTTGTATTTGTATTTAAGTTATTTTATGTGTATTTTCTATATATATTTTCATCCAAAACTCCATTATTTTTTTGGTATCTTGTTAATTTGATTCGATACGAATTTAGATTATTTCATTGGTATTTTGTATACATAATAAAATAACGAAAATTTGTATAAAAATTTATACAAAAAAAAAATTTCAATTTGTTTGAAAATAGATATACAAAATACACATATAATTAGTTAAATTTGTCTTTAAATACATGTACAAAATACATATGAAATAATGTAAATTTTTATGAAATGAAAACATATTAACATAAAATAACGGACATTTGTATAAAATATATATACAAAATACACATAGAATAACGTAAAATCGTATCAAAATAAGTACGCAGAATATCAATAAAATAATTTAAATTTGTATGAAAGTAAAGATGCAAAATACCCATAAAATAAAGCATATTTTTTTAAAAAATACATATACAAAAATACACATAGAATAATTAAATTTGTATTAAAATTAATATACAAAATGCACATACAATAAGGTAAATTTGTACTGAAAAAATACGCAAAATACACATAAAACAGTGTAAATTTGTTTCAAAATATATATACGAATACACATAAAATAACGTTGATTTCTATAGGAATATATTTACAAAATACACATGAAATGATGTAAATATATATATAAAAATATATATACAAAATACACATTAAATAATGTAAATTCGGGTCAAAATAAATAAGAAAAATATCAATAAAAGAATGTGTATTTGTATGAAAATAGATATACAAAATACACATAAAATAACCTAAATTTGTATCAAACTATATACAAAAATACACAAAAATATTTTAAATAGTATATATTTTTATTCAAATTTTCGTAATTTTATGTGTATTTTGTATTATATAAAATTAGGTAAATTTGTATTGAAATACATATACAAAATACACATAAAATAATGTAAATTTGTAATAATGTAATAATGTAAATGCGTATAAAAATATATATACAAAGTACATATAAAATAATACAAATTTAATTATTTTATGTGTATTTTTGTATATGTATTTTCATAAAAAAATGCTTTATTTTATGAGTATTTTGCATCTTTATTTTCATACAAATTTACATGATTTTATAGATATTCCGTGTATTTATTTTGATACGATTTTATTTTATTCTATGTATATTTTGTAAATATATTTCATACAAATGAACGTTATTTTATGTGAATTTGTTTTCATTTCATATAAATTATGTGTATTTTGTACATGTATTTAAATGCAAATTTAACTGATTATATGTGTATTATGTATATCTATTTTCATACAAATCGAAATTAATTTTTATGTATTTTAGTATATATTTTTATTCAAATTTTCGTAATTTTATGTGTATTTTGTATATTTATTTTCCTACAAATATACGTTCTTTTATCGGAATTTTGTTTATTTATTTTGATACGAATTTTCATTATTTTAGGTGTATTTGATATATATATTTTTATTCTTATTTACATAATTTTATATGTATTTTGAATACATATTTTCATAGAAATTTACTCTATTTTATGTGTATTCGTATATATATTTTGATACAAATTTACATTATTTATGTGTATTTCGCATATCTATTTCAATACAAATTTTCTTTATTGTATGTGCCTTTCGTATATTTATTTTGATACAAATTTAATTATTTTATGTGTATTTTTGTATATATATTTTTAAACAAATATGCGTTATTATATGGGTATTTTGCATCTTTATTTTCATACAAATTTACATTATTTTATTGATAGTCTGTTTATTTATTTTGATACGATTTTACGTTATTCTGTGTATTTTGTATATATATTTTTAGACATATATACATTATTTAATGTATATTTTGTACATATATTTTATAGAAATTTACGTTATCTTATGTGTATTTGTTTATATATTTTCATACAAATTTACATTATTTTATGTGTATTTTGTATATGTATTTCAATAAAAATTTGCCTAATTTCATGTGTATTTTGCATATCTATTTTCAAACAAATTTAAATTATTTTTGTGTATTTTTGTATATATTTTTAATCAAATTTTTGTTATTTTATTAGTATTTTGTATATATATTTTCCTACAAATATACATTCTTTTAGAGGAAATTTTGTTTATTTATTTTGATACGAATTTACATTATTTTATGTGTATTTTGTATATATATTTTTCTATGTATTTACATTATTTTATGTGTATTTTGTATATATATTTTCATAAAAAGTTACGTAATTTTATTGTGTGTATTCGTATATATTTTGATAAAAAATTTCATTATTTTATGTGTTTTTTGCATATCTATTTCAATAAAAATCTACCTTATTGTATGTGTATTTTGTATATTTATTTTAATACAAATTTAATTATTTTATGTGTATTTTTGTATATATTTTTTTTTATATATGAGTTATTTTATCGGTATTTTGCATCTTTAATTTTATAAATTTTTCCATCACGTACATATCTTTTATACGTATTTACATTATTTAATGTGTATTTTGTTTATTTATTTTTTATAAAAATTTACGTTATTATATGTGTATTTGAATATATATTTTTAGTTATTTTATGTGTATTCGTATATATATTTTGAAACAAATTTACATTGTTTTATATGTGTTTTGCATATCTATTTCAATACAAATTTACCTTATTGTATGGGTTTTTTATAAATTTATTTTAATACAAATTTATTTTTTTTATGTGTATTTTGGTATATATATTTTTATAAAAAAATGCGTTATTTTATGGGTATTTTGCCTCCTTATTTTCATACAAATTTACATTATTTTATTAATATTCTGTGTATTTATTTTGATACGATCTTACATTATTCTATTTGTGTTTTGTATATATATTTTTATACAAATTTACGTTATTTTAAGTGTATTTGTTTATGTATTTTTATTCAAATCTACATTATTTTATGTGTACTCTGTATATGTATTTCAATAAAAATTTACCTAATTTTATGTGTATTTTGTATATTTATTTTCATACAAATTTAAAATATTTTTGTGTATTTTTGTATATAATTTGATGCAAATTTAGGTTATTTTATGTATATTTTGTATATCTATTTTCATACAGATACACTTTCTTTTATTGATATTTTGTTTATTTATTTTGATGCGAATTTACATTATTTAATGTGTATTTTGTATATATATTTTTATACGTATTTACATCATCTCATGTGTATTTTGTATACAAAATACTAATGAAATAATCTAAATTCGTATCGAGTCAAATTAACAAAATACCAAAAAAATAATGGAGTTTTGGATGAAAATATATATATTGAAAATACACATAAAATAACTTAAATACAAATACAAATATACACATAAAATAATTTAAAATTGAATGAAATATATATACAAAATAAATATAAATAAGGTAAATTTGTAATGAAATATATGTACAAAATACACATAAAATAATATAAATTTGTATGAAAATATAAATACAAATGCACATAAAATAACATGAATTAGTGTAAAAATATATATTCAAAATAAACATTAAATAATGTATAAAAATAAATATACACAATAAAGTAAATTTGTATTGAAATAGATATGCAAAATACACATAAATAATGTAAATTTGTATCAAAATATAAATACGAATACACCTAAAATAGAGTAAATTTCTATGAAAATATACATACACAAAACATATCAAATGATGTAAATATGTATAAAAATATATATATCAAATACACCTAAAATAATGTAAATTCGTATCAAAATAAATAAACAAAATTCCGATAAAAAAACGTATATTTGTTGGAAAATAAATACCCAAAATACACATAAAAATTTGTATAAAAATATATATAAAAAAATAATAATATCAATTTGAATGAAAATAGATATACAAAATACACATATAATTAGTTAAATTTGTATTTAAATACATGTACAAAATACACGTAAAATTATGTAAATTTGTATGAAATGAAAACAGTTACACATAAAATAACGTACATTTGTATAAAATATATATACTAAATACACATAGAATAATGTAAAATCGTATCAAAATAAGTACACAGAATATCAATAAAATAATTTAAATTTGTATGAAAATAAAGATGCAAAATACCCATAAAATAAAGCATATTTAAAAAAAAAAACATTATACAAAAATACACATAGAATAATTAAATTTGTATTAAAATTAATATACAAAATGCACATACAATAAGGTAAATTTGTATTGAAAAAATACGCAAAATACACATAAAACAGTGTAAATTTGTTTCAAAATATATATACGACTACACATAAAACAACGTTGATTTCTATAGGAATATATATACAAAATACACATGAAATGATGTAAATACGTATAAAAATATATATACAAAATACACATTAAATAATGTAAATTCGCGTCAAAATAAATAAAAATATCAATAAAAGAATGTGTATTTGTATGAAAATAGATATTCAAAATACACATGAAATAACCTAAATTTGTATCAAAAATACACAAAAATATTTTAAATTTGTATGAAAATAAATATACAAAACACACATAAAATTAAGTAAATTTGTATTAAAATACATATACAAAATACGCATAAAATAATGTAAATTTGAATGAAAATACATAAACAGATACACTTAAAATAACGTAAATTTGTATAAAAAAATATATACAAAATACAAATAGAATAATGTAAAATCGTATCAAAATAAATACACAGAATATTAATAAAATAATGTAAATTTGTATGAAAATAAAGAGGCAAAATACCCATAAAATAACACATTTTTTTTTATTTATAAAAATATATATACCAAAATACACAAAAAAATTAAATTTGTATTAAAATAAATATACAAAAAACCCATACAATAAGGTAAATGTGTATTGAAATAGATATTCAAAATACATATAAAACAATGTAAATTTGTTTCAAAATATATATACGAATACACATAAAATAACGTAGATTTCTATAAAAATATATATACAAAATAAACATAAAATAAAGTAAATACGTATAAAAAAATGCACACAAAATACACATAAAATAATATAAATTCGTATCAAAAAATAAACAAAATACCAATAAAAGAATGTGTATTTTTAATACACATATAATTAGTTAAATTTGTATTTTCATACATGTACAAAATACACATAAAATTATGCAAATTTGTATGAAAAGAAAACAAATACACATAAAATAACGTACATTTGTATAAAATTTATATACAAAATACACATAGAATAATGTAAAACTGTATCAAAATAAGTACACAGAATATCAATAAAATAATTTAAATTTGTATGAAAACAAAGATGCAAAATACCCATAAAATAAAGCATATTTAAAAAAAAATACATATACAAAAATACACATAGAATAATTAAATTTGCATTATAATTAATATACAAAATGCACATACAATAAGGTAAATTTGTATTGAAAAAATACGCAAAATACACATAAAACAGTGTAAATTTGTTTCAAAATATATATACGAATACACATAAAATAACGTTGATTTCTATAGGAATATATATATACAAAATACACATGAAATGATGAAAATACGTATAAAAATATATATACAAAATACACATTAAATAATGTAAATTCGCGTCAAATAAATAAACAAAATATCAATAAAAGAATGTGTATTTGTATGAAAATAGATATTCAAAATACACATAAAATAACCTATATTTTTATTAAACTATATACAAAAATACACAAAAATATTTTAAATTTGTATGAAAATAAATATACATAATACACATAAAATTAGGTAAATTTGTATTGAAGTACATATACAAAATACACATAAAATAATGTAAATTTGAATTAAAATACATAAAGAAATACTCTTAAAATAAAGTAAATTTGTATAAAAAAATATATACAAAACACAAATAGAATAATGTAAAATCGTATCAAAATAAATACGCAGAATATTAATAAAATAATGTAAATTTGTATGAAAATAAAGAGGCAAAATACCCATAAAATAACGCATTTTTTTATTTATAAAAATATATATACCAAAATACACATAAAAAAACTAAATTTGTATTAAAATAAATATATAAAAAACACATACAATTAGGTAAATTTGTATTGAAATAGATATGCAAAATACATATAAAACAATGTAAATTTGTTTAAAAATATGTATACGAATACACATAAAATAACGTAGATTTCTATAAAAATATATATACAAAATACACATAAAATGAAGTAAATACGTATAAAAAAATGTATACAAAATACACATAAAATAATAATATTCTGTGTATTTATTTTGTTACGATTTTACATTATTCTATTTGGGCTTTGTATATATTTTTTTTATACATATTTACATTACTTAATGTTTATTTTGTATATATATTTTATAGAAATCTACGTTATTTTATATGTATTCGTATATATATTTTGAAAGAAATTTACATTGTTTTATATGTATTTTGCATATTTGTATATATATATAAATATACAAAATGCACATAAAATAAGGTAAATTTATATGAAACAAAATACAAAGATACACAGAAGTAATTAAATTTGTATGAAAATAGATATGCAAAATACACACAAAATAAGCTTAATTTGAATTGAAATATATGTACAAAATACATAAAATAAAGTAAATTTGTATCAAAATATTTTTACAAATACACATATAATTACGTAAATTTTATATAAAAATATATAAACAAAATACACATTAAATAATGTAATTACGTATAAAAAAATATATACAAAATACACATATAATCATGTAATTCGCATCAAAATAAATAAACAAAATACCAATAAAATAATGTAAATTTTTATGAGAAAACATATACAAAATACACATAAAATAAATAAATTTCTATAAAAATATATGTAAAAAAATGCATATAAAATTAATTTGCATTAAAAAATATATACAAAACACACATTACATAATGTAAATGAGTATAAACATATGTATACAAAATACCTATGAAAAAATTTAAATTTTTATCAAGTTAAATAAAGAAAATACCAATAAAATAATGTAATTTTGGATGAAAATATATATAGAAAATACACATAAAATTACGTAAATACAAATAAAAAAATATACACATAAATTTTTTAAAAATTGAATGAAATAAATATACAAAATAATCATAAAATAAGGAAAATTTGTAATGAAAAATATGTAAAAATACACGTAAAATAATATAAATTTGTATGAAAATATATATACAAATACACATAAAATAACAAGAATTTGTATAAAATTTGTATCAAAATAAATAGGAATACACACAATAAAATAATGTAAATTTTTATTAAAATATGTATACAAAATACACATAAAATAATGTAAATACGTAGAAAAATATATATACAAAATACACATAATATAATGTAAACTCGTATCAAAATAAATAAACAAAATTCCAATAAAAGAATGTATATTTGTAGGAAAATATATATTCAAAATACAAATAAAATAACAAAAAATTGTATAAAAATATAAAAAAAATACACAAAAATATTTTTTTTTTAAATAGATATGCAAAATACATATAAAGTTGGGCAAATTTGTATTGAAATACATATGCAAAATACACATAAATAATGTAAATTTGTATGAAAATATATAAACAAATACACATAAAATAACAAAAATTTGGAAAAAATTATATATGCAAAATATACATTAAATATTTTAAATATGTTTAAAAATATATATACAAAATACTCATAAAATAACGTTAAATCGTATCAAAATAAATAAACATAATATCAATAAAATAATTTAAATTTGCATGAAAATAAGGATGCAAAATACCCATATAATAATGCATATATGCATAAAAATATATATACAAAAATACACATGAAATGATTAAATTTGTATTGAAATAAATATACAAAATGCATATACAATAAAGTAAATTTGTATTGAAATACATATGCAAAATACACACCAATCATGTAAGTTTGTATCAAAATATATATACGAGTACACATAAAATAGAGTAAATTTCTATGAAAATATACATACAAAATACATATAAAATGATGTAAATAGTAAAAAAATATACATACCAAATACACCTAAAATAATGTAAATTCGTATCAAAATAAACAAACAAAATTCCGATAAAAGAACGTATATTTGTAGGAAAATAAATATACAAAATACACATAAAATAACGAAAATTTGTATAAAAATATATACAAAAAAAAACAAATAATTTCAATTTTTATGAAAATTCTTATACAAAATACACATATAATTAGTTAAATTTGTACAAATTTGTACATGTACAAAATACACATAAAATAATGAAAATTTGTTTGAAATGAAAATAAATACACATAAAATAACGTACATTTGTATTAAATAAATATACAAAATACACATAGAAAATAATGTAAAATCGTATCAAAATTAATACACAAAATATATTCTGTGTATTTATTTTTGATACGATTTTACATTAAATCTATTTGTGTTTTGTATATATTTTTTTATACATATTAACATTATTTAATGTGTATTTTGTATGATACAAATTTACGTTATTTTAAGTGTATATGTTTATATATTTTCATTCAAATTTTCATTATTTTATGTGTATTTTGTATATGTATTTCAATACAAATTTACCTAATTTTATGTGTATATTGTATATTGATTTTCATTCAAATTTAAATTATTTTTGTGTATTTTTGTATATAGTTTTATACAAACTCAGGTTATTTTATGAGTATTTTGTATATCTATTTTCATACAAATACACATTCTTTTATTGATATTTTGTTTATTTATTTTGACGCGAATTTAAATTATTTAATGTGTATTTTGTATATATATATATATATTTTTTTTTTTATACGTATTTACATCATTTCATGTGTATTTTGTATATATATTTCTATAGAAATCTACGTTATTTTATGTGTATTCGTATATAGATTTTTAGACAAATTTACACTTTTATGTGAATTTTGCATATTTTTTCAATACAAATTTACCTTATTGTATATGCATTTTGTATATTAATTTTAATACAAATTTAATTACTCTATGTGTATTTTTGTATATGTATTTTTATAAAAAATATACTTTATTTTATGGGTATTTTGCATCTTTATTTTCATACAAATTTACGTTATTTTATTGATATTCTGCTCATTCATTTTGATACGATTTGACATTATTCTATGTGTATTTTGTATATATTTTTCATACAAATTTACGTTATTTTATGTGTATTTGTTTATATATTTTGACACAAATACACAATATTTATGGGTATTTTGTTTATATATTTCAAAAGAAATTTACCTAGTTTTATGTGTATTTTGAATATTTATTTTCATTCAAATTCAAATTATTTTTATGTATTTTTGTATATATTTCAATACAAATTTTTCTATGTTATGTGTATTTTGTAAATCTATTTTCATTCAAATATATATTATTTTATTGGTATTTTGTTGATTTATATTGATACGAATTTACATTATTTTATATGTACTTTGTATATATATTTTTATACGCATTTACATTATTTAATATTTATTTTGAATATATAATTTTATACAAATTCATGGTATTTTATGTGTATTTGTATATATATTTTCATATAAATTTACATTATTTATGTGTATTTTGCACATATATTTCATTACAAATTTACCTTATTTTATGTTTATTTTGTATGTGTATTTTGTACATTTATATTTATACAAATACAAATTCTTTTATTGGTATTTTGTTTATTTATTTTGTTTCGAATTTACATTATTTTATGTGTATTTTGTTTACATTTTTTTATACCTATTTACTTAATTTTTTGTGTATTTTGTATATATATTTTTATAGAAATCTACGTTATTTTATGTGTATTCGTATATATAAATTTGTATAAAACTATATACAAAAATACACAAAAATAATTTAAATTTGTACGAAAAGAAATATACAAAATACACGTAAAATTAGGTAAATTTGTATTGAAATACATATACAAAATACACATCAAATAATGTAAATTTGAATGAAAATATATAAACAAACACACTTAAAATAACGTAAATTTGTATAAAATATATATTCAAGATACATATTAAATAATGTAAATGTGTATAAAATAATATATACAAAAAACAAATAGAATAATGTAAAATCGTATCAAAATAAATACACAGAATATCAATAAGATAATGTAAATTTGTATGAAAATAAAGATGCAAAATTCCCCAAAAATATCGCATTTTTTATAAAAATAGATATACCAAAATACACATAAAATATTTAAATTTGTATTGAAATAAATATACAAAATGCATATACAGTAAGATAAATTTGTATTGAAAGAGATATTCAAAAAATACTTATAAAACAATGTAAATTTGTTTCAAAATATATATACGAATACACATAAAATAAAATAGATTTCCATAGAAATATATATACAAAATACATATGAAATTATGTAAATACGTATAAAAATATATGTACAAAATACATATTAAATAATGTAAACTTGTGTCAAAATAAATAAACAAAATATCATGAAAAGAATGTGTATTTGTATGAAAATAGATAATAGTAATAAATTTATATAAAATATATATGCAAGATACACATTAAATAATGTAAATATGTATAAAAAAGTATATACATAAAACAAATAGAATAATGTAAAATCGTATCAAAATAAATACACCGAATATTAATAAAATAATGTAAATTTGTATGAAAATAAAGATGCAAAATTCCCATAAAATAGCGCATTTCTTATAAAAATATATATACCAAAATACACATAAAATATTTAAATTTGTATTGAAATAAATATTCAAAAAACACATACAATAAGGTAAATTTGTATTGAAAGAGATATTCAAAAATACTTATAAAACAATGAAAATTTGTTTCAAAATATATATAAGAATACAAATAAAATAACGTAGATTTCTATAAAAATATATATACAAAATACACATAAAATTAAGTAAATACGTATAAAAAAATGTATACAAATTTACATTATTTTATTGATATTCTGTGTATTTATTTTGATACGATTTTACATTATTCTATGTATATTTTGTATATATATTTTATACAAATGTACGTTATTTTATGTGAATTTGTTTTAATTTCATACACATTTACTTTATTCTATGTGTATTTTGTACATCTATTTAAATACAAATTTAACTTATCAGATTTGTATTTTGTATATCTATTTTCATAGAAATTGAAATTAATTTTGTTTATTTTTGTATATATTTTTATACAAATTTTCCTTATTTTATGTGTATTTTGTATATTTATTTACCTACAAATATACGTTCTTTAATCGGAATTTTGTTTATTTATTATGATACGAATTTACATTATCTTAGGTGTATTTGGTATATATATTTTTTTACTATTTAGATCATTTTATATGTATTTTGTATGTATATTTTCATAGAAATTTATTCTATCTTATGTATTCGTATATATATTTTGTTTATTTATTTTGATACGAATTTACATTATTTTATGTGTATTTTGTATACATTTTTTTATACGTATTTACTTCATTTTATATGTATTTTGTATATATATTTTTATAGAAATCAACGTTATTTTATGTGTATATTTGAAACAAATTTACATTGTTTTATATGTATTTTGCATAAGTATTTCAATACAAATTTACCTTATTGTATGTGTTTTTTATATATTTATTTTAATACAAATTTAATTATTTTATGTGTATTTTGGTATATATATTTTTATAAATAAAAAAATGCATTATTTTATGGGTATTTTGCCTCTTTATTTTCATACAAATTTACATTATTTTAATAATATTCTGTGTATTTATTTTGATAAGATTTTACATTATTCTATTTGTGTTTTGTATATATTTTTTAAAACAAATTTACGTTGTTTTAAGTGTATTTGTTTATGTATTTTCATTCAAATTTACATTATTTTATGTGTATTTTGTACATGTTTTTCAATACAAATTTACCTAATTTTATGTGTATTTTGTATATTTATTTTCATACAAATTTAAAATATTTTTGTGTATTTTTGTATATAGTTTGATACAAATTTAGGTTATTTCTTGTGAATTTTGTATATCTATTTTCATACAAATACACATTCTTTTATTGATATTTTGTTTATTTATTTTGACGCGAATTTACATTATTTTATGTGTATTTTGTATATATATTTTTATACGTATTTACATCATTTCATGTGTATTTTGTATATATATTCCTATAGAAATCAACGTTATTTTATGTGTATTCTTATATATATTTTGAAACAAATTTACACTGTTTTATGTGTATTTTGCGTATTCTTTCAATACAAATCTACCTTATTGTATGTGCATTTTGTATATTAATTTTCATACAAATTTAATTATTCTGTGTATTTTTGTATATGTATTTTTAAAAAAAATATGCTTTATTTTATGGTTATTTTGTATCTTTATTTTCATACGAATTAAAATTATTATATTGATATTCTGTGTACTTATTTTGATACGATTTTACATTATTCTATGTGTATTTTGTATATATATTTTATACAAATATACGTAATTTTATGTTTATATGTTTTCATTTCATAAAAATATACATTATTTTATATGTATTTTGTACATGTATTTAAAGACAAATTTCACTAATTATATGTGTATTTTGTATATCTATTTTCAAAAAAATTCAAATTATTTTTGTGTTTTTTTTGTATAAATTTTTATACAAATTTTCGTTATTTTATGTATATTCTGTATATTTATTTTCCTACAACTATACGTTCTTTCATCGGAATTTTGTTTATTTATTTTGATACGAATTTACATTATTTTAGGTGTATTTGGTATATATATATATATATATATATTTTTTACTATTTACATGAGTTTATGTGTATTTTGTATGTATATTTTCATAGAAATTTACTCTATTTTATGTGTATTCGTATATATATTTTGATACAAATTTACATTATTGATGTGTATTTTACATATCTATTTCAATACAAATTTACTTTATTGTATATTTATTTCAACATAAATTTAATTATTTCATGTGTATTTTTGTATATATATTTTTATGCAAATATGCGTTATTATATGGGTATTTTGCATTTTATTTTCATACAAATTTACATTATTTAATTGATATTCTGTTTATTTATTTTGATACAATTTAACATTATTCTATGTGTATTTTGTATATATATTTTTATACATATTAACATTATTTAATGTATATTTTGTATATATATTTTATCCAAATTTACGTTATTTTATGTGTATTTGTTTATATATTTTCATTCAAATTTACATAGTTTTATACAAATTTTCGTTATTTTATGTGTATTTTGTATATGTATTTTCATACAAATACACATTCTTTTATTGATATTTTGTTTATTTATTTTGACACGAATTTACATTATTTAATGTCTATTTTGTATATATATTTTTATACGTATTTACAGCATCTCAAGTGCATTTTGTATATATATGTCTTTAGAAATCTACGTTATTTTATGTGTATTCGTATATATTTTTTGAAACAAATTTACATTGTCTTATGTGTATTTTGCATATTTAATAAAAGTAACTACCTTATTGTATGTGAATGTTGTATATTACTTTTAATACAAATTTAATTATTGAATGTGTATTTTTGTATATATATTTTTAAAAAAATATGCTTAATTTTATTTTATGTGTATTTGTTTTAATTTCTTACAAATTTACATTATTTTATGTGTATTTTGTAGATGTATTTAAAGACAAATTTAACTAATTATATGTGTATTTTGTATATCTATTTTCATACAAATTGAAATTATTTTTGTTTATTTTTGTATATATTTTCATTCAAATTTTCGTTATTTTATGTGTATTTTGTATATTTATTTTTCTACAAATATACGTTCTTTTATCTGAATTTTGTTTATTGAAATTGATACGAGTGTACCTTATTTTGTATATCTATTTTCATACAAATTTATTTACTTCTGTGTATTTTTGTATATAGTTTTATATAAGTTTACGTTATTTTATGTGTATTTTGTATATTTATATTTATACAAATACACATTCTTTTATTGGTATTTTGTTTATTTATTTTGATACGAATTTACATTATTTTATGTGTATTTTGTATACATTTTTTATACGTATTTACTTCATTTTATGTGTATTTTGTATATATATTTTTATAGAAATCTACGTTTTTTTATGTGTATTCGAATACATATTTTGAAACAAATTTACATTGTTTTATATGTATTTTGCATATCTATTTCAATACAAATTTACCTTATTGTATGTTTTTTTTTATATATTTATTTTAATACATATTTAATTTTTTTATGTGTATTTTGGTATATATATTTTTATAAATAAAAAAAAATGCGTTATTTTATGGGTATTTTGCCTCTTTATTTTCATACAAATTTACATTATTTTATTAATACTCTGTATTTATTTTGATACGATTTTACATTATTCTATTTGTGTTTTGTATATATTTTTTTGTACAAATTTACGTTATTTTAAATGTATTTGTTTATATATTTTCATTCAAATTTACATTATTTGATGTGTATTTTGTATATGTATTTCAAAACAGATTTACCTAATTTTATGTGTATTTTGTATATTTCTTTTCAAACAAATTTAAATTATTTTGTGTATTTTTGTATATAGTTTTATACAAATTTAGGTTATTTTATGTACGCATTTACATTATTTAGTGTGTTTTGTATATATATTTTTATGCAAATTTACTTTATTTTATGTCCATTTTTGTACATATATTTTTAGAGAAATTTGCGTTATTTGTATATGTTTTCTCATACAAATTTACATGATTTTATTGCTATTTTGTTTATTTATTTTGATACGAATTACATGATTATATGTGTATTTTGTACATATTTTTTATACGTATTTACATTACTTAATGTGTATTTTGTTTATATATTTTTAAACAAATCTACGTTATTATATGTATTTGTATAAATATTTTGATACAGATTTATATTATTTTATGTATTTCGTATGTACATTTCAATTCAAATTTAGCTTATTTTAGCTGTATTTTGTATATATATTTTCATACAAATTTAATTACTTCTGTGTATTTTTGTATATAGTTTTATAAAAATTTACGATATTTTATGTGTATTTTGTATATTTATATTTATACAAATACACATTATTTTACTAGTATTTTGTTTATTTATTTTGATACGATTTTTTTGTGTATTTTGTATTCATTTTTTTATACGTATTTACTTCATTTTATGTGTATTTTGCATATATTTTTATAGAAATCTACGTTATCTTATGTGTATTCGTATATATATTTTGAAACAAATTTACATTGTTTTATATGTATTTTGCATATCTATTTCAATACAAATTTACCTTATAGTATGTGAATTTTTTTATATTTATTTTAATACAAATTTTAATATTTTATGTGTATTTTGGTATATATTTTTATAAAAAAAAGCGTTATTTTATGGCTATTTTGCATCTTTATTTTCATACAAATTTACATTATTTTATTAAAATTCTGTGTATTTATTTATGATACGATTTTACATTATTCTATTTGTGTTTTCTATTATATTTTTTTATACATATTTTCATTATTCAATGTGTACGAATACACATAAAATAACGTAGATTTCTATAGAAATATATATACAAAATACACATGAATGTAAATACGTATAAAAATATATATACAAAATACACATTAAATAATGTAAATTCGTGTCAAAATAAATAAACAAAATATGAAAAGAATGTGTATTTGTATGAAAATAGATATACAAAATACAAATAAAATAACCTAAATTTGTATAAAACTATATACAAAAATACACAAAAATAATTTAAACTTGTATGAAAATAAATATACAAAAAACACATAAAATTAGGTAATTTTGTTTTAAAATACATATACACAATACACATAAAATAATGTAAATTTGAATAAAAATATATAAACTTATACACTTAAAATAACGTAAATTTGTATCAAATATATATACAAATACACATTAAATAATGTAAATATATATAAAAAAAAAATAGAAACAAAACACAAATACAATAATAATAATAATATTAACAAAATAATGTAGATTTGTATGAAAATTAAGATGCAAAATACCCATAAAATAACGCATTTTTTATAAAAATATATATACGAAAACATAAAATATCTGATTTTGTATTAAAATAAGTATACAAAATGCACATACAATAAGGTAAATTTGTTTCAAAATATATAAAGGAATACACCTAAAATAAAGTAGATTTCTATAAAAATATATATACAAAATACACATATAATTAAGTAAATACGTATAAAAAATGTATACAAAATACACATAAAATAATGTAAACTCGTATCAAAATAAATAAACAAAATACTAATAAAAGAATGTGTGTTTGTATAAATATAAATATACAAAATACACATAAAATAACGTAAATTTATATAAAACTATTTACAAAAAATATATAAAAGTAATTAAATATGGATTAAAATAGATATACAAAATACACATAAAATAAGCTAAATTTGAATTGAAATATATATACAAAATACATAAAATAATGTAAATTTGTATCAAAATACTTATAAAAATACACATATAATAACGTAAATTTGAATAAGAATATATAAACAAAATACACATTAAATAATGTAAATACATATAAAAAAATGTACAAAATACACAAACAATCATGTAATTCGTATCAAAATAAATAGACAAAATACCAATAAAATAATGTAAATTTCTATGACAAAACATATACAAAATACACATAAATAACGCAAATTTCAATAAAAAAATATATAATATAATATAATTTTATACATATTTAAAATATTTATTGTATATTTTGTATATATATATATATATATATATATATATATATATATATATATATATATATATATATATATATATATATATATATATATATATATATATATATATATATATATATATATATATATATTATCCAAATTTACGTTATTTATGTGTATTTGTATATATTTTCATACAAATTTACATTATTTTATGGTTTTATGCATATCTATTTTCAAACAAATTTAAATTATTTTTGTGTATTTTTGTATATATTTTTATACAAATTTTAGTTATTTATTTGTTTTTTGTATATATATTTTCCTACATATATACATTCTTTTATTGGAATTTTGTGTATTTATTTTGTTACGAGTTTACATTATTTTATGTGTTTTTTGTATATATATTTTTCTACGTTTTTAAATTATTTTATGTGTATTTTATATATACATTTTCATAAAAAATTACGTTATTTTATTGTGCGTATTCGTATATATTTTGAAACAAATTTTATACAAATTCATGTTATTTTACGTGTATTTCTATATATATTTTCATACAAATTTATATTATTTTATGTGTGTTTTTACATACACTTTATTACAAATTTACCTTATTTTATGTTTATTTTGTATATTTATTTCATTCAATTTTAAATTATTTAATGTGTATATTTGTATTTGTATTTAGGTTATTTTATGTGTGTTTTCTATATATATTTTCATCCAAAATTACATTTTTTTATTGTTATTTTCTTAATTTAACTCGATACGAATTTAAATTAGTTCATAGGTATTTTGTATACATATTTTTATACACACAAAATAAGCTAAATTTGAGTTGAAATATATATACAAATACATAAAATAAAGTAAATTTGAATCATAATATTTTTAACAAATACTCATATAATAACGTAAATTAGTATAAAAATATATAAACAAAATACACACTAAGTAATGTAAATACATATAAAAAAATATGTACAAAATACACATATAATCATGTAAATCGTATCAAAATAAATAAACAAAAAAACAATAAAATGATGTAAATTTGTATGAGAAAACATATACAAAATACACATAAAATAACGCAAATTTCTATGAAAATATATGTACAAAAATGCACATAAAATTAATTTGCATAAAAAATATATACAAAACACACATTAAATAATGTAAATGAGTATAAAAATATGTATACAAAATACCTATGAAATAATCCAAACTCGTATCGAGTTAAATTAAGAAAATACCAATAAAATAATATAGTTTTGGATGAAAATATATATAGAAAACACAAAAAAATAACCTAAATACAAATACAAATATACACATTAAATAATTTAAAATTGAATAAAATAAATATACAAAATAAACATAAAATAAGATAAATTTGTAATGAAATATATGTAAAAATACACATAAGATTATTTAAATTTGTATGAAAATATATATACAAACACACATAAAATAACATGAATTTATATAAAATTTGTATCAAAATATATACGAATACACACAATATAATAATGTAATTTTTTATGAAAATGTATATATAAAATACACATAAAATAATTTAAATACATAGAAAAATATATATACAAAATACACATAAAAAATTGAAAATGCGTAAAAAAATAAATACACAAAATTCCAATAAAAGAATGTATATTTGTAGGAAAATATATATACAAAATACAAATAAAATAACTAAAATTTGTATAAAAATATATACCAAAATACACAAAAATAATTTAAATTTGTTTGAAAATAGATATGCAAAATACACAAAAAGTTAGCCAAATTTGTATAGAAATACATATACAAAACTCACATAAAATAATGTAAAAATGTATGAAAATATATAAACAAATACACATAAAATAACGTAAACTTGGATAAAATATATATACAAAAGATACATTAAATATTTTAAATATGTATAAAAATATATTATATTATATATATTTTTATTGAAATTTGCGTTATTTATATGTATTTTGTATATGTTTCTCATACTAATTTACATTATTTTATTGGTATTTTGTCTATTTATTTTGATACGAATTACATGATTATTTGTGTATTTTGAACATATTTTTTATACGTATTTACATTATTTAATGTGTATTTTATTTATATATTTTTATACAAATTTACGTTATTATATGTGTATTTGTATAAGTATTTTGATACAGATTTACATTAATTTATGTGTTTTGTATATATATTTGAATTCAAATTTAGCTGATGTTATGTGTATTTTGTACATCTATTTTCATACAAATTTAATTACTTTTATGTATTTTTGTATATAGTTTAATATAAATTTACGTTATTTTATGTGTATTTTGTATATTTATATTTATACAAACACACATTCTTTTATTAGTATTTTGTTTATTTATTTTGATACGAGTTTACATTATTTTATGTGTATTTTGTATACATTTTTTTTATACATATTTACTAAATTATATGTGTTTTTTATACACATTAAATAATTTAATATTAAATGAAATAAATATACTAAATAGACATAAAATAAGGTAAATTTCTAATGAAATATATATACAAATAAACATAAAATATCATGAATTTGTATAAAAATATATATTCAAAATAAATATTAAATAATGTAAATGCGTATAAAAATATATATACAAAGTACATATAAAATAATGTAAATTCGTATCAAAATAAATCAACAAAATACCAATAAAATAATATATATTTGGATAAAAAGAAATTTAGAAAATACACATAACATAACTAAAATTTGTATTAAAATATATACAAAAATACATAGAAATAATTTGAATTTGTATGAAAATAGATATACAAGATACGCGTAAAACTAGGTAAATTTCTTTTGAAATATATATACAAAATACCCATAAAATATTGTAAATTTGTGTCAAAATATATAAACAAATACACAAAAAAATATACAAAAAACACA
The DNA here is from genome assembly GCF_024679095.1 of Eriocheir sinensis. Lineage (NCBI taxonomy): Eukaryota > Metazoa > Arthropoda > Malacostraca > Decapoda > Varunidae > Eriocheir > Eriocheir sinensis. Next base: position 256,643 of record NW_026111588.1, on the reverse strand, counting down.
TACAATAAGGTATATATGTATTGAAATAGATATGCAAAATACATATAAAACAATGTAAATTTGTTTCAAAATATATATACGAATACACATAAAATAACGTAGATTTCTATGAAAATATATATACAAAATACACATAAAATGAAGTAAATACGTATAAAAAAATGTATACAAAATACACATAAAATAATATAAACTCGTATCAAAATAAATAAAGAAAATACCAAAAAAAGAATGTGTTTTTGTGTAAATATAAATATACAAAATACACATAAAATAACGTAAATTTATATAAAACTATATACAAAAATACACAGAAGTAATTAAATTCGTATGAAAATATATATACAAAATATACACAAAATAAGCTAAATTTGAATTGAAATATATATACAAAATACATGAAATAAAGTAAATTTGTATCAAAATATTTATACAAATACACATATGTAAAATCGTATCAAAATAAATACACAGAATATTAATAAAATAATGTAAATTTGTATGAAAATAAAGAAGCAAAATACCCATTATATAACGCATTTTTTTATAAAAATATATATACAAAAATACACATAAAAAAATTAATTTGAATTAAAATAAATATACAAAATTTTATGTGTATAATTGTATTTGTATTTAGGTTATTTTATGTGTATTTTGTATATATATTTTCATCCAAAATTACATTATAATATTGGTATTTTCTTAATTTAATTCGATACGAATTTAGATTATTTCATAGGTATTTTGTATACATATTTTTATACTCATTTACATTATCTAATGTGTGTTTTGTATATATATTTTTATGCAAATTTATTTTATGTTCATTTTTGTACATATATTTTTATGGAAATTTGCGTTATTTTATGTATATAGTTTTATATAAATTTAAGTTATTTTATGTGCATTTTGTATATTTATATTTATACAAATACACATTCTTTTATTGCTATATTGTTTATTTATATTTATACGAATTTACATTATTTTATGTGTATTTTGTATACATTTTTTTATACGTATTTACTTAATTTTATGTGTATTTTGTAAATGTATTTTTATAGAAATCTACGTTATTTTATGTGTATTCGCATATATATTTTGAAACAAATTTACATTATTTTATATGTATTTTGCATATCTATTTCAATACAAATTTACCTTATTGTATGTGCATTTTGTATATTTATTTTGATAAAAATTCAAATATTTTATGTGTATTTTGGTATCAATAATTTTATAAAAAATGCTTTATTTTATAGGTATTTTGCATCTTAATTTTCATACAAATTTACATTATTTTATTAATATTCTGTGTATATATTTTGATACGATTTTACATTATTCTATTTCTGTTTTGTATATATTTTTTTATACATATTTACATTATTTAATGTGTATTTTGTATATATATATATTTCATACAAATTTACGTTATTATATGTGTATTTGTTTATATATTTTCTTTCAAATTTACATTATTTTATGAGTATTTTGTATATGTATTTCAATAGAAATTAACCTAATTTTATGTGTATTTTGTATATTTCTTTTCATACAAATTTAAAATATTTTTGTGTATTTTTGTATATAGTTTTATACAAATTTAGGTTATTTTATGTACGCATTTACATTATTTAATGTGTGTTTTGTATATATATTTTTATCCAAAGTTACTTTATTTTACGTTCATTTTTGGACATATTTTTATAGAAATTAGCGTTATTTTATATGTATTGGTATATATTTTCTCATACAAATTTACATTATTTTATTGCTATTTTGTTTATTTAGTATGATACGAATTACATGATTATATGTGTATTTTGTTCATATTTTTTATACGTATTTACATTACTTAATGTGTATTTTGTTTATATATTTTTAAACAAATTTACGTTATTATATGTATTTTTATAAATATTTTGATACAAATTTACATTATTTTATGTATTTTGTATATATATTTCAATTCAAATTTAGCTTATTTTATCTGTATTTTGTATATCTATTTTCATACGAATTTAATTACTTCTGTGTATTTTTGTATATAGTTTTATACAAATTTACGTTATTTTATGAGTATTTTGTAAATTTATATTTATACAAATACACATTCTTTTATTGGTATTTTGTTTATTTATTTTGATAGGAATTTACATTATTTTATGTGTATTTTGTATAAATTTTTTTATACGTACTTACTTCATTTTACGTGTATTTTGTATATATTTTTATACAAATCTACGTTATTTTATGTGTATTCGTATATATATTTTGAAACAAATTTACATTTTTTATATGTATTTTGCATATCTATTTCAATACAGATTTACCTTATTGTATGTGTATTTTGTATATTTATTTTAATACAAATAAATTTTTTTTGTGTGTATTTTTGTATATATATTTAAAAAAAAGTTATTTTATAGGTATTTTGCTTCTTTATTTTCATACAAATTTACATTATTTTATTAATATTCTGTGTATTTATTTTGATACGATTTTACATTATTCTATTTGTGCTTTGTATATATATTTTTTTCAAATTTACGTTATTTTAAGTGTATTTGTTTATGTATTTTCATTCAAATTTACAGTATTTTATGTGTATTTTGTATATGTATTTCAATACAAATCTACCTAATTTTATGTGTATTTTGTATATTTATTTTCATACAAATTTAAATTATTTTTGTGTATTTTTGTATATAGTTTTATAGAAATTTATGTTATCTTATGTGTATTTTGTATATTTATTTTCATACAAATACACATTCTTTTATTGACATTTTGTTTATTTATTTTGACGCGAATTTACACTATTTAATGTGGATTTTGTATATATATTTTTATACGTATTTACATCCTTTCATGTGTATTTTGTATATTTATAAAAAATGCGTTATTTTATGGGTATTTTGCATCTTTATTTTCATACAAATTTACGTTATTCTATTTACATTCTGTGTATTTATTTTAATACGATTTTACATTTTTCTATTTGTGTTTTGTATATATATTTTTATACATATTTACATTATTTAATGAGTATTTTTTATATATATTTTATACAAATTTACCTTAATTTAAGTGTAATTGTTTATATATTTTCATTCAAATTTACATTATTTTATGTGTATTTTGTATATGTATTTCTTTACAAATTTACCTAATTTCATGTGTATTTTGTATATTTATTTTCATATAAATTTAACTTATTTTTGTGTATTTTTATATATAGTTTTATACAAATTTACGTTATTTTATGTGTATTTTGTATATGTATTTTCATACAAATACACATTCTTTTATTGATATTTTAATTATTTATTTTGACACGAATTTACATTATTTAATGTGTATTTTGTATATATATTTTTATACGTATTTACAACATTTCATGTGTATTTTGTATATATATTTCTATAGAAATCTACGTTATTTTATGTGTATTCGTATATATATTTTGAAACAAATCTACATTCTTATTTTAATCTTATTTTAAGTTTATTTTTATATCTATTTTCATTCAAATTCAAATAATTTTATGTGTATGTATTTATTTTTATATACGTTATTTTATGTGTATTTTCTATATATATTTTCATTCAAAATTACATTTTTTTATCGGTATTTTGTTCATTTATTTCGATACGAATTTAGATTATTTCATGTGTATTTTCTATACATATACATATAGAGTAAATTTCTATGAAAATATATATTCAAAATACATATAAAATTATGTAAATAAGTATAAAAATATATATATATCAAATACACCTAAAAAAAATGAAAATTCGGATTAAAATAAATAAATAAAATTCCGATAAAAGAACGTATATTTGTAGGAAAATAAATATACAAAATACACTTAAAACTACGAAAATTTGAATAAAAATATATACAAAAATACACAAAATTAATTTCAATTTGTATGAAAATAGATATACAAAATACACATATAATTAGTTAAATTTGTATATAAATACATGTACAAAATTCACATAAAATAATGTAAATTTGTATGAAATGAAAAAAAATTCACATAAAATAACGTACATTGAATTTGTATAAAATTTGTATCAAAATATATACTTATACACACAATAAAATAACGTAATTTTTTTATGAAAATGTATATACAAAATACACATAAAATAATTTAAATACGTAGAAAAATATATATACAAAAAATACATAAAATAATGTAAATATGTATGAAAATATATAAACAAATACACATAAAATAATGTAAATTTGGATAAAATATATATAAAAAATGAATATTAAATAATGTAAATATGTATAAAAAATATATATACAAAAAACACATAAAATAATGTTAAATCGTATCAAAATAAATAAAGAGAATATCAATAAAATAATGTAAATTTGTGTGAAAATAAAGATGCAAAATATCCATATAATAACGCATATTTGCATAAAAACATATATACAAAAATACATATAAAATAATTAAATTTGTATTAAAATAAATATACAAAATGCACGTACAATAAAGTAAATTTGTATTGAAATAGATATGCAAAATACACATTAATAATGTAAATTTGTCTCAAAATATATATACGAATACTCATAAAATAGAGTAAATTTTTATGAAAAAATACATACAAAATAAATATACAAAATACACATAAAACTAGTTAAATTTGTATTTAAATACATGTACAAAAAACACATAAAATAATGTAGATTTGTATGAAATGAAAACAAATACATTTTATGTAAAATATATATACAAAATACACATAGAATAATGTAAAATCATATCAAAATAAATACACAGAATATCAATAAAATAATGTAAATTTTTATGAAAATAAAGATGCAAAATACCCATAAAATAAAGCATATTTTTATAAAAATACATATACAAAAATACACATAGATTAATCAAATTTGTATCAAAATTAATATACAAAATGCACATACAATAAGGTAAATTTGTATTGAAAAAATATGCAAAATACATATAAAACAATGTAAATTTGTTTCAAAATATATATACGAATACACATAAGATAACGCAGATTTCTATAGAAATATAAATACAAAATACACTTGAAATAATGTAAATACGTATAAAAATATATATACAAAATACACAATAAATATTGTTAATTCGTGTCAAAATAAATAAACAAAATATCATGAAAAGAATGTGTATTTGTATGAAAATAGATATACAAAATACACATAAAATAACCTAAATTTGTATAAAACTATAAACAAAAATACACAAAAATAATTTAAACTTGTATGAAAATAAATATACAAAAAACTTATAAAATTAGGTAAATTTGAATGAAAATATATAAACATATAGACTTAAAATAATGTAAATTTGTATCAAATATATATACAAAAACACATTAATTAATGTAAATATGTATAAAAAAATATATACAAAACACAAATAAAATAATGTAAAATCGTATCAAAATAAATACAGAAAATATTAATAAAATAATGTAAATTTGTATGAAAATTAAGATGCAAAATACCCATAAAATAACGCATTTTTTATAAAAATATATATAAGAAAAAACATAAAATATTTGATTTTGTATTAAAATAAATAGATATACAAAATACACATAAAATAAGCTAAATTTGAATTGAAATATATATACAAAATACATAAAATAATGTATATTTGAATCAAAATACTTATACAAATACACATATAATAACGTAAATTTGTATAAAAATATATAAACAAAATACACATTAAATAATATAAATACATATAAAAAATGTACAAAATACACAAATAATCATGTAATTCGTATCAAAATAAATAGACAAAATACCAATAAAATAATGTAAATTTCTATGAGAAAACATATACAAAATACACATAAATAATGCAAATATCAATAAAAATATATATAATATAATATATTTTTATACATATTTAAAATATTTAATGTATATTTTGTATATATATTTTATCCAAATTTACGTTATTTTATATGTATTTGTTTATATATTTTCATACAAATTTACATTATTTTCTGTGAGTTTTGTATATGTATTTCAATACAAATTTGCCTAACTTTATGTGTATTTTGGATATCTATTTTCAAACAAATTTAAATTATTTTTGTGTATTTTTATATATATTTTTATACAAATTTTAGTTATTTTATTTGTTTTTTGTATATATATTTTCCTACAAATATACATTATTTTATTGGAATTTTGTGTATTTAATTTTTTTACGAATTTACATTATTTTATGTGTATTTTGTATATATATTTTTATACGTATTTAAAATATTTTATGTGTATTTTATATATACATTTTCATAAAAATTTACGTTATTTTATTGTGTGTATTCGTATATATTTTGAAACCAATTTTATACAAATTCATGTTATTTTATGTGTATTTGTATATATAATTTCATACAAATTGATATTATTTTATGTGTATTCTTACATATATTTCATTACAAATTTACCTTATTTTATGTTTATTTTGTATATTTATTTCATTCAATTTTAAATTATTTAATGTGTATATTTGTATTTGTATTTAGGTTATTTTATGTGTTTTCTATATATATTTTCATCCAAAATTACATTATTTTATTTTTATTTTCTTAATCTAACTCGATACGAATTTAGATTATTTCATAGGTATTTTGTATACATATTTTTATACTCATTTACATTATCTAATGTGTGTTTTGTATATATTTTTTTATGCAAACTAATTTTATGTGCATATTTTTTTATAGAAAATTTAAACGTTATTTTATGTGTATTTTGTATATGTTTTCTCATACAAATTTACATTATACAAAATACACATAAAATTAGGAAAATTTGTATTTAAATACATATACAAAATACACTTAAAATAATGTAAATTTGAATAAAATTATATAAACAAATACACTTAAAGTAACGTTAATTTGTGTAAAATATATATAAAAAATACACATTAAATAATGAAAATATGTATAAAAATTTTTATACAAAACACAAATAGTATAATATAAAATCGTATCAAAATATATACACAGAATATTAATAAAATAATGTACATTTGTATGAAAACTAAGATGCAAAATACCTATAAAATATCGCATTTTTTATAAAATTATATATACCAAAATACACATAAAATATTTGAATTTGTATCAAAATAAATATACAAAATGCAAATACAATAATGTAAATTTGTATTGAAATAGATATGCAAAATACATATAAAACAATGTAAATTTGTTTCAAAATATATATTCGAATACATATAAAATAACGTAGATTTCTATAAATATATATATATATATATATATATATATATATATATATATATATATATATATATATATATATATATATATATATATATATATATATATATATATATTAAATACCCTGAAGTAATTAAATTTCTATGAAAATAGATATACAAAATACACACAAAATAAGCTAAATTTGAATTGAAATATATATACAAAATACATAAAATAAAGTAAAATCGTTTCAAAATATTTTTATGAAATACACATATAATAACGTAAATTTGTAAAAAAATATATAAACAAAATACACATTAAGTAATGTAAATTATTAAGTATAAAAAAATATTTACAAAATACACAAAAAATCAAGTCATTCGTATCAAAATAAATAAACAAAATAGTATTAAAATAATGTAAATTTGTATGAGAAAACATATACAAATAACGCAAATTTCTATAAAAATATATGTACAAAAATGCACATAAAATAAAGTAAATTTGCAAAAAAATATATATACAAAACACACACTAAATAATGTAAATGCGTACATAAAATAACCTAAATATGTATAAAACTATATACAAAAATACAGAAAAATAATTTAAATTTGTTAGAAAAGAAATATACAAAATACACATAAAATTTGGTAAATTTGTATTGAAATACATATACAAAATACATATCAAATAATGTACATTTGATTGAAAATATATAAACAAATACACTTAAAATAACGTAAATTTGTATAAAATATATATGCAAGATACACATTAAATAATGTAAATGTGTATAAAAAATATATATACAAAAAACAAATAATGTAAAATCGTATCAAAATAATTACACAGAATATCAATAAAATAATGTAAATTTGTATGAAAATAAAGATGCAAAATTCACAAAAATTATCGCATTTTTTATAAAAATATTTAAATTTGTATTGAAATAAATATACAAAATGCATATACAGTAAGGTAAATTTGTATTGAAAGAGATATTCAAAAATACAAATGAAACAATGTAAATTTGTTTCAAAATGTATATACGAATACAAATAAAAAAAAACGTAGATTTCTATAAAAATATATATACAAAATACATATGAAATTATGTAAATACGTATAAAAATATATATACAAAATACATATCAAATAATGTAAATTCGTGTCAAAATAAATAAACAAAATATCATGAAAAGAATGTGTATTTGTATGAAAATAGATAATAGATAATAGATTTGTATAAAATATATATGCAAGATACACATTAAATAATGTAAATATGTATAAAAAAAGTATATACAAAAAACAAATAGAATAATGTAACATCGTATCAAAATAAATACACCGAATTTTAATAAAATAATGTAAATTTGTATGAAATTAAAGATGCAAAATTCCCATAAAATAGCGCATTTCTTATAAAAATATATATACCAAAATACACATAAAATATTTAAATTTGCATTGAAATAAATATACAAAATGCACATACAATAAGGTAAATTTGTATTGAAAGAGATATACAAAAATACATATAAAACAATGTAAATTTGTTTCAAAATATATATACGAATACAAATAAAAAAACATAGATTTCTATAAAAATATATATACAAAATACACATAAAATTAAGTAAATACGTATAAAAATAGATATACAAAATACACATAGAATAATGTAAAATTGTTTAAAAAAAATAAACAGAATATAAATAAAATAATGTAAATTTGTATGAAAATAAAAATGCAAAATACCCATAAAATAAAGCATATTTTTTTAAAAATACATATACAAAAATACAAATAGCATAATTAAGTTTGTATTAAAATTAATATACAAAATGCATATACAATAAGGTAAATTTGTATTGAAAAAATAAGCAAAACACACATAAAACAGTGTAAATTTATTTCAAAATCTATATACGAATACTCATAAATCTACGTAGATTTCTATAGAAATATATATACAAAATACACATCAAATGATGTAAACACGTATAAAAATATATATATATATATATATATATATATATATATATATATATATATATATATATATATATATATATATATATATATATATATATATATATATATATATATATATATAAAATACACATTAAATAATTTAAATTCGCGTCAAAATAAATAAACAAAATATCAATAAAAGAATGTGTATTTGTATTAAAATAGATCTACAATATACTCATAAAAAAACCTAAATTTGTATAAAACTATATACAAAAATACACAAAAATAATTTTAATTTGAATGAAAATAAATATACAAAATACACATAAAATTAGGTAAATTTGTATTGAAATACTTTTACGAGATACACATAAAATAATGTAAATTTATATATATATAAAGAAATACACTTAAAATAACGTAAATTTGTATAAAATATATATAAAAAATACACATTAAATAACGTATATATGTATAAAAAAATTATATACAAAACACAAATAGAATAATATAAAATCGAATCAAAATAAATACACAGAATATTAATAAAATAATGTAAATTTGTATGAAAATTAAGATGCAAAATACCCATAAAATAACGCATTTTTTATAAAAATATTTATACCAAGACACACATAAAATATTTGAATTTGTATTAAAATAAATATACAAAATGCACATACAATAAGGTAAATTTGTATTGAAATAGATATGCAAAATACATATAAAACCAAGTAAATTTTTTTCAAAATATATATACGAATACACATAAAATAACGTAGATTTCTATGAAAATAAATATACAAAATACACATAAAGTGAAGTAAATACGTATAAAAAAAGGTATACAAAATACACATAAAATAATGTAAACTCGTATCAAAATAAATAAACAAAATACTAATAAAAGAATGTGTATTGTATGAATATAAATATACAAAACACAAATAAAATAACGTAAATTTTTATAAAGATATTTGCAAAATACACAAAAGTAATTAAATTTGTGTGAAAATAGATATACAAAATACGTGTGTATTTTGTATATTTATTTTCATACAAATTGAAACTATTTTTTTATATTTTTTTTATATTTTCATACAAATTTTCGTAAAATACACATTAAATAATTTAAATTCTCGTCAAAATAAATAAACAAAATATCAATAAAAGAATGTGTATTTGTATGAAAATAGATATACAAAATACTCATAAAATAACCTGTTTGTATAAAACTATATACAAAAATACATAAAAATAATTTAAATTTGTATGAAAATAAATATACAAAATACACATAAAATTAGGTAAATTTGTATTGAAATACATATACCAAATACACATAAAATAATGGAAGTTTGAATGAAAATATATAAACGTATACACTTAAATATATATTCAAAATACTAATTAAATAATGTAAATATGTATAAAAAAAATATACCCAAAACACAAATAGAATAATGTAAAATCGTGTCAAAATAAATACACAGAATATTAATAAAATAATGTAAATTTGTAAGAGAATAAAGATGCAAAATAGCCATAAAATAACGCATTTATTTATAAAAATATATATACCAAAATACACATAAAATATTAAAATTTGTATTAAAATAAATATAAAAAATGCACATACTGTAAGGTAAATTTGTATTGAAATAGATATGCAAAATACTTATAAAACAATGTAAATTTGTTTCAAAATATATATACGAATACACATAAAATAACGTTGATTTCTATAAAAAATATATACAAAATACACATAAAATGAAGTAAATACATATAAAAAAATGAATACAAAATACACATAAAAATCGCATCTAAATAAATAAACAAAATACCAGTAAAAGAAAGTGTATTTCTATAAATATAAATATACAAAATACACATAAAATATCGTAAATTTGTATAAAACTATATACAAAAATACACAGATGTTATTAAATTTGTATGAAAATATATATACAAAATACACACAAAATAAGCTAAATTTGAATTGAAATGTATATACAAAATACATAAAATAATTTAAATCTGTATCAAAATATTTATACAAATACATATAATAAAGTAGATTTGTTTAAAGATATATAAACAAAATACACATTAAGTAATGTAAATACGTATAAAAAATATGTACAAAATACACATATAATCATGAAATTCGTATCAAAATAAATAAACAAAATGGCAATAAAATAATGTAAATTTGTATGAGAAAACATATACAAATAACGCAAATTTCTATAAAAATATATGTACAAAAATGAACATAAAATAAAACAAATTTGCATAAAAATATATATACAAAACACACACTAAATAATGTAAATGCGTACATAAAATAATCTAAATTTGTATAAAACTATATACAAAAATACACAAAAATATTTTAAATTTGTTTGAAAAGATATATACAAAATACACATAAAATTAGGTAAATTTGTATTGAAATACATATACAAAATACACATCAAATAATGTAAATTTGAATGAAAATATATAAACAAATACACTTAAAATAACGTAAATTTGTATAAAATATATATGCAAGATACACATTAAATAATGTAAATGTGTATAAAAAAAATATATACAAAAAACAAATAGAATAATGTAAAATCGTATCAAAATAAATACACAGAATATCAATAAAATAATGTAAATTTGTATGAAAATAAAGATGCAAAACTCCCAAAAATTATCGCATTTTTTATAAAAATATATATACCAAAATACACATAAAATATTTAAATTTGTATTAAAATAAATATAAAAAATGCATATACAGTAAGGTAAATTTGTATTAAAAGAGATATTCAAAAAAACATATAAAACAACGTAAATTTGTTTCAAAATATATATACGAATACACATAAAATAAAGTAGATTTCTATAGAAATATATATATACAAAATACATATGAAATTATGTAAATACGTATAAAAATATATATACAAAATACATATCAAATAATGTAAATTCGTGTCAAAATAAATTAACAAAATATCATGAAAAGAATGTGTATTTGTATAAAAATAGATAATAGATAATAAATTTGTATAAAATATATATGCAAGATACACATTAAATAATGTAAATATGTATAAAAAAGTATATACAAAAAACAAATAGAATAATGTAAAATCGTATCAAAATAAACACACCGAATATTGATACAATAATGTAAGTTTGTATGAAAATAAAGATGCAAAATTCACATAAAATAGCGCATTTCTTATAAAAATATATGTACCAAAATACACATAAAATATTTAAATTTGTATTGAAATAAATATACAAAATGCACATACAATAAGGTAAACTTCTATTGAAAGAGATATGCAAAAATACATATAAAACAATGTAAATTTGTTTCAAAATATATATACGAATACACATAAAATAACGTAGATTTCTATAAAAATATATATACAAAATACACATAAAATTAAGTAAATACGTATAAAAAAATGTAAACAAAATACACATAAAATAATATAAATTCGAGACAAAATAAATAAACAAAATACCAATAAAAGAATGAGTATTTGTATAAATATAAATGTACAAAATACACATACAAAATAAACATAAAATAAGGTAAATTTGTAATGAAATACATGTGAAAAATACACATAAAATAATATAAATTTATATGAAAATATATATACAAATACACATAAAATACCATGAATTTGTATAAAATTATATATTCAAAATAAATATTAAATAATGTAAATGCGTATAAAAATATATATACAAAGTACATAAAAAATAATGAAGATTCGTATCAATATAAATCAACAAAATACCAATAAAATAATATATATTTGAATGAATATAGATTTACAAAATACACATAACATAACTAAAATTTGTATTGAAATATATACAAAAATTCATAAAAATAATTTGAGATTCTATGAAAATAGATATTCAAAATACACATAAAACTGGGTAAATTTCTTTTGAAATATATACCCATAAAATATTGTAAATTTGTGTCAAAATATATAAACAAATACACATAAAATAACGTAAATTTGTATGAAAAATATATACAAAATACACATAGAATAATGTCAAATCGTATCAAAATGAATGAGCAGAATATCAATAAAATAACGTAAATTTGTATGAAAATAAAGATGCAAAATACCCATAAAATAAAGCATATTTTTTATAAAAATACATATACAAAAATACACATAGAATAATTAAATTTGTATTGAAATTAATATACAAAATGCATATACAATAAGGTACAAAATACCCATAAAATATTGTAAATTTGTGTCAAAATATATAAACAAATACACATAAAATAACGTAAATTTGTATGAAAAATATATACAAAATACACATAGAATAATGTCAAATCGTATCAAAATGAATGAGCAGAATATCAATAAAATAACGTAAATTTGTATGAAAATAAAGATGCAAAATACCCATAAAATAAAGCATATATTTTATAAAAATACATATACAAAAATACACATAGAATAATTAAATTTGTATTGAAATTAATATACAAAATGCATATACAATAAGGTAAATTTGTATTGAAAAAATAAGCAAAATACACATAAAAGTGTAAATTTGTTTAAAAATCTGTATACGAATACACATAATATAACGTAGATTTCTATAGAAATATAAATACAAAATACACATGAAATGATGTAAATACGTATAAAAATATATATACAAAATACACATTAAATAATTTAAATTCTCGTCAAAATAAATAAACAAAATATCAATAAAAGAATGTTTATTTGTATGAAAATAGATATACAAAATACTCATAAAATAACCTAAGTTTGTATAAAACTATATACAAAAATACACAAAAATAATTTAAATTTGTATGAAAATAAATATACAAAATACACATAAAATAAGGTAAATTTGTATTGAAATACATATACAAAATACACATAAAAAAATGGAAATTTGAATGAAAATATATAAACATATACACTTAAAATAACGAAAATTTGAATGAAATATATATACAAAATACTAATTAAATAATGTAAATATGTATAAAAAAATATAAACAAAACACAAATAGAATAATGTAAAATCGTATCAAAATAAATACACAGAATATTAATTAAATAATGTAAATTTATATGAAAATAAAGATACAAAATAGCCATAAAATAACGCATTTTTAAAAAAAATATATATACCAAAATACACATAAAATATTAAAATTTGTATTAAAATATATATAAAAAATGCACATACTGTAAGGTAAATTTGTATTGAAATAGATATGCAAAATACATATAAAACAATGTAAATTTGTTTCAAAATATATATACGAATACACATAAAATAACGTTGATTTCTATAAAAATATATACAAAATACACATAAAATGAAGTAAATACGTATAAGAAAATGAATACAAAATACACATAAAAATCGTATCAAAATAAATAAACAAAATACCAGTAAAAGAATGTGTATTTGTATAAATATAAATATACAAAATACACAAAAAATATCGTAAATTTGTATAAAACTATATACAAAAATACACAGAACAAATACACATATTTTATTGGTATTTTGTTTATTTATTTTGTTTCGAATTTATATTATTTTATGTGTATTTTGTTTACATTTTTTATACGTATTTACCTAATTTTATGTGTATTTTGTATATATATTTTTAGAGAAATCTACGTTATTTTATGTGCATTCGTATATATATTTTGAAACAAATGTACATTGTTTTATATGTATTTTTGCATATCTCTTTCAACAGAAGTTTTCCTTATTGTATGTGTATTTTGTATATTTATTTCAATACAAACTTAAATATTTTAGGTCTATTTTGGTATATATATTTTTATAAGAAATGCGCTATTTGATGGGAATTTTGCATCTTTATTTTCATACAAATTTACATTATTTTATTAATATTCGGTGTATTTATTTTGATACGATTTTACATTATTCTATTTGTTTTTGTATATATTTTTATACATATTTACATTATTTAATGTGTATCTTGCATATAATTCATACAAATTTATTATCTATTATTTATTTTCATACATTCTTTTCATGATATTTTGTTTATTTATTTTGACACAATTTATATTATATATATGTATTTATATATATATATATATATATATATATATATATATATATATATATATATATATATATATATATATATATATATATATATATATATATATATATATATATATATATATATATATATATATATATATATATATATATATATATATATATATTATTATAATGCATTTGTATTTTTTATTTAAAAAAAAATGTTTATTTTATGGGTATTTTATCTTTATTTTCATACAAATTTAAATTATTTCATTGATATTCTGTGTACTTATTTCGATACGATTTTACATTATTCTATGTATAACAAAAATAAATACAGAATACACAAAAATAGATATGCAAAATACATATAAACAATGTAAATTTGTTTCAAAATACGAATACACATGAAATAAGGTAGATTTCTATAAAAATATATATACAAAATACACTTAAAATTAAGTAAATACGTATAAAAAATGTATACAAAATACACATGAAATAATGTAAATTAGTATCAAACTATATACAAAAATACACAAAAATATTTTAATTTTTTATGAAAATAAATATACAAAATACACATAAATATAGGTAGATTTGTATTGAAATACATACACAAAATACACATAAAATAATTTAAATTTGAATGAAGATACATAAACAAATACACTTAAAATAACGTAAATTTGTATTAAAAAAAATGTACAAAACACAAATAGAATAATGTAAAATCGTATCAAAATAAATACACAGAATATTAATAAAATAATGTAAATTTGTATGAAAATAAAGAAGCAAAATATCAATAAAATAACGCATTTTTTTTTATTTATAAAAATATATATACCAAAATACACATAAAAAAATTAGATTTGTATTAAAATAAATATACAAAAAACACATACAATAAGGTAAATTTGTATTGAAATAGATATGCAAAATACATATTAAACAATGTAAATTTGTTTCAAAATATATATACGAATACACATAAAA
The DNA here is from genome assembly GCF_024679095.1 of Eriocheir sinensis. NCBI lineage: Eukaryota > Metazoa > Arthropoda > Malacostraca > Decapoda > Varunidae > Eriocheir > Eriocheir sinensis. The sequence goes on along the minus strand of NW_026111588.1, from coordinate 240,261 downwards.
TAACGTAGATTTCTATAAAAATACATATACGAAATACACATAAAATTAAGTAAACACGTATAAAAAATGTATACAAAATACACATAAAATAATGTCAATTCGTATAAATGTAAATAAACAATATACCAATAAAAGAATGTGTATTTGTATAAATAAAAATATACAAAATGCACATAAAATAACGTAAATTTATATAAAACTTTATACATAAAATAACGCAGATTTCTATAAAAATATATGTACAAAAATGAACATTAAATAAATTTGCATAAAAATATATGTACAAAACACACATTAGATAATGTAAATGAGTATAAAAATATGTATACAAAATACCTATGAAATAATCTAAATTCGTATCGAGTTAAATTAAGAAATACCAATAAAATAATGTAATTTTGGATGAAAATATATATACAAAATACACATAAAATAACCTAAATACAAATACAAATATACACATAAAATAATTTAAAATTGAATGAAATAAATATAAAAAATAAACATAAAATAAGGTAAATTTGTAATGAAATATATGAAAAAATATACATAAAATAATATACATTTGTATGAAAATATATATACAAATACACATTAAATAACATGAATTTGTATAGAATTTGTATCAAAATATATACTTATACACACAATAAAATAACGTAATTTTTTATGAAAATGTATATACAAAATACACATAAAATAATTTAAATACGTAGAAAAATATATATACAAAAAACACACAAAATAATGTAAATATGTATGAAAATATATAAACAAATACACATAAAATAATGTAAATTTAGATAAAATATATATAAAAAATGAACATTAAATAATGTAAATATGTATAAAAAAAATATATACAAAAACACATAGAATGTTAAATCGTATCAAAATAAATAAAGAGAATATCAATAAAATAATGTAAATTTGTATGAAAATAAAGATGCAAAATATCCATTTAATAACGCATATTTGCATAAAAATATATATACAAAAATACATATAAAATAATTAAATTTGTATTAAAATAATAATACAAAATGCACGTACAATAAGGTAAATTTTAATTGAAATAGATATGCAAAATACACTTAAATTTGTATCAAAATATATATATATACGAATACTCATAAAATAGAGTAAATTTGTATGAAAATATACATACAAAAAAGATATACAAAATACACATATAACTAGTTAAATTTGTATTTAAATACATGTACAAAAAACACATAAAATAATGTAGATTTGTATGAAATGAAAACAAATACATTTTATATAAAATGTATATACAAAATACACATAGAATAATGTAAAATCATATCAAAATAAATACACAGAATATCAATAAAATAATATAAATTTGTATGAAAATAACGATGCAAAATACGCATAAAATAAAGCATATTTTTATAAAAATACATATACAAAAATACACATAGATTAATCAAATTTGTATTAAAATTAATATACAAAATGCACATACAATAAGGTAAATTTATATTGAAAAAAAATGCAAAAGACATATAAAACAATGTAAATTTGTTTCAAAATATATATACGAATACACATAAAATAACGCAGATTTCTATAGAAATATATATACAAAATACACTTGAAATAATGTAAATACGTATAAAAATATATATACAAAATACACATTAAATAATGTTAATTCGTGTCAAAATAAATAAATTTTTTATAAAATATATATGCAAGACACACATTAAATAATGTAAATGTGTATAAAAAAATATATACAAAAAAGAAATAGAATAATGTAAAATCCTATCAATATAAATACACAGAATATCAATAAAATAATGTAAATTTGTATGAAAAGAAAGATGCAAAATTCCCATAAAATAGCGCATTTTTTTTAAATATATATACCAAAATTCACATAAAATATTTAAATTTGTATTGAAATAAATATACAAAATGCATATACAGTAAGGTAAATATGTATTGGAAGAGATATTCAAAAATACATATAAAACAAAGTAAATTTGTTTCAAAATATATATACGAGTACACATAAAATAACGTAGATTTCTATGGAAATATATATACAAAATACACATGAAGTTATGGAAATACGTATAAAAATATATATACAAAATACATATCTAGGTAAATTCGTGTCAAAATAAATAAGCAAAATATCATGAAAAGAATGTGTTTTTGTATGAACATAAATAATAGATAATAAATTTGTATGAAATATATATGCAAGATACACATTAAATAATGCAAATATGTATAAAAAAAATTTATACAGAAAACAAATAGAATAATGTGAAATCGTATCAAAATAAATACACCGAATATTAATAAAATAATGTAAATTTGTATGAAAATAAAAATGCTAAATTCCCATCAAATAGCGCATTTCTTATAAAAATATATATACCAAAATACACATAAAATATTTAAATTTGTATTGAAATAAATAAACAAAATGCACATACAATAAGGTAAACTTGTATTGAAAGAGATATGCAAAAATACATATAAAACAATGTAAATTTGTTTCAAAATATATATACGAATGCACATAAAATAACGTAGATTTCTATAAAAATATATATACAAAATACACATAAAATTAAGTAAATACGTATAAAAATAGATATACAAAATACATATAGAATAATGTAAAATTGTTTCAAAAAAAATAAACAGAATATAAATAAAATAATGTAAATTTTTATGAAAATAAAATTGCAAAATTCCCATAAAATAAAGCATATTTTTATAAAAATACATATAGAAAAATACACATAGCATAATTAAATTTGTATTAAAATTAATATACAAAATGCATATACAATAAGGCAAATTTGTATTGAAAAAATATGCAAAATACACATAAAACAGTGTAAATTTATATCAAAATCTATATACGAATACTCATAAATCAACGTAGATTTCTTTAGAAATATATATACAAAATACACATCAAATGATGTAAACACGTATAAAAATATATATATAAAATACACATTAAATAATGTAAATTCGCGTCAAAATAAATAAACAAAATATCAATAAAAGAATGTGTATTTGTATAAAAATAGATATACAATATACACATAAAATCACCTAAATTTGTGTAAAACCATATACAAAAATACACAAAAATAATTTTAATTTGTGTGAAAATAAATATAAAAAATACACATAAAATTAGGTAAATTTGTATTGAAATACATTTACAAAATACATATAAAATAATGTAAATTTAAATGAAAATATATAAACAAATACACTTAAAATAACGTAAATTTGTATAAAATATATATAAAAAATACACATTAAATAATGTAAATATGTATAAAAAAAATATATACAAAACACAAATAGAATAATATAAAATCGTATCAAAATAAATACACAGAATATTAATAAAATAATGTAAATTTGTATGAAAATTAAGATGCAAAATATCCATAAAATAACGCATTTTTTATAAAAATATTTATACCAAGACACACATAAAATATTTGAATTTGTATTAAAATAAATATACAAAATGCAATAAGGTAAATAAGGTAAATTTGTATTGAAATAGATATGCAAAATACATATAAAACCATATAAATTTTTTTCAAAATATATATACGAATACACATAAAATAACGTAGATTTCTATGAAAATAAATATACAAAATACACATAAAATGAAGTAAATACGTATAAAAAAAAGGTATTCAAAATACACATAAAATAATGTAGACTCGTATCAAAATAAATAAACAAAATACTAATGAAAGAATGTGTATTTTATAAATATAAATATACAAAATATAAATAAACTAACGTAAATTTATATAAAAATATATGCAAAAATACGCAAAAGTAATTGAATTTGTGTGAAAATAGATATACAAAATACATGTGTATTTTGTATATTTATTTTCATACAAATTGAATTTATTTTTGTTTATTTTTTTTTATATTTTCATACAAATTTTCGTAATTTTATGTGTATTTTGTATATTTATTTTTTCTACAAATATACGTTCTTTTATCTCAATTTTGTTTATTGAATTTGAAACGAATTTACCTTATTTTGTATATCTATTTTCATACAAATTAAAATACTTCTGTGAATTTTTGTATATAGTTTTATATAAATTTACGTTATTTTATGTGTATTTAGTATATTTATATTTATACAAATACACATTCTTTTATTGGTATTTTGTATATTTATTTTGATACGAATTTACATTATTTTATGTGTATTTTGTATACATTTTTTTATACGTATTTACTTCATTTAATGTATTTGTATATATTTTATAGAAATCTACGTTATTTTATGTGTATTCGTATATATTTTGAAACAAATTTACATTGTTTTATATGTATTTTGCATATCTATTTCAATACAAATTTACCTTATTGTATGTGTTTTTTATATATTTATTTTAATTCAAATTTAATTTTTTGATGTGTATTTTGGTATATATATTTTTATAAATAAAAAAAGCGTTATTTTATGGGTATTTTGCCTCTTTATTTTCATACAAATTTACATTATTTTATTAATATTCTGTGTATTTATTTTGATACGATTTTACATTATTCTATTTGTGTTTTGTATATATTTTTTTATACAAATTTACGTTATTTTAAGTGTATTTGTTTATATGTTTTCATTCAAATTTACATTATTTTATGTGTATTTTGTATATGTATTTCAATACAAATTTACCTAACTTTATGTGTATTTTGTATATTTATTTGCATAGAAATTTAAAATATTTTTGTGTATTTTTGTATATAGTTTGATACAAATTTAGGTTATTTTATGTGTATTTTGTATATCTATTTTCATACAAATACACATTCTTTTATTGATATTTTGTTTATTTATTTTGACGCGAATTTACAGTATTTAATGTGTATTTTGTATATATATTGTTTTACGTATTTACATCATTTCATGTGGATTTTGTATAGTTTTAAACAAATTTATATTATTTAATGTGTATTTTGTATATATATATATATATATATATATATATATATATATATATATATATATATATATATATATATATATATATATATATATATTCTTTATATTTGTTTATTTATTTTGATACTAATTTACATTATTTTATGTGTATTTTGTATACATTTTTTATACGTATTTACTTAATTTTATGTGTATTTTGTATATATATTTTTATAGAAATCTACCTTATTGCATGTGTATTCGTATATATATTTTGAAACAAATTTACACTGTTTATATGTATTTTGCATATTTATTTTTGTGTATTCTGTATTTATTTTTGTTATACATAGAATAATGTAAAATCGTATCAAAATAAGTACACAGAATATCAATAAAAATTTTTAAATTTGTATGAAAATAAAGATGCAAAATACCCATAAGATAGAGCATATTTTTTTTTTAAATACATATACAAAAATACACAAAGAATAATTAAATTTGCATTAAGATTAATATACAAAATACACACATACAATAAGGTAGATTTGTATTGAAAAAAAAAGCAAAATACAAATAAAACAGTGGAAATTTGTTTCAAAATATATATACGAATACACATAAAATAACGTTGATTTCTATAGAAATATATATACAAAATACATATGAAATTATGTAAATACGTATAAAAAAAATATATATATGTATATATATATATATATATATATATATATATATATATATATATATATATATATATATATATATATATATATATATATATATATATATATAAAATACATATTAAGTAATGTGTGTCAAAATAAAACAAATAAACAAAACATCATAAAAAGAATGAGTATTTGTATGAAAATAAATAATAGATAATAAATTTGTATGAAATATATATGCAAGATACACATTAAATAATGTAAATATGTATAAAAAAATATATACAAAAAACAAAAATAATAATGCAAAATCGTACCAAAATAAATACACCGAATATTAATAAAATAATGTAAATTTGTATGAAAATAAAGATGCAAAATTCCCATCAAATAGCGCATTTCTTATAAAAATATATATACCAAAATACACATAAAATATTTAAATTTGTATTGAAATAAATATACAAAATGCACATTTATTAAGGTAAACTTCTATTGAAAGAAATATGCAAAAATACATATAAAACAATGTAAATTCGTTTCAAAATATATATACGAATACACATAAAATAACGTAGATTTCTATAAAAATAAATATACAAAATACACATAAAACTAGGTAAATACGTATAAAAAAATGTAAACAAAATACACATAAAACAATATAAATTCGAAACAAAATAAATAAATAAATATCATTAAAAGAATGTGTATTTGTATAAATATAAATGTACAAAATACACATACAAAATAAACATAAAATAAGGTAAATTTGTAATGAAATATATGTACAAAATACATATAAAATAATGTAAATTTATATGAAAATATATATACAAATACACATAAAATACCATGAATTTGTATAAAATTATATATTCAAAATAAATATTAAATAATGTAAATGCGTATAAAAATATATATAAAAAGTACATATAAAATAATGTAAATTCGTATCAATATAAAACAACAAAATACCAATAAAATAATATATATTTGAATGAAAATAGATTTACAAAATACACATAACATAACTAAAATTTGTATTGAAATATATACAAAAATACATAAAAATAATTTGAGTTTGTATGAAAATAGATATTCAAAAAACACATAAAACTAGGTAAATTTCTTTCGAAATATATATACAAAATACCCATAAAATATTGTAAATTTGTGTCAAAATATATAAACAAATACACATAAAATAACGTAAATTTGTATGAAAAATATATACAAAATACACATAGAATAATGTCAAATCGTATCAAAATGAATGAGCAGAATATCAATAAAATAACGTAAATTTGTATGAAAATAAAGATGCTAAATACCCATAAAATAAAGCATATTTTTATAAAAATACATATACAAAAATACACATAAAATAATTAAATTTGTATTAAAATTAATATACAAAATGCATATACAATAAGGTAAATTTGTATTGAAAAAATATGCAAAATACACATAAAAGTGTAAATTTGTTTAAAAATCTATATACGAATACACATAATATAACGTAGATTTCTATAGAAATATATATACAAAATACACATGAAATGATGTAAATACGCATAAAAATATATATACAAAATACACATTAAATAATTTAAATTCTCGTCAAAATAAATAAACAAAATATCAATAAAAGAATGTTTATTTGTATGAAAATAGATATACAAAATACTCATAAAATAACCTAAGTTTGTATAAAACTATATACAAAAATACACAAAAATAATTTAAATTTGTATGAAAATAAATATACAAAATACACATAAAATAAGGTAAATTTGTATTGAAATACATATACAAAATACACATAAAAAAATGGAAATTTGAATGAAAATATATAAACATATACATTTAAAATAACGAAAATTTGTATGAAATATATATACAAAATACTAATTAAATAAGGTAAATATGTATAAAAAAAAATATAAACAAAACACAAATAGAATAATGTAAAATCGTATCAAAATAAATACACAGAATATTAATTAAATAATGTAAATTTATATGAAAATAAAGATGCAAAATAGCCATAAAATAACGCATTTTTAAAAAAATATATATACCAAAATACACATAAAATATTAAAATTTGCATTAAAATAAATATAAAAAATGCACATACTGTAAGGTAAATTTGTATTGAAATAGATATGCAAAATACATATAAAACAATGTAAATTTGTTTCAAAATATATATACGAATACACATAAAATAACGTTGATTTCTATAAAAATATATACAAAATACACATAAAATGAAGTAAATACGCATAAAAAAATGAATACAAAATACACATAAAAATCGTATCAAAATAAATAAACAAAATACCAGTAAAAGAATGTGTATTTGTATAAATATAAATATACAAAATACACAAAAAATATCGTAAATTTGTATAAAACTATATACAAAAATACACAGAACAAATACACATATTTTATTGGTATTTTGTTTATTTATTTTGTTTCGAATTTATATTATTTTATGTGTATTTTGTTTACATTTTTTATACGTATTTACCTAATTTTATGTGTATTTTGTATATATATTTTTATAGAAATCTACGTTATTTTATGTGCATTCGTATGTATATTTTTAAACAAATTTACATTGTTTTATATGTATTTTCGCATATCTCTTTCAACAGAAGTTTTCCTTATTGTATGTGTATTTTGTATATTTATTTCAATACAAACTTAAATATTTTAGGTGTATTTTGGTATATATATTTTTATAAGAAATGCGCTATTTGATGGGAATTTTGCATCTTTATTTTCATACAAATTTACATTATTTTATTAATATTCGGTGTATTTATTTTGATACGATTTTACTTTATTCTATTTGTTTTTAGTATATATTTTTTTATACATATTTACATTATTTAATGTGTATCTTGCATATATAATTCATACAAATTTATTATCTATTATTTATTTTCATACACATTCTTTTCATGATATTTTGTTTATTTATTTTGACACGAATTTATATTACTTAATATGTATTTTATATATATATATATATATATATATATATATATATATATATATATATATATATATATATATATATATATATATATATATATATATATATATATATATATATATATATATATATATATATATATATATATATATATATATATATATATATATATATATATATATATTATACGTATTTACATAATTTCATTTGTATTTTGTATATATATATTTCTATAGAAATCAACGTTATTTTATGTGTATTCGTATATATATTTAAAACAAATTTACACTGTTTTATTTGTATTTTGCGTTTTTTTTTCAATACAAATTTACCTTATTGTATGTGTGCATTTTGTATATTAATTTTAATACAAATTTAATTATTCTATGTGTATTTTTGTATTTTTATTTAAAAAAAAAATGCTTTATCTTATGGGTATTTTGCATCTTTATTTTCATACAAATTTAAATTATTTCATTGATATTCTGTGTACTTATTTCGATACGATTTTACATTATTCTATGTATAACAAAAATAAATACAGAATACACAAAAATAGATATGCAAAATACATATAAACAATGTAAATTTGTTTCAAAATACGAATACACATGAAATAAGGTAGATTTCTATAAAAATATATATACAAAATACACTTAAAATTAAGTAAATACGTATAAAAAATGTATACAAAATACACATCAAATAATGTAAATTAGTATCAAACTATATACAAAAATACACAAAAATATTTTAAATTTTTATGAAAATAAATATACAAAATACACATAAAAATAGGTAGATTTGTATTGAAATACATACACAAAATACACATAAAATAATGTAAATTTGAATGAAAATACATAAACAAATACACTTAAAATAACGTAAATTTGTATTAAAAAAATGTACAAAACACAAATAGAATAATGTAAAATCGTATCAAAATAAATACACAGAATATTAATAAAATAATGTAAATTTGTATGAAAATAAAGAATGAAAATACCCATAAAATAACGCATTTTTTTATTTTTAAAAATTTACATACCAAAATACACATCAAAAAATTAAATTTGTATTAAAATAAATATACAAAAAACACATACAATAAGGTAAATTTGTATTGAAATAGATATGCAAAATACATATAAAACAATGTAAATTTGTTTCAAAATATATATGCGAATACACATAAAACAACGTAGATTTCTATAAAAATACATATACAAAATACACATAAAATTAAGTAAATACGTATAAAAAATGTATACAAAATACACATAAAATAATGTAAATTCGTATAAATGTAAATAAACAATATACCAATAAAAGAATGTGTATTTGTATAAATAAAAATATACAAAATGCACATAAAATAACGTAAATTTATATAAAACTTTATACATAAAATAACGCAAATTTCTATAAAAATATATGTACAAAAATGAACATTAAATAAATTTGCATAAAAATATATGTACAAAACACACATTAGATAATGTAAATGAGTATAAAAATATGTATACAAAATACCTATGAAATAATCTAAATTCGTATCGAGTTAAATTAAGAAATACCAATAAAATAATGTAATTTTGGATGAAAATATATATACAAAATACACATAAAATAACCTAAATACAAATACAAATATACACATAAAATAATTTAAAATTGAATGAAATAAATATATAAAATAAATATAAAAAAAGGTAAATTTGTAATGAAATATATGAAAAAATACACATAAAATAATATACATTTGTATGAAAATATATATACAAATACACATTAAATAACATGAATTTGTATAGAATTTGTATCAAAATATATACTTATACACACAATAAAATAACGTAACTTTTTTTATGAAAATGTATATACAAAATACACATAAAATAATTTAGATACGTAGAAAAATATATATACAAAAAACACACAAAATAATGTAAATATGTATGAAAATATATAAACAAATACACATAAAATAATGTAAATTTAGATAAAATATATATAAAAAATGAACATTAAATAATGTAAATATGTATAAAAAAAATATATACAAAAACACATAGAATAATGTTAAATCGTATCAAAATAAATAAAGAGAATATCAATAAAATAATGTAAATTTGTATGAAAATAAAGATGCAAAATATCCATTTAATAACGCATATTTGCATAAAAATATATATAAAAAAATACATATAAAATAATTAAATTTGTATTAAAATAAATATACAAAATGCACGTACAATAAAGTAAATTTTTATTGAAATAGATATGCAAAATACACTTAAATTTGTATCAAAATATATATATACGAATACTCATAAAATAGAGTAAATTTCTATGAAAATATACATACAAAAAAGATATACAAAATACACATATAACTAGTTAAATTTGTATTTAAATACATGAACAAAAAACACATAAAATAATGTAGATTTGTATGAAATGAAAACAAATACATTTTATATAAAATATATATACAAAATACACATAGAATAATGTAAAATCATATCAAAATAAATACACAGAATATGAATAAAATAATGTAAATTTGTATGAAAATAAAGATGCAAAATACGCATAAAATAAAGCATATTTTTATAAAAATACATATACAAAAATACACATAGATTAATCAAATTTGTATTAAAATTAATATACAAAATGCACATAAAATAAGGTAAATTTATATTGAAAAAAATGCAAAAGACATATAAAACAATGTAAATTTGTTTCAAAATATATACGAATACACATAAAATAACGCAGATTTCTATAGAAATATATATACAAAATACACTTGAAATAATGTAAATACATATAAAAATATATATACAAAATACTCATTAAATAATGTTAATTCGTGTCAAAATAAATAAACAAAATATCATGAAAAGAATGTGTATTTGTATAAAAATAGATATACAAAATACACATAAAATAACCTAAAATTGTATAAAACTATAAACAAAAATACACAAAATTAATTTAAACTTGAATGAAAATAAATATACAAAAAACATATAAAACTAGGTAAATTGGTATTGAAATACATATACAAAATACACATAAAATAATGTAAATTTGAATGGAAATATATAAACATATAGACTTAAAATAACGTAAATTTGTATCAAATATATATACAAAAAACACATTAAATAATGTAAATATGTATAAAAAAATATATACAAAACACAAATAAAATAATGTATAATCGTATCAAAATAAATACAGAAAATATTAATAAAATAATGTAAATTTGTATGGAAATTAAGATGCAAAATACCCATAAAATAACGCATTTTTTATAAAAATATATATACGAAAAAAGAAAAAATATTTGATTTTGTATTAAAATAAATAGATATACAAAATACACATAAAATAAGCTAAATTTGAATTGAAATATATATACAAAATACACAAAATAATGTAAATTTGTATCAAAATACTTATACAAATACACATATAATAACGTAAATTTGTATAAAAATATATAAACAAAATACACATTAAATAATGTAAATACGTATAAAATGAATGTACAAAGTACACAAATAATCATGTAAATCGTATCAAAATAAATAGACAAAATACCAATAAAATAATGTAAATTCCTATGACAAAACATATACAAAATTCACATAAATAACGCAAATATCAATAAAAATATATATAATATAATATATTTTTTTACATATTTAAAATATTTAATGTATATTTTATATATATATATATATATATATATATATATATATATATATATATATATATATATATATATATATATATATATATATATATATATATATATATATATATATATATATATATATATATATATATATATATATATATATATATATATATATATATATATATATATATATATATATATATATATATATATATATATATATATATATATATATATATCGTTATTTTATATGTATTTGTTTATATATTTTCATACAAATTTACATTATTTTATGTGAGTTGTGTATATGTATTTCAATACAAATTTGCCTAACTTTATGTGTATTTTGCATATCTATTTTCAAACAAATTTAAATTATTTTTGTGTATTTTTGTATATATTCTTATACATATTTTAGTTATTTTATTTGTTTTTTGTATATATATTTTCCTACAAATATACATTCATTTATCGGAATTTTGTGTATTTCGTTTTTTACGAATTTACATTATTTTAAGTGTATTTTGTATATATATTTTTCTACGTATTTAAAATATTTCATGTGTATTTTATATATACATTTTCATAAAAATTTACGTTATTTTATTGTGTGTATTCGTATATATTTTGAAACAAATTGTGTACAAATTCATGTTATTTTATGTGTATTTGCATATATATTTTCGTACATATTTATATTATTTTATGTGTATTCTTACATATGTTTTATTACAAATTTACCTTATTTTATGTTTATTTTGTATATTTATTTCATTCAATTTTAAATTATTTAATGTGTATTTTTGTATTTGTATTTAGGTTATCTTAGGTTATCTTTAGGTTACCTTATTTTATGTTTATTTTGTATATTTATTTCATTCAATTTAAAATTGTTTTATGTGTATATTTGTATTTGTATTTAGGTTATTTTATGTGTATTTTGTATATATATTTTCATTCAAAATTACATTATTTTATTGGTATTTCTTAATTTTATTCGATACGAATTTAGATTATTTCATAGGTATTTTGTATACATATTTTTATAATCATTAACATTATCTAATGTGAATTTCTTTTGAAATGTATATACAAAATACGCATAAAAAATTGTAAATTTGTGTCAAAATATATAAACAAATACACATAAAATAACGTAAATTTGTATGAAAAATATATACAAAATACATATAGAATAATGTCAAATCGTATCAAAATGAATGAGCAGAATATCAATAAAATAATGTAAATTTGTATGAAAATAAAGATGCAAAATACCCAAAAAATAAAGCATATGTTTATAAAAGTACAGATACAAAAATACACATCGAATAATTAAATTTGTATTAAAATTAATATACAAAATGCGTATATAATAAGGTAAATTTGTATTGAAAAAATATGCAACATACACGTTTACTCTTACAAATTTATATTATTTTATTGGTATTTTGTTTATTTATTTTGATACGAATTACATGATTATATGTGTATTTTGTACATATTTTTTTTATACGTATTTACATTATTTAATGTGTATTTTGTTTATATATTTTCATACAAATTTACGTTATTATATGTGTATTCGTATAAATATATTGATACAAATTTACTTTATTTCATGTATTTTGTATATATATTTCAATTCAAATTTAGCTTATTTTGTGTGTATTTTGTATATATTTTCATACAAATTTAATTACTTCTGTGTATTTTTATATATAGTTTTATATAAATTTAGGTTATTTTATGTGTAATTTGTATATTTATATTTATACAAATACACATTCTTTTATTGGTATTTTGTTTATTTATTTTGATACGAATTTGCATTATCTTATGTGTATTTTGTATACATTTTTTTATACGTATTTACTTCATTTTATGTGTATTTTGTATATATATTTTTATAGAAATTTACGTTATTTTATGTGTATTCATATATATATTTTGAAACAAATTTACATTGTTTTATATGTATTTTGCATATCTATTTCAATACAAATTTACCTTATTGTAAGTGTTTTTTGTATATTTATTTTAATACAAATTTAATTTTTTGATGTGTATTTTGGTATATATATTTTTATAAATAAAAAAAATGCGTTATTTTATGGGTATTTTGCCTCTTTATTTTCATACAAATTTACATTATTTTATTAATATTCTGTGTATTTATTTTGATACGATTTTACATTATTCTTTTCGTGTTTTGTACATATTTTTTTATACAAATTTACGTTATTTTAAGTGTATTTGTTTATGTACTTTCATTCAAATTTACATTATTTTATGTGTATTTTGTGTATGTATTTCAATACAAATTTACCTAATTTTATGAGTATTTTGTTTTGTATGAAAATAAAGATGCAAAATACCCATTAAATAACGCATTTTTAATAAAAATATATATACCAAAATACACATGAAAAAATTAATTTGTATTAAAATAAATATACAAAATACACATACAATAAGGTAAATCTGTATTGAAATAGATATGCAAAATACATATAAAACAATGTTAATTTGATTCAAAATATATATACGAATACACATAAAATAACGTAGATTTGTATTAAAATATATATACAAAATACACATGAAATGAAGTAAATACGTATAAGAAAATATATACAAAATACACATAAAATAATGTAAATTCGTATCAAAATAAATAAACAAAATATCAATAAAAGAATGTGAATTTGTATAAATATAAATATACAAAATACACATAAAATAACGTAAATTTGGATAAAACTATACACAAAAATACACAGAAGTAACTAAATTCGTATGAAAATAGATATACAAAATACAGATAAAATAAGCTAAATTTGAATTGAAATGTATATACAAAATACATAAAATAATGTAAATTTCAATCAAAATATTTATAAAAATTACATATTAGTTTATTTTATGTATATTTTGTATATTTCGTATCAAAATAAATAAACAAAATAGCAATAAAATAATGTAAATTTGTATGAGAAAACATATACAAATACACATAAAATAACGCGAGTTTCTAAAAAAATATATGTTCAAAAATGCACATAAAATAAAATAAATTTGCATAAAAATATATATACAAAACACTCATTAAATAATGTAAATGCGTACATAAAATAACCTAAATTTGTATAAAAATATATACAAAAATACACAAAAATATTTAAAATTTGTATGAAAAGAAATATACAAAATACACATAAAATTTGGTAAATTTGTATTGAAATACATATACATAAAATAATGTTAATTTGAATGAAAATTGATATACAAAATATATATATATATACATTAAATAATGTAAATATGTATAAAAATATATATACAAAAAAGAAATAGAATAATGTAAAATCCTATCAATATAAATACACAAAATATCAATAAAATAATGTAAATTTGTATGAAAATAGATATACAAAATACACAGAATAATGTAAAATTGTTTAAAAAAAATAAACAATATAAATAAAATAATGTAAATTTGTATGAAAATAAAAATGCAAAACACCCATAAAATAAAGCATATTTTTATAAAAATACATATACAAAAATACACATAGCATAATTAAATTTTTATTAAAATTAATTTACAAAATGCTATACAATAAGGTAAATTTGTATTGAAAAAATATGCCAAATACACATAAAACAATGTAAATTTATTTTAAAATCTATATTCGAATACTCATAAATCAACGTAGATTTCTATAGAAATATATATACAAAATACACATCAAATGATGTAAACACGTATAAAAATATATATATAAAATACACATTAAATAATGTAAATTCGCGTCAAAATAAATAAACAAAATATTAATAAAAGAATGTGTATTTGTATGAAAATAGATATACAATATACATATAAAATCACCTAAATTTGCATAAAACTATATACAAAAATACACAAAAATAATTTTAATTTGTATGAAAATAAATATACAAAATAAACATAAAATTAGGTAAATTTGTAATGAAATACATTTACAAAATACACATAAAATAATGTAAATTTGAATGAAAATATATAAACAAATACACTTAAAATAACGTAAATTTTTATAAAATATATATAAAAAATACACATTAAATAATGTAAATATGTATAAAACAATATATACAAAACACAAATAGAATAATATAAAATCGTATCAAAATAAATACACAGAATATTAATAAAATAATGTAAATTTGTATGAAAATTAAGATGCAAAATAAACATAAAATAACGCATTTTTTATAAAAATATATATAGCAAGACACACATAAAATATTTGAATTTGTATTAAAATAAATATACAAAATGCACATACAATAAGGTAAATTTGTATTGAAATAGATATGCAAAATACATATAAAACCATGTAATTTTTTTTCAAAATATATATACGAATACACATAAAATAATGTAGATTTCTATGAAAATAAATATACAAAGTACACATGAAATGAAGTAAATACGTATAAAAAAAGGTATACAAAATACACATAAAATAATGTTAACTCGTATCAAAATAAATAAACAAAATACTAATAAAAGAATGTGTATTGTATAAATATAGATATACAAAATACAAATAAAATAACGTAAAATTATATAAAACTATATTAAAAAAAAAAGGTAATTAAATTTGTGTGAAAATATATATACAAAATACATGTGTGTTTTGTATATTTATTTTCATACAAATTGAAATTATTTTTGTTTATTTTTTTATATATTTTCATACAAATTTTCGTTATTTTATGTGTATTTTGTATATTTATTTTTTCTACAAATATACGTTCTTTTATCTGAATTTTGTTTATTGAGTTTGAAACGAATTTACATTATTTTGCATATCTATTTTCATATAAATTAAAATACTTCTGTGTATTTTTTATATAGTTTTATATAAATTTACGTTATTTTATGTGTATTTTGTATATTTATATTTATACAAATACACATTCTTTTATTGGTATTTTGTATATTTATTTTGATGCGAATTTACATTATTTTATGTGTATTTTGTATACATTTTTTTTTACGTATTTACTTCATTTTATGTGTATTTTGTATATATATTTTTATACAAATCTACGTTATTTTATGTGTATTCGTATATATATTTTGTAACAAATTTACATTCTATTATATGTATTTTGCATATCTATTTCAATACAAATTTACCTTATTGTATGTGTTTTTTATATATTTATTTTAATACAAATTTAATTTTTATATGTGTATTTTGGTATATATGGTAAGGTAAATTTGTATTGAAAGAGATATTCAAAAATACATATAAAGCAATGTAAATTTGTTTCAAAATATATATACGAATACACATAAAATAACGTAGATTTCTATAAAAATATATACAAAATACACATAAAATGAAGTAAATACGTATAAAAAAATGAATACAAAATACACATAAAAATCGTATCAAAATAAATAAACAAAATACCAGTAAAAGAATGTGTATTTGTATAAATATAAATATACAAAATACACAAAAAATATCGTAAATTTGTATAAAACTATATACAAAAATACACAGAAGTAATTAAATTTGTATGAAAATATATATACAAAATACAGCTAAAATAAGCTATATTTGAATTGAGATGTACATACAAAATAAATAAAATAATGTAAATCTGTATCAAAATATTTATACAAATACATATAATAACGTAGATTTGTTTAAAAATATATAAACAAAATACACATTAAGTAATGTAAATACGTATAAAAAATATGCACAAAATACACATATAATCATGTAATTCGTATCAAAATAAACAAACAAAATAGCAATAAAATAATGTAAATTTGTATGAGAAAACATATACAAATAACGCAAATTTCTATAAAAATATATGTACAAAAATGCACATAAAATAAGGTAAATTTGCATAAAAATATATATACAAAACACACACTAAATAATGTAAATGCGTACATAAAATAACCTAAATTTGTATAAAACTATATACAAAAATATACAAAAATAATTTAAATTTGTTTGAAATGAAATATACAAAATACACATAAAATTAGGTCAATTTATATTGAAAAAATATATAAACTCAAATAATGTAAATTTGAATGAAAATATATAAACAGATACACTTAAAATAACGTAAATTTGTATAAAATATATATGCAAGATACACATTAAATAATGTAAATGGGTATAAAAAAATATATACAAAAAGCAAATAGAATAATGTAAAATCGTATCAAAATAAATACTCAGAATATCAATAAAATAATGTAAATTTGTATGAAAATAAAGATGCAAAATTCCCAAAAATTATCGCATTTTTAAAAAAATATATTTACCAAAATACACATAAAATAATGAAATTTGTATTGAAATAAATATACAAAATGCATATACAGTAAGGTAAATTTGTATTGAAAGAGATATTCAAAAATACATATAAAACAATGTAAATTTGTTTCAAAATATATATACGAATACACATAAAATAAAGTAGATTTCCATAGAAATATATATTCAAAATACATATGAAATTATGTAAATACGTATAAAAATATATATACAAAATACATATCAAATAATGTAAATTCGTGTCAAAATAAATAAACAAAATATAATGAAAAGAATGTGTATTTGTATGAAAATAGATAATAGATAATAAATTTGTATAAAATATATATGCAAGATACACATTAAATAATGTAAATATACAAATTAAATTATTTTATATGTATTTTTGTATATATATTTTTATGCAAATATGAGTTATTATATGGGTATTTTGCGTCTTTATTTTCATACAAATTTACATTATTTTATTGATATTCTGTTTATTTATTTTGATACGATTTAAGATTATTCAATGTGTATTTTGTATATATATATTTTTATACATATTTACATTATTTAATGATTATTTTGTATATATATTTTATCCAAATTAACGTTATTTAATGAGTATTTGTTTATATATTTTTATAAAAATTTACATTATTTTATGTGTATTTTGTATATGTATTTCAATTCAAATTTGCCTAATTTTTTGTGTATTTTGCATATATATTTTCAAACAAATTTAAATTATTTTTTGTGTATTTTTGTATATATTTTTATACAAATTTTAGTTATTTTATTTGTATTTTGTATATATATTTTCCTACAAATATACATTCTTTTATTGGAATTTTGTTGATTTATTTTGATAAGAATTTACAATACTTTATGTATATTTTGTATATATATTTTTCTACGTATTTACATTATTTTATATGTATTTTGTAAATATATTTTCATAAAAATTTACATTATTTTATTGTGAGTATTCGTATATATTTTACACATAAAACAAATTTACACTGTTTTATGTGTATTTTGCATATTTTTTCTATACAAATTTACCTTATTGTATATGCATTTTGTATATTAATTTTAATAGAAATTTAATTATTCTATGTGTATTTTTGTATATGTATTTTTTAAAAAAATATGCTTTATTTTATGGGTATTTTGCATCTTTATTTTCATACAAATTTACATTATTTTATTGATATTCTTTGTATTGATTTTGATACGATTTTACATTATTCTATGTGTATTTTGTATATATATTTTATAATATACCAATGAAATAATCTAAATTCGTATCGAATTAAATTAACAAAATACAAAAAAATAATGGAATTTTGGATGAAAATATATATAGAAAATGCACATAAAATAACCTAAATACAAATACAAATATACACATAAAACAATTTAAAATTGAATGAAATAAATATTAAAAAATAAACATAAAATAAGGTAAATTTGTAATGAAATATATGTACAAAATACACATAAAATAATATTAATTTGTAAGAAAATATATATACAAATATACATAAAATAAAATGAGTTAGTAAAAAAATATATATTCAAAATAAACATTAAATAATGTATAAAAATATATATACAAAGTACATATTAAATAATGTAAACTCGTATCAAAATAAATCAACAAAATAACAATAAAATAATATATATTTGAATGAAAATAAATTTACAAAATACACATAACATAAGTAAAATTTGTATTAAAATATATGAAAAAATACCCAGAAATAATTTGAATTTGTATGAAAATAGATATACAAAATACACATAAAACTAGGTAAATTTCGTTTGAAATGTATATACAAAATACCCATAAGATATTATAAATTTGTGTCAACATATATCAACAAATACACGTAACGTAACGTAAGGTAACGTAACGTAAATTTGTATAAAATATATATACAAAATACACATTAAATTAAGGAAAAATATATAAAAAAATATATAAAAAATACACATAGAATAATGTAAAATCGTATCAAAATAAATGAATAGAATATCAATAAAATAATGTAAATTTCAATGAAAATAAAGATGCAAAATACCCATGAAATAACGCATATTTGTATTAAAATATATATTAAAAAATACACATAAAACAATTAAATTTGTATTAAAAAAAATATACAAAATGCACATACAATAAGGTAAATTTGTATTGAAATAGATATGCAAAATACACATCAAATAATGTAAATTTGTATTATAATATATATACTAAAACACAGAAAATAGCGTAAATTTCTATGGTAATATATACAAAAAAATACACATAAAATATATAAATACGTGGAAAAATATATATACAAAATACACCTAAAATAAGGGGTTTTTATTTTGATTCGAATTTACATTATTTTATGTGCATTTTGTATACATTTTTTTATACGTATTTACTTAATTTTATGTGTATTTTGTATATATATTTTTATAGAAATCTACGTTATTTTATGTGTATTCGTATATATATTTTTAAACAAATTTACATTGTTTTAAATTTATTTTTGCATATCTCTTTCAATACAGATTTACCTTATTGTATGTGCATTTTGTATATTTATTTCAATACAAATTTAAATATTTTATGTGTATTTTAGTATATATATTTTTATAAGAAATGCGTTATTTTATGGGAATTTTGCATCTTTATTTTCATACAAATTTACATTATTTTATTAATATTCGGTGTATTTATTTTGATACGATTTTACATTATTCTATTTGTTTTTTGTATATACTCTTTTATACATATTTACATTATTTTATGTGTATATTGCATATATATATTATAGAAATTTATTATCTATTATCTATTTTCATACATATACACATTCTTTTCATGTTATTATGTTTATTTATTTTGACACGAATTTACATTATTTAATATGTATTTTGTATATATATTTTTATACATATTTACTTAATTTCATATGTATTTTGTATATATATTTCTATAGAAATCTACTTTATTTTATGTGTATTCGTATATATATTTTGAAACAAATTTTATGTGTATTTTGTTATATATATTTTTATAAAAAAATGCGCTATTTTATGGAGATTTTGCATCTTTATTTTCATACAAATTTAAATTATTTTATTGAAATTCTGTGTATTTATTTTGATACGATTTTACATTATTCTATTTGTTTTTTGTATATATTTTTTTATACACATTTACATTATTTAATGTGTATCTTGCATATATATTTTATACAAATTTACGTTATTTTAAGTGTATTTGTTTATATATTTTCATTCAAATTTACATTATTTTATGTGTATTTTTTATATGTATTTCAATACAAATTTACCTAATTTTATGTGTATTTTGTATATTTCTTTTCATACAAATTTAAATTATTTTTGTGTATTTTTGTATATAGTTTTATACAAATTTAGGTTATTTTATGTACACATTCACATTATTTAATGTGTGTTTTGTATATATATTTTTATGCAAATTTACTTTATTTTTTGTGTATTTTGTATACATATTTCTATAGAAATCTACGTTATTTTATGTGTATTCATATATAGATTTTGAAACAAATTTACACTTTTATGTGTATTTTGCATATTTTTTCAATACAAATTTACCTTCTTGTATATGCATTTTGTATATTAATTTTAATACAAATTTGATTATTCTGTGTATTTTTGTATATGTATTTTTATAAAAATATGCTTTATTTTATAGGTATTTTGCATCTTTATTTTCATACAATTTACATTATTTTATTGATATTCTGCTCATTCATTTTGATACGATTTGACATTATTCTATGTGTGTTTTGTATATATTTTTCATTCAGATTTACGTTATTTTATGTGTATTTCTTTATATATTTTGACACAAATTTACAATATTTTATGGGTATTTTCTATATATATTTCAAAAGAAATTTACTTAGTCGTATGTGTATTTTGTATATCTATTTTCATACAAACTCAAATTATTTTTTTTGTATTTTTGTATATATTTTAATACAAATTTTAGTTATGTTATGTGTATTTTGTAAATTTATTTTCATTCAAATATATATTATTTTATTGGTATTTTGTTGATTTATATTGATTCGAATTTACATTATTTTATATGTACTTTGCATATATATTTTTATACGCATTTACATGATTTAATATTTATTTAGAAGATATATTTTCATACAAATTCATGGTATTTTATGTGTATTTGTATATATATTTTCATATAAATTTACATTATTTTATGTGTATTTTGTACATATATTTCATTACAAATTTACCTTATTTTATGTTTATTTTGTATGTGTATTTTGTATATTTATATTTATACAAATATACATTCTTTTATTGGTATTTTGTTTATTTATTTTGATTCGAATTTACATTATTTTATGTGTATTTTGTATGCATTTTTTTTATAAGTATTTACCTACTTTTATGTGTATTTTGTATATATATTTTTATAGAAATGTACATTATTTTATGTATTTTCGTATATAAATTTACATTGTTTTATATGTATTTTGCATATCTATTTCAATACAAATTTACCTTATTATATGTGCATTTTGTATATTTATTTTAATACAAATTCAAATATTTAATGTGTGTTTTGTTATATATATTTTTATAAAAAATGCGTTATTTTATCGGCATTTTGCATTTTTATTTTCATAGAAATTTACATTATTTTATTAATATTCTGTGCATTTATTTTTAAACGATATTACATTATTCTATTTGTGTTTTGTAATTTTATTTTTTAATATAAACATTATTTAATGTGTATTTTGTATATATATTTTATACAAATTTACATCATTTTAAGTGTATTCGTTTATATATTTTCATTCAAATTTGCATTATTTTGATTGTATTTTGTATATGTATTTAAATACAAATTTACCTAATTTTATGTGTATTTTGTATGTTTTTTTTCATACAAATTTAAATTATTTAAATTACATATTTAGGTTATTTTATGTGTATTTTGTATATCTATTTTCATACAAATACACATTCTTTGAATGATATTTTGTTTATTTATTTTAAAGCGAATTTACATTATTTAATGTGTATTTTGTATATATATTTTTATACGTATTTATATCATTTCAGGTGTATTTTGTACATATATTTCTATAGAAATCTACGTTATTTTTTGTGTATTCGTATATATATTTGAAACAAATTTACAGTTTTATATGTATTTTGCATATTTTTTCAATACAAATTTACCTTATTGTATGTGCATTTTGTATAGTAATTTTAATACAAATTTAATTATTCAATGTGTATTTTTGAATATGTATTTTTATTAAAATATGCTTTATTTTATCGGTATTTTGCATCTTTATTTTCATATACAAATTAACATTACTTAATTGATATTCTGTTTATTTATTTTGTTACGATTTTACAATATTCTATGTGTACTTTGTATATATATTTCATACATATTTACAATATTTAATATATATTATGTATATATATTTTATGCAAATTTTCTTTATTTTATGTGTATTTGTTTATATATTTTCATACAAATTTACATTATTTTATGTGTATTTTGTATATGTATTTCAATACAAATTTGCCTAATTTTATGTGTATTTTGCAGATCTATTTTCAAAGAAATTTAAATTATTTTTGTGTATTTTTGTATATATTTTTATACAAATTTTAGTTATTTTATTTGTATTTTGTATATATATTTTCCTACAAATATACATTCTTTTAGTGGAATTTTGTTTATTTATTTTGATACGAATTTACATTATTTTATGTGTATTTTGTATATATATATTTCTACGTATTTACATTATTTTATGTGTATTTTGTATATATATTTTCATAAAAATTTACTTTATTATATTGTGTGTATTCGAATATATTTTGATACAAATTTACATTATTTTTTTATGTATTTTCTATATACAATTTCATCCAAAATTACATTATTTTATTGGTATTTTCTTAATTTAATTCGATAAGAATTTAGATTATTTCATAGGTATTTTGTATACATACTTTTATTCGCATTTACATTATTTAATGTGTGTTTTGTAAATAGATTTTTATGCAAATTTACTTTATTTTATGTGCATTTTTGTATATATATTTTTATAGAAATTTGCGTTATTTTAAGTGTATTTTGTAGATGTTTTCTCATACAAATACACATTCTTTTATTGATATTTTGTTTATTTATTTTGACACGAATTTACATTATTTAATGTGTATTTTGTTTATATATTTTTTTACGTATTTACGTCACTTCATATGCATTTTGTATAGATATTTCTATAGAAATCTACGTTATTTTATGTGTATTCGTATATATATTTTGTAACAAATTTACATTGTTTTATGTGTATTTTCCATATTTTTTCAATACAAATTTACCTTATTGTATGTGCATTTTAAATATTAATTTTAATACAAATTCAATTATTCTGTGTACTTTTGTATATGTATTTTTATAATAAAATGCGCTATTTTATGTAAATTTGCATAAAAATATATATACAAAACACATTAAATAATGTACATGCGTATAAAAATATGAATACAAAATACCAATGAAATAATCTAAATTCGTATCGAATTAAATTAACAAAATACCAAAAAAATAATGTAATTTTGGATGAAACTATATATAGAAAATTCATCTAAAATAACCTAAATACAAATACAAATATACACATAAAACAATTTAAAATTTAATTAAATAAATATACAAAATAAACACAAAATAAGGTAAATTTGTAATGAAATATATCTACAAAATACACATAAAATAATATAAATTTGTATGAAAATATATATACAAATACACATAAAATAACATGAATTAGTATAAAAATATATATTCAAAATAAATATTTAATAATATATAAAAATATTTATACAAAGTATATATAAAATAATGTAAATTCTTATCAAAATAAATCAAGAAAAAAACAATAAAATAATAGATATTTGAATGAAAATAAATTTACAAAATACACATAAAATAAGTAAAATTTGTATTGAAATATATAAAAAATACCCAGAAATAATTTGAATTTGTATGAAAATAGATATACAAAATACAAATAAAACCAGGTAAATTTCTTTTGAAATATATATACAAAATACCCATAAAATATTGTAAATTTGTGTCAAAATATATCAACAAATACTCGTAACGTAACGTACCGTAACGTAACGTAAATTTGTATAAAATATATATACAAAATACACATTAAATTAAGGAAAAATGTTTAAAAAAATGTATACAAAATACACATAGAATAATGTAAAATCGTATCAAAATAAATTAACAGAATATCAATAAAATAATGTAAATTTCTATGAAAATAAAGATGCAAAATACCCATAAAATAACGCATATTAGTAAAAATATATATACAAAAATACACATAAAATAATTAAATTTGTATAAAACTATATACAAAAATACACAAAAGTAATTCAAATTTGTATGAAAATATATATAGAAAATATACATAGACTAAACTAAATTTGTATTGAAATATATATACAAAATACATCAATAATGTAAATTTGCATCAAAATATTTTAACAGATGCGCATAAAATAACGTAAATTTATTTTAAAATATAAAAAAAACACATTAAATAATGTAAATATGTATAAAAAAATATATGCAAAACACAAATAGAATAATGTAAAATCGTATCAAAATAAATACACAGAATATTAATAAAACAATGTAAATTTGAATGAAAATAAACATGCAAAATACAAATTAAATATCGCTTTTTTTTATAAAAATATATATACCAAAATACACATAAAATATTTAAATCTGTATTACAATAAATATACAAAATGCATATACAATAAGGTAAATTTTTATTGAAATAGATATGCAAAAAACATATAAAACAATGTAAATTTGTTTCAAAATATATATAAGAATACACATAAAATAATGTAGATTTCTATAAAAATATATATACAAAATACACAGAAAATGAAGTAAATACGTATAAAAAAATGTAAACAAAATACACATAAAATAATGTAAATTCATATCAAAATGAATAAACAAAATACCAATAAAAGAATGTGTATTTGAATAAATATATATATACAAAATACACATAAAATAACGTAAATTTCTATACAACTATATACAAAAACACACAGAAGTAATTAAATTCGAATTAAAATAGATATAAAAATACAGATAAAATAAGCTAAATTTGAATTAAAATGAATATACAAAATACATAAAATTATGTAAATTTGTATGAAAATATTTATAAAAATACATATAATAACGTAAATTTGTTTAAAAATATATAAACAAAATACACATTAAGTAATGTAAATACGTATAAAAAATATGTACAAAATACAGATATAATCATGTAATTCGTAACAAACTAAATAAACAAAAAAGCAATAAAATAATAATAAATTTGTATGATAAAACATATACAAATACATATAAAATAACGAAAATTTATATAAAAATATATGTATAAAAATGCACGTTAGATAAAGTAAATTTGCATAAAAATATATATACAAAACACACATTAAATAATGTAAACGCGTACATAAAATAACGTAAATTTGTATGAAACTATATACAAAAATACACAAAAATAATTTAAATTTGTATAAAAAGAAATATACAAAATACACATAAATTTGTATTGAAATATACATACAAAATATACATGAAATAATGTAAATTTGAATGAAAATATATAAAGAAATATACATGAAATAACGTAAATTTGTATGAAATATATATTCAAAATACACATTAAATAATGTAAGTTTGTAGTAAAAATATATACAAAACAGAAATAGAATAATATAAAATCGTATCAAAATAAATACACAGAATATCAATAAAATAATGTAAATTTGTATGAAAATTAAGATGCAAAATACCTATAAGATAATGCATTTTTTATAAAATTATAGATACCAAAATACACATAAAATATTTGAATTTGTAATAAAATAAATATACAAAATGCACATACAATAAGGTAAATTTGTATTGAAATAGATATGCAAAATACATATAAAATAATGTAAATTTGTTTCAAAAAATATATACGAATACACATAAAATAACGTAGATTTCTATAAAAATACATATACAAAATACACATAAGATTATATAAATACGTATAAAAAAATGTATACAAAATACACATAAAATAATGTAAATTCGTATAAATATAAATAAACAAAATACCAATAAAATAATGTGTATTTTTATAAATATAAATATACAATATGCACATAAAATAACGTAAATCTATATAAAACTATATACAAAAATACACAGAAGAAACCAAATTTGTATGAAAATATATATGCAAAATACCCACAAAATAAACTTAATTTGAATTGAAATATATATACAAAATACATAAAATAAAGTAAATTTGTATCAAAATATTTTTAGAAATACACATATAATTACGTAAATTTTATATAAAAATATATAAACAAAATACACATTAAATAATGTAAATACGTATAAAAAAAATTGTACAAAATACACTAATAATCATGTAATTCGTATCAAAATAAATAAACAAAATACCAATAAAATAATGTAAATTTTTATGAGAAAACATATACAAAATACACAAAAATAACGGAAATTTCTATAAAAATATATGTACAAAAATGCACATAAAATAAATTTGCATTAAAAAATTCTATACAAAACACATATTACATAATGTAAATGAGTATAAAAAAAAATATATAAAATACTTATGAAATAATCTAAATTCGTATCGAATTAAATTAAGAAAATACCAATAAAATAATGTAGTTTTGGATGAAAATATATATAGAAAATATATATAAAATAACCTAAATACACATACAAATATACATATAAAATAATTTAAAATTGAATGAAATAAATATACAAAATAAACATAAAATAAGGTAAATTTGTAATGAAATATATGTAAAAATACACATAAAATAATATAAATTTGTATGAAAATACATATACAAATACACATAAAATAACATGAATTGGTATAAAATTTGTATCAAAATATATACGAATACACACAATAAAATAACGTAAATTTTTATGAAAATATACAAAATAAACAAAAAAAAATTTAAAAACCTATAAAAAAAAAAAAAAATATATATATATATATATATATATATATATATATATATATATATATATATATATATATATATATATCTATATATATATATATATAGATATATCTATATATATATATATATATATATATATATATATACAAAATACACATAAAATAATGTAAATTCGTATCAAAATAAATAAACAAAATTCCAATGAAAGAATGTATATTTGTAGGAAAATATATATTCAAAATACGAATAAAATAACTAAAATTTGTAGAAAAATATATACAAAAATACAAAAAATAATTTAAATTTGTTTGAAAATATATATGCAAAATACACATAAAATTAGGCAAATTTGTATTGAAATACATATACAAAATACACATAAAATAATGTAAATTTGTATAAAAATACATAAACAAATACACATAAAATAACTTAAATTTGTATAAAATATATATTCAAAATAAACATTAAATAATGTTAATATGTATAAAAAATATATATACAAAATACACATAGAATTATGTTAAATCGTATCAAAATAAATAAACAGAATATCAATAAAATAATGTAAATTTGTATGAAAATAAAGACGCAAAATACCCATATAATAACGCATATTTGCATAAAAATATATATACAAAAATACATATAAAATAATTTAATTTGTATTAAAATAAATATTCAAAATGCACATACAATAAAGTAAATTTGTATTGAAATAGATATGCAAAATACACATAAATAATGTAAATTTGTATCAAAATATATATACGAATACACATAAAATAGAGTAAATTTCTATGAAAATATACATACAAAATACATATAAAATGATGTAAAAAAGTATAAAAATATATATACCAAATACACCTAAAATAATGTAAATTCGTATCAAAATAAATAAACAAAATTCCGATAAAAGAACGTATATGTGTAAGAAAATAAATATAGAAAATACACATAAAATAACGAAAATTTGTATAAAAATATATACAAAAAAAAAACACAATAATTTCAATTTGTATGAAAATAGATATACAAAATACACATATAATTAGTTAAATTTGTATTTAAATACATTTACAAAATACACATAAAATATTGTAAATTTGTATGAAATGAAAACAAATACACATAAAATAACGTACATTTGTATAAAACATATATACAAAATACACATAGAATAATGTAAAATCGAATCAAAATAAATACACAGAATATCAATAAAATAATATAAATTTGTATGTAAATAAAGATGCAAAATAACCATAAAATAAACCATATACTTATACAAAAACACACATAGAATAATTAAATATGTATTAAAATTAATATACAAAATGCAGATACAATAATGTAAATTTGTATCAAAAAATATGCAAAATACACATAAAACAGTGTAAATTTCTTTAAAAATATATATACGAATACACATAAAATAACGTAGATTTCTATAGAAATATATATATACTATACACATGAAATGATGTAAATACGTATAAAAAATATATATAAAAAATACACATTAAATAATGTAAATTCGCGTCAAAGTAAATAAACAAAATATCAATAAAACAATGTGTATTTGTATGAAAATAGATATACAAAATACACATAAAATAACCTAAAATTGTATAAAACTATATACAAAAATACACAAAAATAATTTAAATTTGTATGAAAATAAATACACAAAATACACATAAAATTAGGTAAATTTGTATTGAGATACATATACAAAATACACATAAAATAATGTAAATTTGAGTAAAAACACATAAGCAAATACACTTAAAATAACGTAAATTTGTATAAAATTTATATACAAAATACAAATTAAATAATGTAAATATGTTTAAAAAAATATATACAAAACACAAATAGAATAATGAAAAATCGTATCAAAATAAATACACAGAATATTAATGAAATAATGTAAATTTGTATGAAAATAAAGAAGCAAAATTCCCAATAAATAACTCTTTTTATAAAAATATATATACAAATATACACATAAAAAATTTAAATTTGTATTAAAATAAATATACAAAATACACATACAATAAGGTAAATTTGTATTGAAATAGATATGCAAAATACATATAAAGCAATGTTAATTTGTTTCAAAATATATATACGAATATAAATAAAATAATGTAGATTTCTATAAAAAATATATATACACAAAACACATAAAATGAGGTAAATACGTATACAAAATGCACATGAAATGATGTACATACGTATAAAAAAAAAAAAATATATATATATATATATATATATATATATATATATATATATATATATATATATATATATATATATATATATATATATATATATATATATATATATATATATATATATATATATATATACAAAATACACAGTAAATAATGTAAATTCGCGTAAAAATAAATAAACAAAATATCTATAAAAAATATATATATACAAAATACACATAAAATAACCTAAATTTGTATAAAACTATATACAAAAATACATAAAAATAATTTAAATTTGTATGAAAATAAATATACAAAATACACATAACATAACTAAAATTTGTGTTAAAATATATACAAAAATACATAGAAATAATTTGAGTTTGTATGAAAATAGATATACAAAATACACATAAAACTAGGTAAATTTCTTCTGAAATATATATACAAAATACCGAAAAAATATTGTAAATTTGTATCAAAATATCAACAAGTACACATAAAATAACGTAAATTTGTATGAAAAATATATACAAAATAAACAGAATAATGTCAAATCTTATCAAAATGAATGAGCAGAATATCAATAAAATAATATAAAATTGTATGAAAATAAAGATGCAAAATACTCATAAAATAAAGCATATTTTTATAAAAATACATATACAAAAATACAGATAGAATAATTAGATTTCTATTAAAATTAATATACAAAATCCATATACAATAATAAATAATAATAAATATGTATTGAAAAAATATGCACCATACACATAAAAGTGTAAATTTGTTTCAAAATCTATATACGAATACATATAAAATAACATAGATTTCTATAGAAATATATATACAAAATACACATGAAATGATGTAAATACGTATAAAAATATATATACAAAATACACATTAATTAATGTAAATTCGCGTCAAAATAAATAAACAAAATATCAATAAATGAATGTGTATTTGTATGTGTATTTGTATGAAAATAGATATACAAAATACACATAAAATAACCTAAATTTATATAAAACTATATACAAAAATACACAAAAATAATTTAAATTTGTATGAAAATAATATACAAAATACATATAAAATTCGGTAAATTTGTATTGAAATACATATACAAATTACACATTGAATAATGTAAATATGTATAGAAAAATATATACAAAACACAAATAGAATAATGTAAAATCATATCAAAATTAATACACAGAATATTAATAAAATAATGTAAATTTGTATGAAAATAAAGATGCTAAATACCAATAAAATAACGCATTTTTTATAAAAATATATATACCAAAATACACATAAAATATTAAAACTTGTATTAAAATAAATATAAAAAATGCACATACAATAAGGTAAATTTGCATTGAAATAGATATCCAAAATACATATTAAGCAATGTAAATTTCTTTCAAAATATATATACAAAGGCAAATAAAATAACGTAGATTTCTATAAAAATATATACGAAATACACATAAAATGAAGTAAATACGTATAAAAAAATGTATAAAAAATACACATAAAATAATGTAAAATCGTATCAAAATAAATAAACAAAAAAACAATAAAAGAATAAGTATTTGTATAAATATAAATATACAAAATACACATAAAATAACGTAAATTTGTATAAAACTATACACAAAAATACACAGAAGTAATTAAATTTGTATGAAAATAGATATACCAAATACAGATAAAATAAGCTAAATTTGAATTGAAGTGTATATACAAAATACATAAAATAATGTAAATTTTTATCAAAATATTTATACAAATACATATAATAACGTAGATTTGTTTCAAAATATATAAACAAAATACATATTAAGTAATGTAAATACGTATAAAAAATATGTACAAAATACATATATTATCATGTAATTCGTATCAAAATAAATAAACAAAATAGCAATAAAATAAAGTAAATTTGAATGAGAAAACATATACAAATACATATAAAATAACGCAAATTTCTATAAAAATATATGTACAAAAATGCACATAAAAAAATGTAAATTTGCATAAAAATATGCATACAAAACACACATTAAATAATGTAAATGCGAACATAAAATTACCTAAATTTGTATAAACCTATATACAAAAATACACATAAATAATCTAAATTTGTATGAAAAGAAATACACAAAACACACATAAAATTAGGTAAATTTCTATTGAAATACATATACAAAATTCCATAAAATAATGTAAATTTGAATGAAAATATATAAACAAATACACTTAAAATAACGTAAATTTGTATCAAATATATATGCAAGATACACATTAAATAATGTAAATATGTATAAAAAAATATACACAAAAAACAAATAGAATAATGCAATATCGTTTCAAAATAAATTCACCGAATATTAATAAAATAATGTAAATTTGTATGAAAATAAAGATGCAAAATTCCCATAAAATAGCGAATTTCTTATAAAAATATATATACCAAAATACACATAAAATATATAAAATTTGTATTGAAATAAATATACAAAATGTACATACAATAAGGTAAATTTGTATTGAAAGAGATATGCAAAAATACAATGTAAATTTGTCTCAAAATATATAAACGAATACACTTAAAATAATGAAGATTTATATAATTATATATAAACAAATTACACATAAAATTAAGTAAATACGTATAAAAAAATGTATACAAAATACATATCAAATAATGTAGATTCGAATCAAAATAAATTAACAAAATACCAATAAAAGAATGTGTATTTGTATAAATATAAATATACAAAATACACATACAAAATAAACATAAAATAAGGGAAATTTGTAATGAAATATATGTACAAAATACACATAAAATAATGAAAATTTATATGAAAATATATATACAAATACACATAAAATACCATGAATTTGTATAAAAATATATATTCAAAATAAATATTAAATAATGTAAATGCGTAAAAAAATATATATACAAAGTACATATAAAATAATGTAAATTCGTATCAATATAAATCAACAAAATACCAATAAAATGATATATATTTGAATGAAAATAAATCTACAAAATGCACATAACATAACTAAAATTTGTATTAAAATATATACAAAAATACATAGATATAATTTGAGTTTGTATGAAAATAGATACCCAAAATACACATAAGAGTAGGTAAATTTCTTTTGAAATATATATACAAAATACCCATAAAATATTGTAAATTTGTGTCAAAATATATAAACAAATACACATGAAATAACGTAAATTTGTATGAAAAATATATACAAAATACACAGAGAATAATGTCAAATCGTATCAAAATTAAAAAGCAGAATATCAATAAAATATTGTAAATTTGTATGAAAATAAAGATGCAAAATACCCATAAAATAAAGCATATTTTTATAAAAATACATATACACAAATACACATAGAATAATTAAATTTGTATTAAAATTAATATAAAAAATGCATATACAATAAGGTAAATTTGTATTGAAAAAATATGCAACATACACATAAAAGTGAATATTTGTTTCAAAATCAATATACGAATACACAAAAAATAACGTAGATTTCTATAGAAATATATATACAAAATACACATGAAATGATGTAAATACGTATAAAAAATATATATGCTAAATACACATTAAATAATGTAAATTCGCGTTAAAATAATTAAACAAAATACCAATAAAAGAATGTGTATTTGTATGAAAATAGATATACAAAATATATAAAATAACCTAAATTTGTATAAAACTATATAGAAAAATAAACAAAAATAATTTAAATTTGTATGAAAATAAATATACAAAATACACATAAAATTAGGTAAATTTGTATTGAAATACATATACAAAATACACATAATATAATGTAAATTTGAATGAAAATATATAAACATATTCACTTAAAATAACGTAAATTTGTATCAAATATATATATAAAATACACATTAAATAATGTAAATATGTATAAAAAAAAATTTATACAAAACACAAATGCAATAATGTAATATCATATCAAAATAAATACACAGAATATTAATAAAATAATGTAAATTTTTATTAAAATAAGATGCAAAATACCAATAAAATAACGCATTTTTAAAAAAATATATATACCAAAATACACATAAAATTTGAAAATTTGTATTAAAATAAATATAAAAAATGCCCATACAATAAGGTAAATTTATACTGAAATAGATATGCAAAATACATATAAAACAATGTAAATTTGTATCAATATACAATATACATAAAAATAAAAAATTTCTAATTTCTCCTAAAAAATATACAAAATACATAAAATTACGTATAAAGAATGTATATACAAAATACATATAAAATAATAAATAATCAACAAATCAATAAATAAACAAAAAATACCAATAAAGAAATGTGTGTTGTATAAATATAAATATAAAATACACAAACAACATGAAATTTATATAAGTATATGCAAATACACAAAGTAATTAAATTTGTGTAAATAGATATATAAATACTGATAAAAATAGCTAGATTTGAATTAAAATGTATATACAAATACATAAAATAATGTAAATATGTATAAAAAAATGTATAACACACAAATGCAATAATGTAATAAATTATCAAATAAATACAGAATATAATAAAGAATAAATTTTATGAAATAAGATGCAAAATACTAATAAAATAAAAAAATACATAAAAAAATATATATACCAAAATACACAAAATTTGAAAATTTGTTTTAAAATAATATAAAAAATGCCCATACATTAAGGTAATTGACATTGAAATAGATATAAAATACATAAAAAAATGTAAATTTATCAAAATATAAATACGAATATGCTATAAAAAATATAGATTTCTAAAATATATACAAATACATTATAAAATTGCAAATACGTATAAAAGAATGTATAAAAATACATATAAATAAATCAAAATCGCATAAAATAAATAAACAAAATACTAATAAAAGAATGTGTATTTGTATAAATATAAATAGTACAAATACATAAAATAACGTAAATTTGTATAAAATTATATACAGAACAAACAAAAGTAATTAAATTTGTATGTAAATAGATATATAAAATACTGATAAAATAAGCTAGATTTGAATTAAAATGTATATACAAAATACATAAAATAATGTAAATATGTATCAAAATATTTATACAAATGCATATGATAACGTAGATTTGTTTAAAAATATATAAACAAAATACATATTAAGTAATTTAAATACGTATAAAAAATATGTACAAAATACATATATAATCATGTAATTCGTATCAAAATAAATAAACAAAATAGCAATAAAATAATGTAAATTTGTATGAGAAAACATATACAAATACACATAAAATAACGGAATTTTTTTTTTAAATATATGTACAAAAATGCACATAAAATAAAGTAAATTTGCATAAAAATATGTATACAAAACACACATTAAATAATGTAAATGCGTACATAAAATAACCTAAATTTGTATAAAACTATATACAAAAATACACAAAAATTATTTAAATTTGTATGAAAAGAAATATACAAAATACACATAAAATTAGGTAAATTTGTATTGAAATACATATACAAAATACAAAAATAATAATGTAAATTTGAATGAAAATATATAAACAAATACACTTAAAATAACGTAAATTTGTATAAAATATATATGCAAGATACACATTAAATAATGTAAATGTGTATAAAAAAAATATCTACAAAAAACAAATAGAATAATGTAAAATCGTATCAAAATAAATTAACAGAATATCAATAAAATAATGTAAATTTGTATAAAAATAAAGATGCAAAATTTCTATAAAATAGCGCCTTTTTTTTTAAATATATATACCAAAATACTCATAAAATATTTAAATTTGTATTGAAATAAATATACAAAATGCACATACAGTAAGGTAAATTTGTATTGAAAGAGATATTCAAAAATACATATAAAACAATTTAAATTTGTTTCAAAATATATATTCGAAAACACATAAAATAACGAAAGATTTCTATAAAAATATATATACAAAATACACATAAAATTAATTAAATACGTTTAAAAAAAATCTATAGAAAATACAAATAAAATAATGTAAATTCGAATCGAAATAAATAAAAACCAATAAAAGAATGTGTATTTGTATAAATATAAATATTCAAAATACACATAAAATAACGTAAATTTGTATATTACTATATACAAAAATACACAAAAGTAATTAAATTTGTATGAAAATAGATATAAAAAATTCACATAAAATAAGCTAAATTTGAATGGAAATATATATATATATACAAAATAAATAAAATAATGTAAATTTGTATCAAAATATTTACATAAAATGAAGTAAACACTTATAAAAAAATGTATACAAAATACACATAAAATAATGTAAATTCGTATCAAAATAAATAAACAAAATACTAATAAAAGAATGTGTATTTGTATAAATATAAATATACAAAATACACATAAAATAACGTAAATTTATATAAAACTATATACAAAAATCCACAAAAGTAATTAAATTTGTATGAAAATAGATATACAAAATACAAATAATATAAGCTAAATTTCAATTGAAATATATATACAACATACATAAAATAATGTAAATTGGTATCAAAATATTTATACAAATTTGTCTAGAAACATATAAACAAAATACACATTAAATAATGTAAATACGTATAAAAAAATATGTACAAGATATACAAAAAATCATGTAATTCATATCAAAATATATAAACAAAATACCAATAAAATAATGTAAATTTGTGTGAGAAAACATATACAAAATACACAAAAAATAACGCGTTTCAATAACAATATATGTACAAAAATGCACATTAAATAAAGTAAATTTGCATAAAAAATAAATATACAAAAGACATATCAAATAATGTAAATGCGTATAAAAATATGTATACAAAATACCTATGAAATAATCTAAATTCGTATCGAATTAAATTAACAAAATACCAATAAAATAATGTGATTTTGGATGAAAATATATAATTATAGAAAATACACATAAAATAACCTAATTACAAATACAAATATACACATAAAATAATTTAAAATTGAATGTAATAAATATACAAAATAAACATAAAATAAGGTAATTTGTAATGAAATATATGTAAAAATGCACATAAAATAATGCAAATTTGTATGAAAATATATATTCAAATACACATAAAATAACATGAATTTGTATAAAATTTGTATCAAATTATATACGAATACAAACAATAAAATAATGTAAATTTTTATGAAAATAGATATACAAAATACACATAAAATAATGTAAAAACGTAGAAAAATATATATACAAAATACACATAAAATAATGTAAATTCGTATCAAAATAAATAAACAAAATTCCAATAAAAGAATGTACATTTTTAGGAAAATATATATATAAAATACAAATAAAATAACTAAAATTTGTATAAAAATATATACAATAATACACAAAAATAATTTAAATTTGTTTGAAAATAGATATGCAAAATACACATAAAATTAGGCAAATTTGTGTTGAAATACATATACAAAACACACATAAAATAATGTAAATTTGTATGAAAATATATAAACAAATACACTTAAAATAACGTAAATTTGGATAAAATATATATACAAAATATATATTAAATAATTTAAATATGTATAAAAAAATATATACAAAATACACAGAATAATGTTAAATCGTATCAAAATAAATAAACAGAATATCAATAAATTAATGTAAATATGTATGAAAATAAAGATGCAAAATACCCATATCATAACGAATATTTGTTTAAATATATATATACAAAAATACATAAACTATAATTAAATTTGTATTAAAATAAATATACTAAATGCACATACAATAAAGAAACTTTGCATTGAAATTAGTATGCGAAATACACATAAATAATGTAAATTTGTATCATAATATATATTCGAATACACATAAAATAGAGGAAATTTCTATGAAAATATATATTCAAAATACATATAAGATTATGTAAATAAGTAAAAAAATATATATATCAAATACAACTAAAATAATGAGAATTTGTATATTAATTTTAATACAAATTTAATTATTCTATGTGTATTTTTGTATATGTAATTTTATAAAAATATGCTTTATTTTATGGGTATTTTGCATCTTTATTTTCATACAAATTTACATTATTTTATTGATATTCTGTGTATTTATTTTGATACGATTTTACATTATTCTATGTATATTTTGTATATATATTTTATACAAATGTACGTTATTTTATGTGAATTTGTTTTCATTTCATACAAATTTACATTATTTTATGTGTATTTTGTACATGTATTTAAATACAAATTTAACTAATTATATGTGTATTTTGTATATCTATTTTCATAGAAATTGAAATTAATTTTGTGTATTTTTGTATATATTTTTATATAAATTTTCGTAATTTTATGTGTATTTTGTATATTTATTTTCCTACAAATATACGTTCTTTTATCGGAATTTTGTTTATTTATTTTGATACGAATTTACATTATTTTAGGTGTATTTGATATATATATTTTTATACTTATTTACATAATTTATTTTGAATATATATTTTCATAGAAATTTACTGTATTTTATGTATATTCGTATTTATATTTTGATACAAATTTACATTATTTATGTGTATTTTGCATATCTATTTCAATACAAATTTTCTTTATTGTATGTGCCTTTTGTATATTTATTTCAATACAAATTTAATTATTTATGTGTATTTTTTTATATATATTTTTAAACAAATATGCGTTATTTTATGGATATTTTGCATCTTTATTTTCATACAAATTTACATTATTTTATTGATATTCTGTTTATTTATTTTGATACGATTTTACATTATTCTGTGTATTTTCTCTATATATTTTTATACATAATTACATTATTTAATGTATATTTTGTATATATATTTAATGGAAATTTACGTTATTTTATGTGTATTTTTTTATATATTTTCATACAAATTTACATTATTTTATGTGTATTTTGTATATGTATTTTAATACAAATTTGCCTAATTTTATGTGTATTTTGCATATCTATTTTCAAACAAATTTAAATTATTTTTGCTAATTTTTGTATATATTATCATACAAATTTTTGTTATTTTTTATATATATATATATATATATATATATATATATATATATATATATATATATAGATATATATATATATATATATATATATATATATATATATATATATATATATATATATATATATATATATATATATATATATATATATATATATATATATATATATATATATATATATATATATATATATATATATATATATATATATATATATATATATATATATATATATATATATATATATATATATATATATATATATATATATATTCCTACAAATATACATTCTTTTATTGGAATTTTTTTTATTTATTTTGATACGAATCTACATTATTTTATGTTTATTTTGTATATATATTTTTCTACGTATTTACATTATTTTATGTGTATTTTGTTTATTTATTTTCATAAAAATTTACGTTATTTTATTGTGTGTATTCGTATTTATTTTGATACAAATTTACATTATTTTCTGTGTATTTTGCATATGTATTTCAATACAAATTTACCGTATAGTATGTGTATTATGTATATTTATTTTAATACAAATTTAAATATTTTGTGTATTTTTGTATATATATTTTTTTTAAATATGAGTTATTTAATTTGTCTTTTGTATATCTATTTTCATACAAATTTAATTATTTTTGTTAATTTTTGTATATAGTTTTATACAATTTTACGCTATTTTATGTGTATTTTGTATATTTATAGAAATACACATTCTTTTATTGATATTTTGTTTATTTATTTTGATACGAATTTACATTAATTTATAAGAATTTTGTATACATTTTCTTATACGTATTTACTTCATTTTATGTGTATTTTGTAAATATATTTTTATAGAAATCTACGTTATTTTATGTGTATTCGTATATATATATTGAAAAAAATTACATTGTTTTATATGTATTTTGCATATCTACTTCAATACAAATTTACGTTATTGTATGAGCATTTTGTATATTTATTGTAATACAAATTTAAATATTTTATGTGTATTTTTGTTATAAGCCATAAATTTGTTTATATTTTGTTAAGATGTCTGTATTTTGATAATGATTTTACTTTATTCTATTTGTGTTTTGTATATATTTTTTTATACTTATTTACATTATTTAATGAATATTTTGTATATATATTGCATACAAATTTACGTTAATTTAAGTGTATTTGTTTATATATTTTCATTGAAATTTACCTAATTTTATGTGTATTTTGTATATGTATTTCAATACAAATTTACCTAATTTTATGTGTATTTTATATATTTATTTTCATTCAAATTTAATTTTTTTTGTGTATTTTTGTATATAGTTTTATACAGATTTACGTTATTTTATGTGTATTTTGTATATGTATTTTCATACAAATACACATTCTTTTATTGATATTTTTTTTACATTATTTAATATGTATTTTGTATATATATTTTTATACGTATTTACATAATTTCAAGTGTATTTTGTATATATATTTCTATAGAAATCTACGTTATTTTATGTGTATTCGTATATATATTTTGAAACAAATCTACATTATTTTATGTGTATTTTGTATATATATTTC
Organism: Eriocheir sinensis; assembly: GCF_024679095.1. Taxonomy (NCBI): domain Eukaryota; kingdom Metazoa; phylum Arthropoda; class Malacostraca; order Decapoda; family Varunidae; genus Eriocheir; species Eriocheir sinensis. The sequence continues at coordinate 198,369 of NW_026111588.1, read as the reverse complement.
ATTACAAATTTGCCTAATTTTATGTTTTTTTATATATCTATTTTCATTCAAATTCAAATTATTTTATGTGTATTTATTTATTTGTATTTACGTTATTTTATGTGTATTTTCTATATATATTTTCATTCAAAATTACATTATTGTATCGGTATTTTCTTCATTTTTTTCGATACGAATTTAGATTATTTCATGTGTATTTTCTATACCTATTTTTATACACATTTACATTATTTAATATGTGTTTTGTATATATATTTTTTTTACAATTTTACTTCATTTTCTGTACATTTGTATTGTTGTTTTAATACAAATTTTCATTATTTTAAGTGTAATTTGTACATTTTTTATTGTAAATTTGCCTTATTTGATGTATATTTTGTTTATTTGTTTTCATACAAATTCAAAGTGTTTGATGTGCTTTTTTGTACATATATTTTTATGGAAATTTGCGTTATTTTATGTGTATTTTGTATATATTTTTTCATACAAATTTACATTTTTTTATTATTATTTTGTTTATGTATTTTGATACGAATTTACATTATTATATGTGTATTTTATATATATTTTGTATACGTATTTTCATAATTTAATTTCTATTTTGTTTATATATTTTAAAACAAATTTACGTTATTTTATGCGTATTTGTTTAATTATTTTGATACAAATATACATTATTTTATGTATTTTTTATATATATTTCTATACAAATTTAGTTTATTTTTATATATATTTTGTATATCTATTTTCATACAAATTTAAATTACTTTTGTGTATTTTTGTATAGAGTTTTATACAAATTTACGTTATTTTATGTGTATTTTGTATATTTATTTTCATACAAATTCACATTCTTCTATTGGTATTTTGTTTATTTATTTTGGTACGAATTTACATTATTTTATGTGTATTTTGTATATATATTTTTATACGTATTTACATCATTTTATGTGTATTTTTTATATATATTTTTCTAGAAATCTACGTATTTTATGTTTATTCGTATATATATTTTGCAACAAATTTACTTTGTTTGATGTGTGTTTTGTATATCTATTACAATACAAATTTACCATATTGTATGTGTATTTTGTATATATATTTTAATACAAATTTAATTATTTGATGTGTTTTTTTGTACATATTTTTTTTTATAAAAATATGCTTTTTTTTATGATTATTTTGCATCTTCATTTTCTTACAATTTTACATTATTTTATTGATATTCTGTGTATTTATTTTGAGACGATTTAACATTGTTCTATGTGTATTTTGTATATATTTTATTTTACATATTTATATTATTTAATGTGCATTTTCTGTATATATTTTCATAGAAATTTACGCTATTTATCGTGTGTTCGTATACATATTTTAATACAAATTTACATTATTTGATGTGTATTTTGCATATCTATTTCAATACAAATTTATCTTATTGTATGTGCATTTTGTAAATGTATTTTAATACAAATTTAATTATTTTATGTGTATTTTTGTATATATATATTTTTATACAAATATGAATTGTATTATAGGTATTTTGCATCTTTATTTTCATAGAAATTTATATTAATTTATTGATATTCTGTTCATTTATTTTGATACGATTATTCATTATTCAAAGCGCATTTTGTATATATATTTTTATACCCTTTTCCATTATATAATGTGTATTTTGTATATATATTTTATTGAAATTTACGTTATTTTCTGTGTATTTGTTGATATATTTTAACACAAATTTACAATATTTTATGGGTATTTTGTATATATGTTTCAAAAGAAATTTACCCCAGTTTTATGTGTATTTTGTATATCTATTTTCATATAAATTCAAATTATTTCTATATATATTATATATTTTAATACAAATTTTACTTATGTTATGTGTATTTTATAAATTTATTTTCATTCAAATATATATTATTTTATTGGTATTTTGTTGATATATTTTGATACGAATTTACATTATTTTATATGTTCTTTGTATATATATTTTTTTACGCATATACATTATTTAGTGTTTATTTTGAAAATATATTTTTATACAAATTCATGTTATTTTATGTGTATTTGTATATATATTTTAATAAAAATCTCATTATTTTTATGTGTATTTTGTACATATATTTCATTACAAATTTAAATTATTTTATGTTTATTTTGTATATTAATTTCATTCAATTTTAAATTATTTTGTGTATATTTGTATTTGTATTTAGGTTATTTTAAATGTATTTTCTATATATTTTCCTCCAAAAATACATTATTTTAATGGTATTTTGTTAATTTAATTCGATACGAATTTAGATTAATTGATAGGTATTTTGTATACATATTATATACGCATTTACATTATTTAATGTGTGTTTTGTATATATATTTTTATGCAAATTTACTTTATTTTATGTGCATTTTTGTTCATATATTTTTTTAGAAATTTGCGTTATTTTATGTGTATTTGTATATGTTTTCTCATACAAATTTACATTATTTTATTGCTATTTTGTTTATTTATTTTGATACGAATGAAAATAGATATACAAAATATACATGAAATAAACTAAATTTGTATTGAAATATATATACAAAATACATAAAATAATGTAAATTTGTATCAAAATATTTTAACAGATGCGCATAAAATAAAGTTAATTTGTTTTAAAATATACAAAATACACATTAAATGTATAATAAAAATAAAAATATATAAAAAACACAAATAAAATAATAAAAATCGTATCAAAATAAATACACAGAATATTAATAAAACAATGTAAATTTGTATGAAAATAAAGATGCAAAATACCCATTAAATAACGCATTTTTTATAAAAATATATATACCAAAATACACATGAAGTAATTAATTTGTATTAAAATAAATATACAAAATACACATACAATAAGGTAAAACTGTATTGAAATAGATATGCAAAATACATATGTATGTAAATTTGTTTCAAAATATATATACGAATACACATAAAATAACGTAGATTTATATGAAAATATATATACAAAATACACATAAAATGAAGTAAATACGTATAAGAAAATATATACAAAATACACATAAAATAATGTAAATTTATATCAAAATAAATAAACAAAATACCAATAAAAGAATGTGTATTTGTATAAATATAAATATACAAAATACACATAAAATAACGTAAATTTGTATAAAACTATATACAAAAATACACAGAAGTAATTAAATTCGTATGAAAATAGATATACAAAATACAGATAAAATAAGCTAAATTTGAATTGAAATGTAAATACAAAATACATAAAATAATGTAAATTTGTATTAAAATATTTATAAAAATACATATAATAACGTAAATTTGTTTAAAAATATATAAACAAAATATATATTAAGTAATGTAAATACGTAAAAAATATGTACAAATACACATATAATCATGTAATTCGTATCAAACTAAATAAACAAAATATGAATGAAATAATGTAAATTTGTATGAGAAAACATATACAAATATATATAAAATAACGCTAATTTCTATAAAAATATATGTCCAAAAATAAACGTAAAATAAAGTAACTTTGGATAAAAATATATATACAAAACACACATCAAATAATGTAAATGCGTACATAAAATAACCTAAATTTGTATAAAACTATATACAAAAATACACAAAAATAATTTTAAATTTGTATGAAAAGAAATATACAAAATAAACATAAAATTATGTTAATTTGGATTGAAATACATATACAAAATACACATAAAATAATGTAAATTTGAAAGGAAATATATAAACAAATACACATATAATAACGTAAATTTGTATGAAATATATATTCAAAATACACATTAAATAATGTAAATATGTATAAAAAAATATATACAAAACACAAATAGAATAACGTAAAATCGTATCAAAATATATACACAGAATATTAATAAAATAATGTAAATTTGTATGAAAATTAAGATGCAAAATACCTATAAAATAACGCATTTTTTATAAAATTATTGATACCAAAATACACATAAAATATTTGAACTTGTATTAAAATGAGAAAACATATACAAATATATATAAAATAACGCTAATTTCTATAAAAATATATGTCCAAAAATAAACGTAAAATAAAGTAACTTTGGATAAAAATATATATACAAAACACATATCAAATAATGTAAATGCGTACATAAAATAACCTAAATTTGTATAAAACTATATACGAAAATACACAAAAATAGTTTTAAATTTGTATGAAAAGAAATATACAAAATAAACATAAAATTATGTTAATTTGGATTGAAATACATATACAAAATACACATAAAATAATGTAAATTTGAAAGGAAATATATAAACAAATACACATATAATAACGTAAATTTGTATGAAATATATATTCAAAATACACATTAAATAATGTAAATATGTATAAAAAAATATATACAAAACACAAATAGAATAATGTAAAATCGTATCAAAATATATACACAGAATATTAATAAAATAATGTAAATTTGTATGAAAATTAAGATGCAAAATACCTATAAAATTATTGATACCAAAATACACATAAAATATTTGAACTTGTATTAAAATAAATATACAAAATGCACATACAATCAAGTAAATTTGTATTGAAATAGATATGCAAAATACATATAAAATAATGTAAATTTGTTTCAAAATATATATACGAATACACATAAAATAACGTAGATTTCTATAAAAATACATATACAAAATACACATAATATTAAGTAAATACGAATAAAAAAATGTATACAAAATACACATAAAATAATGTAAATTCGTATTAATGTAAATAAACAATATACCAATAAAAGAATGTGTATTTGTATAAATATAAATATACAAAATGCACATAAAATAACGTAAATTTATATAAAACTATATACATAAAATAACGCAAATTTCTATAAAAATATATGTACAAAAATGAACTTAAAATAAATTTGCATAAAAAGATATATACAAAACACACTTTAGATAATGTAAATGAGTATAAAAATATGTATACAAAATACCTATGAAATACTCTAAATTCGTATCGAGTTAAATTAAGAAAATATAAATAAAATAATGTAATTTTAGATGAAAATATATATACAAAATACACATAAAATAACCTAAATACAAATACAAATATACACATAAAATAATTTAAAATTGAATGAAATAAATATAGAAAATAAACATAAAATAAGGTAACCTAAAGATAACCTAAGATAACCTAAATACAAATACAAAAATACACATTAAATAATTTAAAATTGAATGAAATAAATATACAAAATAAACATAAAATAAGGTAAATTTGTAGTAAGATATATGTAAGAATACACATAAAATAATATAAATTTGTATGAAAATATATATGCAAATACACATAAAATAACATGAATTTGTATAAAATTTGTTTCAAAATATATACGAATACACACAATAAAATAACGTAAATTTTTATGAAAATGTATATATAAAATACACATAAAATATTTTAAATACGTAGAAAAATATATATACAAAATACACATAAAATAATGTAAATTGTAAAATTAAATAAACAAAATTCCAATAAAAGAATTTATATTTGTAGGAAAATGTATATACAAAAAACAAATAAAATAACTAAAATATATACAAAAATACACAAAAATAATTTAAATTTGTTTGAAAATAGATATGCAAAATACACATAAAGTTAGGCAAATTTGTATTGAAATACATATACAAAACTCACATAAAATAATGTAAATTTGTATGAAAATATATAAACAAATACATATAAAATAACGTAAATTTGGATAAAATATATATACAAAATATACATTAAATATTTTAAATATGTATAAAAATATATTATATTATATATATTTTTATTGATATTTGCGTTATTTATGTGTATTTTGTACATGTTTTCTCTTAGAAATTTACATTATTTTATTGGTATTTTGTCTATTTATTTTGATAGGAATTACATGATTATTTGTGTATTTTGTACATTTTTTTATACGTATTTACATTATTTAATGAGTATTTTGTTTATATATTTTTATACAAATTTACGTTATTATATGTGTATTTGTATAAGTATTTTGATACAAATTTACATTATTTTATGTATTTTGTATTTATATTTCAATTCAAATTTAGCTTATTTTATGTGTATTTTGTATATCTATTTATTTTAATACAAAATCAAATATTTTGTGTTTTTTCGTATATATATTTTTATAAAAAAATGCGTTATTTTATGGGTATTTTGCATCTTAACTTTCATACAAATTTACATTATTTTATTAATATTTTCTGTATTTATATTGATACGATTTTACATTATTTTATTTGTGTTTTGTATATATTTTTTTTATACATATATACATTATTTAATGCGTTTTTTGTATATATATTTGATACATATTTACGTTATTTTAAGTTATTTTATGTGTTTTTATTTATATATTTTGACACAAATTTACAATATTTTATGGGTATTTTGTATATATATTTCAAAAGAAATTTACCTAGTTTTATGTGTATTTTGAATATCTATTTTCATACAAACTCAAATTATTTATATGTATTTTTGAATATATTTCAATACAAATTTTAGTTATGTTATGTGTATTTTGTAAATCTATTTTCATTCAAATATATATTATTTTATTGGTATTTTGTTGATTTATATTGATACGAATTTACATTATTTTATATGTACTTTGTATATATATTTTTATACGCATTTACATTATTTAATATATATTTTAAATATATAATTTTATACAAATTCATGGTATTTGATGTGTATTTGTCTATATATTTTCATATAAATTTACATTATTTTATGAGTATTTTGTACATATATTTCATTACAAATATACCTTATTTTATGTTTATTTTGTATGTGTATTTTGTACATTTATATTTATACAAATACACTTTCTTTTATTGGTATTTTGTTTATTTATTTTGTTTCGAATTTACATTATTTTATGTGTATTTTGTTTACATTTTTTTATACGTATTTACTTAATTTTATGTGTATTTTGTATATATATTTTTATAGAAATCTACGTTATTTAATGTGTATTCGTATATATATTTTGAAACAAATTTACATTGTTTTATATGTATTTTTGCATATCTCTTTCAATAGAAATATACCTTATTGTATGTGCATTTTGAATATTTATTTCAATACAAATTTAAATATTTTATGTGTATTTTGGTATATATATTTTTATAAGAAATGTGCTATTTGATGGGAATTTTGCATCTTTATTTTCATACAAATTTACATTATTTTATTAATATTCGGTGTATTTATTTTGATACAATTTTATATTATTCTATTTGTTTTTTGTATATATATTTTTGTGTATTTTTATATATAGTTTTATACAAATTTAGGTTATTTTATGTACGCATTTACATTTCGTTATGTGTATTTTGTATATCTATTTTCATACAAATTGAAATTATTTTTGTTTATTTTTGTATATATTTTCATTCAAATTTTCGTTATTTTATGTGTATTTTGTATATTTATTTTTCTACAAATATACGTTCTTTTATCTGAATTTTGTTTATTGAATTTGATACGAGTGTACCTTATTTTGTATATCTATTTTCATACAAATTTATTTACTTCTGTGTATTTTTGTATATAGTTTTATATAAATTTACGTTATTTTATGTGTATTTTGTATATCTATTTTCATACAAATTGAAATTATTTTTGTTTATATTTGTATATATTTTCATTCAAATTTTCGTTATTTTATGTGTATTTTGTATATTTATTTTTCTACAAATATACGTTCTTTTATCTGAATTTTGTTTATTGAATTTGATACGAGTGTACCTTATTTTGTATATCTATTTTCATACAAATTTATTTACTTCTGTGTATTTTTTTATATAGTTTTATATAAATTTACGTTTTTTTATGTGTATTTTGTATATTTATATTTATACAAATACACATTCTTTTATTGGTATTTTGTTTATTTATTTTGATACGAATTTACATTATTTTATGTGTATTTTGTATACATTTTTTATACGTATTTACTTCATTTTATGTGTATTTTGTATATATATTTTTATAGAAATCTACGTTTTTTTATGTGTATTCGAATACATATTTTGAAACAAATTTACATTGTTTTATATGTATTTTGCATATCTATTTCAATACAAATTTACCTTATGTATGTGTTTTTTTATATATTTATTTTAATACATATTTAATTTTTTTATGTGTATTTTGGTATATATATTTTTATAAATAAAAAAAAATGCGTTATTTTATGGGTATTTTGCCTCTTTATTTTCATACAAATTTACATTATTTTATTAATACTCTGTGTATTTATTTTGATTCGATTTTACATTATTCTATTTGTGTTTTGTATATATTTTTTTGTACAAATTTACGTTATTTTAAGTGTATTTGTTTATATATTTTCATTCAAATTTACATTATTTGATGTGTATTTTGTATATGTATTTCAAAACAGATTTACCTAATTTTATGTGTATTTTGTATATTTCTTTTCAAACAAATTTAAATTATTTTTGTGTATTTTTGTATATAGTTTTATACAAATTTAGGTTATTTTATGTACGCATTTACATTATTTAGTGTATTTTGTATATATATTTTTATGCAAATTTACTTTATTTTATGTCCATTTTTGTACATATATTTTTAGAGAAATTTGCGTTATTTGTATATGTTTTCTCATACAAATTTACATGATTTTATTGCTATTTTGTTTATTTATTTTGATACGAATTACATGATTATATGTGTATTTTGTACATATTTTTTATACGTATTTACATTACTTAATGTGTATTTTGTTTATATATTTTTAAACAAATCTACGTTATTATATGTATTTGTATAAATATTTTGATACAGATTTATATTATTTTATGTATTTTGTATGTACATTTCAATTCAAATTTAGCTTATTTTAGCTGTATTTTGTATATATATTTTCATACAAATTGAAATTATTTTTGTTTATATTTGTATATATTTTCATTCAAATTTTCGTTATTTTATGTGTATTTTGTATATTTATTTTTCTACAAATATACGTTCTTTTATCTGAATTTTGTTTATTGAATTTGATACGAGTGTACCTTATTTTGTATATCTATTTTCATACAAATTTATTTACTTCTGTGTATTTTTTTATATAGTTTTATATAAATTTACGTTTTTTTATGTGTATTTTGTATATTTATATTTATACAAATACACATTCTTTTATTGGTATTTTGTTTATTTATTTTGATACGAATTTACATTATTTTATGTGTATTTTGTATACATTTTTTATACGTATTTACTTCATTTTATGTGTATTTTGTATATATATTTTTATAGAAATCTACGTTTTTTTATGTGTATTCGAATACATATTTTGAAACAAATTTACATTGTTTTATATGTATTTTGCATATCTATTTCAATACAAATTTACCTTATGTATGTGTTTTTTTATATATTTATTTTAATACATATTTAATTTTTTTATGTGTATTTTGGTATATATATTTTTATAAATAAAAAAAAATGCGTTATTTTATGGGTATTTTGCCTCTTTATTTTCATACAAATTTACATTATTTTATTAATACTCTGTGTATTTATTTTGATTCGATTTTACATTATTCTATTTGTGTTTTGTATATATTTTTTTGTACAAATTTACGTTATTTTAAGTGTATTTGTTTATATATTTTCATTCAAATTTACATTATTTGATGTGTATTTTGTATATGTATTTCAAAACAGATTTACCTAATTTTATGTGTATTTTGTATATTTCTTTTCAAACAAATTTAAATTATTTTTGTGTATTTTTGTATATAGTTTTATACAAATTTAGGTTATTTTATGTACGCATTTACATTATTTAGTGTATTTTGTCTATTTATTTTATGCAAATTTACTTTATTTTATGTCCATTTTTGTACATATATTTTTAGAGAAATTTGCGTTATTTGTATATGTTTTCTCATACAAATTTACATGATTTTATTGCTATTTTGTTTATTTATTTTGATACGAATTACATGATTATATGTGTATTTTGTACATATTTTTTATACGTATTTACATTACTTAATGTGTATTTTGTTTATATATTTTTAAACAAATCTACGTTATTATATGTATTTGTATAAATATTTTGATACAGATTTATATTATTTTATGTATTTTGTATGTACATTTCAATTCAAATTTAGCTTATTTTAGCTGTATTTTGTATATATATTTTCATACAAATTTAATTACTTCTGTGTATTTTTGTATATAGTTTCATAAAAATTTACGATATTTTATGTGTATTTTGTATATTTATATTTATACAAATACACATTATTTTACTAGTATTTTGTTTATTTATTTTGATAAGATTTTTTTGTGTATTTTGTATTCATTTTTTTTATTCGTATTTACTTAATTTTATGTGTATTTTGCATATATTTTTATAGAAATCTACGTTATTTTATGTGTATTCGTATATATATTTTGAAACAAATTTACATTGTTTTATATGTATTTTGCATATCTATTTCAATACAAATTTACCTTATAGTATGTGAATTTTTTATATTTATTTTAATACAAATTTTAATATTTTATGTGTATTTTGGTATATATTTTTATAAAAAATTCGTTATTTTATGGCTATTTTGCATCTTTATTTTCATACAAATTTACATTATTTTATTAAAATTCTGTGTATTTATTTTTGATACGATTTTACATTATTCTATTTGTGTTTTCTATATATTTTTTTTATACATATTTTCATTATTCAATGTGTACGAATACACATAAAATAACGTAGATTTCTATAGAAATATATATACAAAATACACATGAATGTAAATACGTATAAAAATATATATACAAAATACACATTAAATAATGTAAATTCGTGTCAAAATAAATAAACAAAATATGAAAAGAATGTGTATTTGTATGAAAATAGATATACAAAATACAAATAAAATAACCTAAATTTGTATAAAACTATATACAAAAATACACAAAAATAATTTAAACTTGTATGAAAATAAATATACAAAAAACACATAAAAGTAGGTAATTTTGTTTTAAAATACATATACACAATACACATAAAATAATGTGAATTTGAATAAAAATATATAAACTTATACACTTAAAATAACGTAAATTTGTATCAAATAGATATACAAATACACATTAAATAATGTAAATATGTATAAAAAAAAAATAGATACAAAACACAAATACAATAATGTAAAATCGTATCAAAATAAATACACAAAATATTAACAAAATAATGTAAATTTGTATGAAAATTAAGATGCAAAATACCCATAAAATAACGCATTTTTTATAAAAATATATATATACGAAAACATAAATATCTGATTTTGTATTAAAATAAGTATACAAAATGAACATACAATAAGGTAAATTTGTATTGAAATAGATAAGCAAAATACATATAAAACAATGTAAATTTGTTTCAAAATATATAAAGGAATACACCTAAAATAACGTAGATTTCTATAAAAATATATATACAAAATACACATAAAATAATGTAAACTCGTATCAAAATAAATAAACAAAATACTAATAAAAGAATGTGTGTTTGTATAAATATAAATATACAAAATACACATAAAATAACGTAAATTTATATAAAACTATATACAAAAAATATATAAAAGTAATTACATATGGATTAAAATAGATATACAAAATACACATAAAATAAGCTAAATTTGAATTGAAATATATATATAAAATACATAAAATAATGTAAATTTGTATCAAAATACTTATAAAAATACACTATAATAACGTAAATTTGAATAAGAATATATAAACAAAATACACATTAAATAATGTAAATACATATAAAAAAATGTACAATCATGTAATTCGTATCAAAATAAATAGACAAAATACCAATAAAATAATGTAAATTTCTATGAGAAAACAGATACAAAATACACATAAATAACGCAAATTTCAATAAAAATATATATAATATAATATAATTTTATACATGTTTAAAATATTTAATGTATATTTTGTATATATATATATATATATATATATATATATATATATATATATATATATATATATATATATATATATATATATATATATATATATATATATATATATATATATATATATATATATTATCCAAATTTACGTTATTTTATGTGTATTTGTTTATATATTTTCATACAAATTTACATTATTTTATGTGAGTTCTGTATATGTATCTCAATACAAATATGCCTAACTTTATGTGTATTTTGCATATCTATTTTCAAACAAATTTAAATTATTTTTGTGTATTTTTGTATATATTTTTATACAAATTTTAGTTATTTTATTTGTTTTTTGTATATATATTTTCCTACAAATATACATTCTTTTATTGGAATTTTGTGTATTTATTTTGTTACGAGTTTACATTATTTTATGTGTTTTTTGTATATATATTTTTCTACGTATTTAAATTACTTTATGTGTATTTTATATACATTTTCATAAAAAATTACGTTATTTTATTGTGCGTATTCGTATATATTTTGAAACAAATTTTATACAAATTCATGCTATTTTACGTGTATTTCTATATATATTTTCATACAAATTTATATTATTTTATGTGTATTTTTACATACATTTTATTACAAATTTACCTTATTTTATGTTTATTTTGTATATTTATTTCATTTAATTTTAAATTATTTAATGTGTATATTTGTATTTGTATTTAGGTTATTTTATGTGTGTTTTCTATATATATTTTCATCCAAAATTACATTTTTTTATTATTATTTTCTTAATTTAACTCGATACGAATTTAAATTATTTCGTAGGTATTTTATATACATATTTTTATACACATAAAATAAGCTAAATTTGAGTTGAAATATATATATACACAATACATAAAATAAAGTAAATTTGAATCATAATATTTTTAACAAATACTCATATAATAACGTAAATTAGTATAAAAATATATAAACAAAATACACACTAAGTAATGTAAGTACATATAAAAAAATATGTACAAAATACACATATAATCATGTAAATCGTATCAAAATAAATAAACAAAAAAACAATAAAATGATGTAACTTTGTATGAGAAAACATATACAAAATACACATAAAATAACGCAAATTTCTATGAAAATATATGTACAAAAATGCACATAAAATTAATTTGCATAAAAAATATATACAAAACACACATTAAATAATGTAAATGAGTATAAAAATATGTATACAAAATACCTATGAAATAATCTAAACTCGTATCGAGTTAAATTAAGAAAATACCAATAAAATAATATAGTTTTGGATGAAAATATATATAGAAAACACAAAAAAATAACCTAAATACAAATACAAATATACACATTAAATAATTTAAAATTGAATAAAATAAATATACAAAATAAACATAAAATAAGGTAAATTTGTAATGAAATATATGTAAAAATACACATAAAATTATTTAAATTTGTATGAAAATATATATACAAACACACATAAAATAACATGAATTTATATAAAATTTGTATCAAAATATATACGAATACACACAATAAAATAATGTAATTTTTTATGAAAATGTATATATAAAATACACATAAAATAATTTAAATACGTAGAAAAATATATATACAAAATACACATAAAATAATGAAAATTCGTAAAAAAATATATACACAAAATTCCAATAAAAGAATGTATATTTGAAGGAAAATATATATACAAAATACAAATAAAATAACTAAAATTTGTATAAAAATATATACCAAAATACACAAAAATAATTTAAATTTGTTTGAAAATAGATATGCAAAATACACATAAAGTTAGCCAAATTTGTATAGAAATACATATACAAAACTCACATAAAATAATGTAAAAATGTATGAAAATATATAAACAATTACACATAAAATAACGTAAATTTGGATAAAATATATATACAAAATATACATTAAATATTTTAAATATGTATAAAAATATATTATATTATATATATTTTTATTGAAATTTGCGTTATTTATATGTATTTTGTATACGTTTTCTCATACAAATTTACATTATTTTATTGGTTTTTTGTCTATTTATTTTGATACGAATTACATGATTATTTGTGTATTTTGAACATATTTTTTATACGTATTTACATTATTTAATGTGTATTTTGTTTATATATTTTTATTCAAATTTACGTTATTATATGTGTATTTGTATAAGTATTTTGATACAGATTTACATTAATTTATGTATTTTGTATATATATTTGAATTGAAATTTAGCTGATTTTATGTGTATTTTGTACATCTATTTTCATACAAATTTAATTACTTTTATGTATTTTTGTATATAGTTTAATATAAATTTACGTTATTTTATGTGTATTTTGTATATTTATATTTATACAAACACACATTCTTTTATTAGTATTTTGTTTATTTATTTTGATACGAGTTTACATTATTTTATGTGTATTTTGTATACATTTTTTTATACATATTTACTTAATTATATGTGTTTTTTATACACATTAAATAATTTAATATTAAATGAAATAAATATACTAAATAAACATAAAATAAGGTAAATTTGTAATGAAATATCATAGACTTCACAACTAGTTGACGGGATATCTCTTCAGTCTTGGCGCGCTGGCTTCGCGTAAGGGGCCGATTGTTATGGCGACTTTCACTGCGACAACTCAAACACACTCTGCGTTCTTACTCCGAATTTAAGTGGAAACAGGACGAAATCTTCAAGTTTTAGTGCATACAAGCAGGCAGGAGTGTCTCTAAAGTGATTTGGTCGAGGATTCAAGGTAACTTATATAAAATAGCACCATGCGTGCACTTTGAAAACGTTGTGTAAAAAATGGCAAATTTGCGTAACTTTAGGTTGAAATCTTTACGTAAAATGAATGATAACTGTAGGATAGTGAAGTCCACAGTTTTACGTATTAGGAAACAAGAAATGTACGTTTAGTTAGTGCCTACATGGCAACTCAGCTCAGTTCCCGCGTCGCCTAACTCGCCTTAGGCACGCAGTCAGCTGGGCACTTCCCCTCTGTAAAGGATTATCGCTGTCCTGCCTCTGTTTACTCTCCAAGTAAAGGACCTACAGTTATTCATCGTCTCTGTACCCTTCCCCACAACTGCAAGGATCCAGAGGACGATACAAGAAGACACAGAAGGCAGTGGATCGAGTGGAAGTGACGGAGGAGACACAAGATATGAGGACGCCGCGATCCCTACACGGTCGCCGGGCTGAGGCTCCTCGCCAAGACCACGGGCAAGGAGGATCACAGGGACACGGCCGACGTCCTCGAGATGTTCCAGAGGATGATCTCGGTGATGAACGTGCGCGGGCAGGGGCAGGACGTGCGCTGGAATGACAAGTACCGCTGCGTGCTGAGGCCAAGGGCAGGAGGTGACGAGGGCGGGGAAGGAGGCGTCGAGGACCAGGCAGGCCGTTTTGATGAGCAGTCAGAGGCCAACATCAAGTTCCTCCAGGAGATTGGCGAGATTTGCAAGGTACCTAACCACACTTTAGTTGATTAAATTAAATTGAATCGACAGCAAGCTTGTTCAGTTTTTTTTTATTTTTTATTTTATAAAATGTTCCAGGTTTGGGCCGGCAAGGAGAAGAAGAAGAGGGGGACAAAGATCGGCAGGCTGCCGACACCCACCGCCTCGGCTCTGCACATCACGTGCAATGCCCTGCCCGCCTCCTGCAGGGACATCATCCTCCGCAAGATCCCCGGGGTCGAGTATGTGTGCATGGGGAAGGCCAACTCTGACCCGACTGAGCACTCTTTCGGCAAGCGCCGCACCATGTGCAGCGCCAACTACTGGACGAGCGTGCAGAACTTCATGGTGAGCAACAGGTTGGCCCAGCGCCTGCATTTGCTGAAGCTCTTCGGGTTCTTCCCCGGGGACGTGCAGGCCGACCTGGACCGGGCCAAGGCAGAGGAGAAGGAGGACGACGAGGTGATCTTGGCCCAGCTTGCCAGGGAGCTGGCCGACGACCAGCCGGACCCGCCGACGGACGAGTTGCTCCTCGCCGCGGTCGGCAACTACGCCGGCTACCTGGCCAGGAAGGTCCAGGCCAACTCCTCTGTGGCCGAGTGCTGCAAGCAGGAGCTTGCCCAGCAGGAGATGAAGATTACCGTGGAGCTCGAGAGGGGCGACCCGCCCTCTGTGATGTTCGACGCCCTGGTCGAGCTGGTCGACAGGGGAGAGCTGGAGACGGGCCGGGCGGTCCTGAAGCGGCCATCTCCCAATGGCCCACATGGCGTCCTTCGGGATGTCGCTGTGGGACTCCCTGATGTGCAGGGAGGACAAGAAGGAGCGCAGGTTGAGGTTCCTCTCCCTTGCCATGCGCCACAGGGACGGGTTCAGGCACCTCCTGGAGTTCCTGGCGGCCTCAGACCCGACCTTGCAGGGGTACAGGTGCCAGGAGGGGCACAACCTGGCCAACACCATCTTGCCGCACATCAGCAGGTCCCTCTTCAACTGTTTCGGTGCTAATTTCTCCAAGGACGTGACCTCAGAAGCGAGGAAGAACAAGGCCTTGAAGCAGCCGACCGGCAGGAAGAGGAGCAGTATCGAGGAGGGCAGGAAGGAGACGGCGAGGAACAGGGACGTGTACAAGTCCAGGAAACTGACCGGGGCCCACAAGTCATAGGCCAAAAGGCTAAAGTGATTGTTCAGGGACGAGGGCCAGATAGCCGGCAAGACGTGCTGCGGCAATAGTGACATCGGAATTCAACCAAAATAAGTTGTGATTGTATATAGAAAAATGAATATTTTGCTTTTGTTGAGTAAAATTAAGATGTTTCTGCATGCTTTCCTCAAGTATTAAGTTTCTAATGTGAAAATTAAGTGATTTATTAGATGTTAAAAACTTACGTAAAAAATTGCACTAAATAAAAAAAATAAGTAGCTATTTCGGGCAAAAACTTATAAGATATGCTAAATATTGCTATTGATTCTGAAAATATAAGTGATTATCTCTGCATTTGGTGATGTTTGTGCATCTAGCGTAAAATCTGAGGATTTTATAGCCTTTTTAAGTTTTGTTATACTTATATAAAAAACAATTAATCGGGATTTTATTAGGGAACGACTTTGAATTTTTTGATACCGCTGCTCATGGAGACTCATATATGCCTAAGGGAGGTGCCTGTTTTAGTTTCAGGTCGCTAGCTGCTTTGGTTTTGAAAATATTTAAATTTTAAATTTTTGAAAATCGGCCCCCTGCGAATCGGCCCCGCGCCCCGTTTCCCGTCAAGAGATTGTGAAGTCTATGGAAATATATATACAAATAAACATGAAATATCATGAATTTGTATAAAAATATATATTCAAAATAAATATTAAATAATGTAAATGCGTATAAAAATATATATACAAAGTACATATAAAATAATGTAAATTCGTATCAAAATAATTCAACAAAATACCAATAAAATAATATATATTTGGATAAAAAGAAATTTACAAAATACACATAACATAACTAAAATTTGTATTAAAATATATACAAAAATACATAGAAATAATTTGAATTTGTATGAAAATAGATATACAAGATACGCGTAAAACTAGGTAAATTTCTTTTGAAATATATATACAAAATACCCATAAAATATTGTAAATTTGTGTCAAAATATATAAACAAATACACAAAAAAATATACAAAAAACACATACAATAAGGTATATTTGTATTGAAATAGATATGCAAAATACATATAAAACAATGTAAATTTGTTTCAAAATATATATACGAATACACATAAAATAACGTAGATTTCTATGAAAATATATATACGAAATACACATAAAATGAAGTAAATACGTATAAAAAAAATGTATACAAAATACACATAAAATAATATAAACTCGTATCAAAATAAATAAAGAAAATACCAAAAAAAGAATGTGTTTTTGTATAAATATAAATATACAAAATACACATAAAATAACGTAAATTTATATAAAACTATATACAAAAATACACAGAAGTAATTAAATTCGTATGAAAATATATATACAAAATACACACAAAATAAGCTAAATTTGAATTGAAATATATATACAAAATACATGAAATAAAGTAAATTTGTATCAAAATATTTATACAAATACACATATGTAAAATCGTATCAAAATAAATACACAGAATATTAATAAAATAATGTAAATTTGTATGAAAATAAAGAAGCAAAATACCCATTATATAACGCATTTTTTTATAACAAAAATATATACAAAAATACACATCAAAAAAATTAATTTCTATTAAAATAAATATACAAAATTTTATGTGTATAATTGTATTTGTATTTAAGTTATTTTATGTGTATTTTGTATATATATTTTCATCCTAAATTACATTATAATATTGGAATTTTCTTAATTTAATTCGATACGAATTTAGATTATTTCATAGGTATTTTGTATACATATTTTTATACTCATTTACATTATCTAATGTGTGTTTTGTATATATATTTTTATGCAAATTTATTTTATGTTCATTTTTGTACATATATTTTTATAGAAATTTGCGTTATTTTATGTATATAGTTTTATATAAATTTAAGTTATTTTATGTGCATTTTGTATATTTATATTAATACAAATACACATTCTTTTATTGCAATATTGTTTATTTATATTTATACGAATTTACATTTTTTTATGTGTATTTTGTATACATTTTTTTATACGTATTTACTTAATTTTATGTGTATTTTGTAAATGTATTTTTATAGAAATCTACGTTATTTTATGTGTATTCGCATATATATTTTGAAAGAAATTTACATTATTTTATATGTATTTTGCATATCTATTTCAATACAAATTTACCTTATTGTATGTGCATTTTGTATATTTATTTTGATACAAATTCAAATATTTTATGTATATTTTGGTATCAATAATTTTATAAAAAATGCGTTATTTTATAGGAATTTTGCATCTTAATTTTCATACAAATTTACATTATTTTATTAATATTCTGTGTATATATTTTGATACGATTTTACATTATTATATTTGTGTTTTGTATATATTTTTTTATACATATTTACATTATTTAATGTGTATTTTGTATATATATTTCATACAAATTTACGTTATTATATGTGTATTTGTTTATATATTTTCTTTCAAATTTACATCATTTTATGTGTTTTTTGTATATGTATTTCAATAGAAATTAACCTAATTTTAAGTGTATTTTGTATATTTCTTTTCATACAAATTTAAATTATTTTTGTGTATTTTTGTATATAGTTTTATACAAATTTAAGGTATTTTATGTACGCATTTACATTATTTAATGTGTGTTTTGTATATATATTTTTATCCAAAGTTACTTTATTTTACGTTCATTTTGGGACATATATTTTTATAGAAATTAGCGTTATTTTATATGTATTTGTATATGTTTTCTCATACAAATTTACATTATTTTATTGCTATTTTGTTTATTTAGTTTGATACGAATTACATGATTCTATGTGTATTTTGTTCATATTTTTTATACGTATTTACATTACTTAATGTGTATTTTGTTTATATATTTTTAAACAAATTTACGTTATTATATGTATTTTTATAAATATTTTGATACAAATTTACATTATTTTATGTATTTTGTATATATATTTTAATTCAAATTTAGCTTATTTTATCTGTATTTTGTATATCTATTTTCATACGAATTTAATAACTTCTGTGTATTTTTGTATATAGTTTTATACAAATTTACGTTATTTTATGAGTATTTTGTAAATTTATATTTATACAAATACACATTCTTTTATTGGTATTTTGTTTATTTATTTTGATAAGAATTTACATTATTTTATGTGTATTTTGTATAAAAAAAAATTATACGTATTTACTTCATTTTACGTGTATTTTGTATATATTTTTATACAAATCTACGTTATTTTATGTGTATTCGTATATATATTTTGAAACAAATCTACATTTTTTATATGTATTTTGCATATCTATTTCAATACAGATTTACCTTATTGTATGTGTATTTTGTATATTTATTTTAATACAAGTAAATTTTTTGTGTGTATTTTTGTATATATATTTAAAAAAAAAGTTATTTTATAGGTACTTTGCTTCTTTATTTTCATACATTATTTTATTAATATTCTGTGTATTTATTTTGATACGATTTTACATTATTCTATTTGTGCTTTGTATATATATTTTTTTCAAATTTACGTTATTTTAAGTGTATTTGTTTATGTATTTTCATTCAAATTTACAGTATTTTATGTGTATTTTGTATATGTATTTCAATACAAATCTACCTAATTTTATGTGTATTTTGTATATTTATTTTCATACAAATTTAAATTATTTTTGTGTATTTTTGTATATAGTTTTATAGAAATTTATGTTATCTTATGTGTATTTTGTATATTTATTTTCATACAAATACACATTCTTTTATTGACATTTTGTTTATTTATTTTGACGCGAATTTACATTATTTAATGTGTATTTTGTATATATATTTTTATACGTATTTACATCCTTTCATGTGTATTTTGTATATTTATAAAAAAATGCGTTATTTTATGGGTATTTTGCATCTTTATTTTCATACAAATTTACGTTATTCTATTTACATTCTGTGTATTTATTTTAATACGATTTTACATTATTCTATTTGTGTTTTGTATATATATTTTTATACATATTTACATTATTTAATGAGTATTTTTTTATATATATTTTATACAAATTTACGTTAATTTAAGTGTAATTGTTTATATATTTTCATTCAAATTTACATTATTTTATGTGTATTTTGTATATGTATTTCTTTAAAAATTTACCTAATTTCATGTGTATTTTGTATATTTATTTTCATATAAATTTAACTTATTTTTGTGTATTTTTATATATAGTTTTATACAAATTTACGTTATTTTATGTGTATTTTGTATATGTATTTTCATACAAATACACATTCTTTTATTGATATTTTAATTATTTTGACACGAATTTACATTATTTAATGTGTATTTTGTATATATATTTTTATACGTATTTACAACATTTCATGTGTATTTTGTATATATATTTCTATAGAAATCTACGTTATTTTATGTGTATTCGTATATATATTTTGAAACAAATCTACATTATTCTATGTGTATTTTGTATATATATTTCATTATAAATTTGCCTTATTTTAAGTTTATTTTTATATCTATTTTCATTCAAATTCAAATCATTTTATGTGTATGTATTTATTTTTATTTAAGTTATTTTATGTGTATTTTCTATATATATTTTCATTCAAAATTACATTATTTTATCGGTATTTTGTTCATTTATTTCGATACGAATTTAGATTATTTCATGTGTATTTTCTATACATATACATATAGAGTAAATTTCTATGAAAATATATATTCAAAATACATATAAAATTATGTAAATAAGTATAAAAATATATATCAAATACACCTAAAAAAAATGAAAATTCGGATCAAAATAAATAAATAAAATTCCGATAAAAGAACGTATATTTGTAGGAAAATAAATATACAAAATACACATAAAACTACGAAAATTTGAATAAAAATATATACAAAAATACACAAAATTAATTTCAATTTGAATGAAAATAGATATACAAAATACACATATAATTAGGTAAATTTGTATATAAATACATGTACAAAATTCACATAAAATAATGTAAATTTGTATGAAATGAAAAAAAATTCACATAAAATAACGTACATTGAATTTGTATAAAATTTGTATCAAAATATATACTTATACACACAATAAAATAACGTAATTTTTTTTATGAAAATGTATATACAAAATACACATAAAATAATTTAAATACGTAGAAAAATATATATACAAAAAACACATAAAATAATGTAAATATGTATGAAAATATATAAACAAATACACATAAAATAATGTAAATTTGGATAAAATATATATAAAAAATGAATATTAAATAATGTAAATATGTATAAAAAATATATATACAAAAAACACATAAAATAATGTTAAATCGTATCAAAATAAATAAAGAGAATATCAATAAAATAATGTAAATTTGTATGAAAATAAAGATGCAAAATATCCATATAATAACGCATATTTGCATAAAAACATATATACAAAAATACATATAAAATAATTAAATTTGTATTAAAATAAATATACAAAATGCACGTACAATAAAGTAAATTTGTATTGAAATAGATATGCAAAATACACATTAATAATGTAAATTTGTATCAAAATATATATACGAATACTCATAAAATAGAGTAAATTTCTATGAAAAAATACATACAAAATAAATATACAAAATGCACATATAACTAGTTAAATTTGTATTTAAATACATGTACAAAAAACACATAAAATAATGTAGATTTGTATGAAATGAAAACAAATACATTTTATATAAAATATATATACAAAATACACATAGAATAATGTAAAATCATATCAAAATATATACACAGAATATCAATAAAATAATGTAAATTTTTATGAAAATAAAGATGCAAAATACCCATAAAATAAAGCATATTTTTATAAAAATACATATACAAAAATACACATAGATTAATCAAATTTGTATTAAAATTAATATACAAAATGCACATACAATAAGGTAAATTTGTATTGAAAAAATATGCAAAATACATATAAAACAATGTAAATTTGTTTC
This sequence comes from Eriocheir sinensis, assembly GCF_024679095.1. Lineage (NCBI taxonomy): Eukaryota > Metazoa > Arthropoda > Malacostraca > Decapoda > Varunidae > Eriocheir > Eriocheir sinensis. The sequence goes on along the minus strand of NW_026111588.1, from coordinate 175,478 downwards.
AATATATATATACGAATACACATAAGATAACGCAGATTTCTATAGAAATATAAATACAAAATACACTTGAAATAATGTAAATACGTATAAAAATATATATACAAAATACACATTAAATAATGTTAATTCGTGTCAAAATAAATAAACAAAATATCATGAAAAGAATGTGTATTTGTATGAAAATAGATATACAAAATACACATAAAATAACCTAAATTTGTATAAAACTATAAACAAAAATACACAAAAATAATTTAAACTTGTATGAAAATAAATATACAAAAAACTTATAAAATTAGGTAAATTTGAATGAAAATATATAAACATATAGACTTAAAATAACGTAAATTTGTATCAAATATATATACAAAAAACACATTAATTAATGTAAATATGTATAAAAAAAATTTATACAAAACACAAATAAAATAATGTAAAATCGTATCAAAATAAATACAGAAAATATTATTAAAATAATGTAAATTTGTATGAAAATTAAGATGCAAAATACCCATAAAATAACGCATTTTTTATAAAAATATATATAAAAAATATTTGACTTTGTATTAAAATAAATAGATATACAAAATACACATAAAATAAGCTAAATTTGAATTGAAATATATATACAAAATACATAAAATAATGTATATTTGTATCAAAATACTTATACAAATAGACATATAATAACGTAAATTTGTATAAAAATATATAAACAAAATACACATTAAATAATATAAATACGTATAAAAAAATGTACAAAATACACAAATAATCATGTAATTCGTATCAAAATAAATAGACAAAATACCAATAAAATAATGTAAATTTCTAAGAGAAAACATATACAAAATACACATAAATAATGCAAATATCAATAAAAATATATATAATATAATATATTTTTATACATATTTAAAATATTTAATGTATATTTTGTATATATATTTTATCCCAATTTACGTTATTTTATATGTATTTGTTTATATATTTTCATACAAATTTACATTATTTTATGTGAGTTTTGTATATGTATTTCAATACAAATTTGCCTAACTTTATGTGTATTTTGGATATCTATTTTCAAACAAATTTAAATTATTTTTGTGTATTTTTGTATATATTTTTATACAAATTTTATTAATTTTATTTGTTTTTTGTATATATATTTTCCTACAAATATACATTATTTTATTGGAATTTTGTGTATTTAATTTTTTTACGAATTTACATTATTTTATGTGTATTTTGTATATATATTTTTATACGTATTTAAAATATTTTATGTGTATTTTATATATACATTTTCATAAAAATTTACGTTATTTTATTGTGTGTATTCGTATATATTTTGAAACCAATTTTATACAAATTCATGTTATTTTATGTGTATTTGTATATATAATTTCATACAAATTGATATTATTTTATGTGTATTCTTACATATATTTTATTACAAATTTACCTTATTTTATGTTTATTTTGTATATTTATTTCATTCAATTTTAAATTATTTAATGTGTATATTTGTATTTGTATTTAGGTTATTTTATGTGTGTTTTCTATATATATTTTCATCCAAAATTACATTATTTTATTTTTATTTTCTTAATTTAACTCGATACGAGTTTAGATTATTTCATAGGTATTTTGTATACATATTTTAATACTCATTTACATTATCTAATGTGTGTTTTGTATATATTTTTTTATGCAAACTAATTTTATGTGCATATTTTTTTATAGAAAATTTAAACGTTATTTTATATGTATTTTGTATATGTTTTCTCATTCAAATTTACATTATACAAAATACACATAATACTAGGTAAATTTGTATTTAAATACATATATTTGAATTTGTATTAAAATAAATATACAAAATGCAAATACAATAAGGTAAATTTGTATTGAAATAGATATGCAAAATACATATAAAACAATGTAAATTTGTTTCAAAATATATATTCGAATACACATAAAATAACGTAGATTTTTATAAATATATATATACAATATAGAAATAAAATTAAGTAAATACGAATCAAAAATGTATACAAAATACACATAAAATAATGTAAATTCGTATAAATATAAATAAACAAAATACCAATAAAAGAGTGTGTATTTGTATAAATATAAATATACAAAATGCACATAAAATAACGTAAATTTGTATAAAACTATATACAAAAATACACTGAAGTAATTAAATTTCTATGAAAATAGATATACAAAATACACACAAAATAAGCTAAATTTGAATTGAAATATATAAACAAAATACATAAAATAAAGTAAAATCGTTTCAAAATATTTTTATGAAATACACATATAATAACGTAAATTTGTAAAAAAATATATAAACAAAATACACATTAAGTAATGTAAATTATTAAGTATAAAAAAATATTTACAAAATACACAAAAAATTCGTATCAAAATAAATAAACAAAATAGATTAAAATAATGTAAATTTGTATGAGAAAACATATACAAATAACGCAAATTTCTATAAAAATATATGTACAAAAATGCACATAAAATAAAGTAAATTTGCAAAAAAATATATATACAAAACACACACTAAATAATGTAAATGCGTACATAAAATAACCTAAATATGTATAAAACTATATACAAAAATACACAAAAATAATTTAAATTTGTTAGAAAAGAAATACACAAAATACACATAAAATTTGGTAAATTTGTATTGAAATACATATACAAAATACATATCAAATAATGTAAATTTGAATGAAAATATATAAACAAATACACTTAAAATAACGTAAATTTGTATAAAATATATATGCAAGATACACATTAAATAATGTAAATGTGTATAAAAAATATATATACAAAAAACAAATAATGCAAAATCGTATCAAAATAAATACACAGAATATCAATAAAATAATGTAAATTTGTATGAAAATAAAGATGCAAAATTCACAAAAATTATCGCATTTTTTATAAAAATATATTTACCAAAACACACATAAAATATTTAAATTTGTATTGAAATAAATATACAAAATGCATATACAGTAATGTAAATTTGTATTGAAAGAGATATTCAAAAATACATATAAAACAATGTAAATTTGTTTCAAAATGTATATACGAATACAAATAAAAAAAACGTAGATTTCTATAAAAATATATATACAAAATACATATGAAATTATGTAAATACGTATAAAAATATATATACAAAATACATATCAAATAATGTAAATTCGTGTCAAAATAAATAAACAAAATATCATGAAAAGAATGTGTATTTGTATGAAAATAGATAACAGATAATAGATTTGTATAAAATATATATGCAAGATACACATTAAATAAAGTAAATATGTATAAAAAAGTATATACAAAAAACAAATAGAATAATGTAACATCGTATCAAAAGAAATACACCGAATTTTAATAAAATAATGTAAATTTGTATGAAAATAAAGATGCAAAATTCCCATAAAATAGCGCATTTCTTATAAAAATATATATACCAAAATACACATAAAATATTTAAATTTGCATTGAAATAATTATACAAAATGCACATACAATAAGGTAAATTTGTATTGAAAGAGATATGCAAAAATACATATAAAACAATGTAAATTTGTTTCAAAATATATATACGAATACAAATAAAAAAACGTAGATTTCTTTAAAAATATATATACAAAATACACATAAAATTAAGTAAATACGTATAAAAATAGATATACAAAATACACATAGAATAATGTAAAACTGTTTAAAAAAAATAAACAGAATATAAATAAAATAATGTAAATTTGTATGAAAATAAAAATGCAAAATACCCATAAAATAAAGCATATTTTTATAAAAATACATATACAAAAATACAAATAGCATAATTAAGTTTGTATTAAAATTAATATACAAAATGCATATACAATAAGGTAAATTTGTATTGAAAAAATAAGCAAAATACACATAAAACAGTGTAAATTTATTTCAAAATCTATATACGAATACTCATAAATCTACGTAGATTTCTATAGAAATATATATACAAAATACACATAAAATGATGTAAACACGTATAAAAATATATATATAAAATACACATTAAATAATTTAAATTCGCGTCAAAATAAATAAACAAAATATCAATAAAAGAATGTGTATTTGTATTAAAATAGATATACAAAATACACATAAAATCACTTAAATTTGTATAAAACTATATACAAAAATACACAAAAATAATTTTAATTTGTATGAAAATAAATATACAAAATACACATAAAATTAGGTAAATTTGTATTGAAATACATTTACGAAATACACATAAAATAATGTAAATTTATATATATATATATATATATATATATATATATATATATATATATATATATATATATATATATATATATATATATATATATATATATATATAAAGAAATACACTTAAAATAACGTAAATTTGTATAAAATATATATAAAAAATACACATTAAATAATGTATATATGTATAAAAAAATATATACAAAACACAAATAGAATAATATAAAATCGTATCAAAATAATTACACAGAATATTAATAAAATAATGTAAATTTGTATGAAAATTAAGATGCAAAATACCCATAAAATAACGCATTTTTTATAAAAATATTTATACCAAGACACACATAAAATATTTGAATTTGTATTAAAATAAATATACAAAATGCACATACAATAAGGTAAATTTGTATTGAAATAGATATGCAAAATACATATAAAACCAAGTAAATTTTTTTCAAAATATATATACGAATACACATAAAATAACGTAGATTTCTATGAAAATAAATATACAAAATACACATAAAATGAAGTAAATACGTATAAAAAAAGGTATACAAAATACACATAAAATAATGTAAACTCGTATCAAAATAAATAAACAAAATACTAATAAAAGAATGTGTATTGTATAAATATAAATATACAAAATACAAATAAAATAACGTAAATTTTTATAAAACTATTTGCAAAATACACAAAAGTAATTAAATTTGTGTGAAAATAGATATACAAAATACATGTGTATTTTGTATATTTATTTTCATACAAATTGAGACTATTTTTTTATATTTTTTTTATATTTTCATACAAATTTTCGTAAAATACACATTAAATAATTTAAATTCTCGTCAAAATAAATAAACAAAATATCAATAAAAGAATGTGTATTTGTATGAAAAGAGATATACAAAATACTCATAGAATAACCTGTTTGTATAAAACTATATACAAAAATACACAAAAATAATTTAAATTTGTATGAAAATAAATATAAAAAATACGCATAAAATTAGGTAAATTTGTATTGAAATACATATACCAAATACACATAAAATAATGTAAGTTTGAATGAAAATATATAAACGTATACACTTAAAATAACGTAAATTTGTATCAAATATATATACAAAATACTAATTAAATAATGTAAATATGTATAAAAAAAAATATACCCAAAACACAAATAGAATAATGTAAAATCGTGTCAAAATAAATACACAGAATATTAATAAAATAATGTAAATTTGTATGAGAATAAAGATGCAAAATAGCCATAAAATAACGCATTTTTTATAAAAATATATATACCAAAATACACATAAAATATTAAAATTTGTATTAAAATAAATATAAAAAATGCACATACTGTAAGGTAAATTTGTATTGAAATAGATAAGCAAAATACTTATAAAACAATGTAAATTTGTTTCAAAATATATATACGAATACACATAAAATAACGTTGATTTCTATAAAAATATATACAAAATACACATAAAATGAAGTAAATACATCTAAAAAAATGAATACAAAATACACATAAAAATCGCATCAAAATAAATAAACAAAATACCAGTAAAAGAAAGTGTATTTCTATAAATATAAATATACAAAATACACATAAAATATCGTAAATTTGTATAAAACTATATACAAAAATACACAGATGTTATTAAATTTGAATGAAAATATATATACAAAATACACACAAAATAAGCTAAATTTGAATTGAAATGTATATACAAAATACATAAAATAATGTAAATCTGTATCAAAATATTTATACAAATACATATAATAAAGTAGATTTGTTTAAAGATATATAAACAAAATACACATTAAGTAATGTAAATACGTATAAAAAATATGTACAAAATACACATATAATCATGAAATTCGTATAAAAATAAATAAACAAAATAGCAATAAAATAATGTAAATTTGTATGAGAAAACATATACAAATAACGCAAATTTCTATAAAAATATATGTACAAAAATGAACTTAAAATAAATCAAATTTGCATAAAAATATATATACAAAACACACACTAAATAATGTAAATGCGAATATAAAATAATCTAAATTTGTATAAAACTATAAACAAAAATACACAAAAATATTTTAAATTTGTTTGAAAAGATATATACAAAATACACATAAAATTAGGTAAATTTTTATTGAAATACATATACAAAATACTCATCAAATAATGTAAATTTGAATGAAAATATATAAACAAATACACTTAAAATAAGGTAAATTTGTATAAAATATATATGCAAGATACACATTAAATAATGTAAATGTGTATAAAAAAACATATACAAAAAACAAATAGAATAATGTAAAATCGTATCAAAATATATACACAGAATATCAATAAAATAATGTAAATTTGTATGAAAATAAAGATAAAAAATTCGCAAAAATTATCGCATTCTTTATAAAAATATATATACCAAAATACACATAAAATATTTAAATTTGTATTGAAATAAATATACAAAATGCCTATACAGTAAGGTAAATTTGTATTAAAAGAGATATTAAAAAATACATATAAAACAACGTAAATTTGTTTCAAAATATATATACGAATACACATAAAATAAAGTAGATTTCTATAGAAATATATATATACAAAATACATATGAAATTATGTAAATACGTATAAAAATATATATACAAAATACATATCAAATAATGTAAATTCGTGTCAAAATAAATTAACAAAATATCATGAAAAGAATATGTATTTGTATAAAAATAGATAATAAATAATAAATTTGTATAAAATATATATGCAAGATACACATTAAATAATGTAAATATGTATAAAAAAGTATATACAAAAAACAAAAAGAATAATGTAAAATCGTATCAAAATAAATACACCGAGTATTAATAAAATAATGTAAATTTGTATGAAAATAAAGATGCAAAATTCCCATAAAATAGCGCATTTCTTATAAAAATATATATACCAAAATACACATAAAAAATTTAAATTTGTATTGAAATAAATATACAAAATGCACATACAATAAGGTAAACTTCTATTGAAAGAGATATGCAAAAATACATATAAAACAATGTAAATTTGTTTCAAAATATATATACAAATACACATAAAATAACGTAGATTTCTATAAAAATATATATACAAAATACACATAAAATTAAGTAAATACGTATAAAAAAATGTAAACAAAATACACATAAAAGAATGTGTATTTGTATAAATATAAATGTACAAAATACACATACAAAATAAACATAAAATAATGTAAATTTGTAATGAAATACATGTACAAAATACACATAAAATAATGTAAATTTATATGAAAATATATATACAAATACACATAAAATACCATGAATTTGTATAAAATTATATATTCAAAATAAATGTTAAATAATGTAAATGCGTATAAAAATATATATACAAAGTACATATAAAATAATGTAGATTCGTATCAATATAAATCAACAAAATACCAATAAAATAATATATATTTGAATGAAAATAGATTTACAAAATACACATAACATAACTAAAATTTGTATTGAAATATATACAAAAATTCATAAAAATAATTTGAGTTTGTATGAAAATAGATATTCAAAATACACATAAAACTGGGTAAATTTCTTTTGAAAAATATATACAAAATACCCATAAAATATTGTAAATTTGTGTCAAAATATATAAACAAATACACATAAAATAACGTAAATTTGTATGAAAAATATATACAAAATACACATAGAATAATGTCAAATCGTATCAAAATGAATGAGCAGAATATCAATAAAATAACGTAAATTTGTATGAAAATAAAGATGCAAAATACCCATAAAATAAAGCATATTTTTATAAAAATACATATACAAAAATACACATAGAATAATTAAATTTGTATTGAAATTAATATACAAAATGCATATACAATAAGGTAAATTTGTATTGAAAAAATAAGCAAAATACACATAAAAGTGTAAATTTGTTTAAAAATCTATATACGAATACACATAATATAACGTAGATTTCTATAGAAATATATATACAAAATACACATGAAATGATGTAAATACGTATAAAAATATATATACAAAATACACATTAAATAATTTAAATTATCGTCAAAATAAAAAACAAAATATCAATAAAAGAATGTTTATTTGTATGAAAATAGATATACAAAATACTCATAAAATAACCTAAGTTTGTATAAAACTATATACAAAAATACACAAAAATAATTTAAATTTGTATGAAAATAAATATACAAAATACACATAAAATAAGGTAAATTTGTATTGAAATACATATACAAAATACACATAAGAAAATGGAAATTTGAATGAAAATATATAAACATATACACTTAAAATAACGAAAATTTGTATGAAATATATATACAAAATATTAATTAAATAATGTAAATATATATAAAAAAATATAAACAAAATACAAATAGAATAATGTAAAATCGTATCAAAATAAATACACAGAATATTAATTAAATAATGTAAATTTATATGAAAATAAAGATGCAAAATAGCCATAAAATAACGTATTTTTAAAAAAATATATATATACCAAAATACACATAAAATATTAAAATTTGTATTAAAATAAATATAAAAAATGCACATCCTGTGAGGTAAATTTGTATTGAAATAGATATGCAAAATACATATAAAACAATGTAAATTTGTTTCAAAATATATATACGAATACACATAAAATAACGTTGATTTCTATAAAAATATATACAAAATACACATAAAATGAAGTAAATACGTATAAAAAAATGAATACAAAATACACATAAAAATCGTATCAAAATAAATAAACAAAATACCAGTAAAAGAATGTGTATTTGTATAAATATAAATATACAAAATACACAAAAAATATCGTAAATTTGTATAAAACTATATACAAAAATACTCAGAACAAATACACATATTTTATTGGTATTTTGTTTATTTATTTTGTTTCGAATTTATATTATTTTATGTGTATTTTGTTTACATTTTTTATAAGTATTTACCTAATTTTATGTGTATTTTGTATATATATTTTTAAAGAAATCTCCGTTATTTTATGTGCATTCGTATATATATTTTGAAACAAATTTACATTGTTTTATATGTATTTTTGCATATCTCTTTCAACAGAAGTTTTCCTTATTGTATGTGTATTTTGTATATTTATTTCAATACAAACTTAAATATTTTAGGTGTATTTTGGTATATATATTTTTATAAGAAATGCGCTATTTGATGGGAATTTTGCATCTTTATTTTCATACAAATTTACATTATTTATTAATATTCGTATTTATTTTGATACGATTTTACATTATTCTATTTGTTTTTGTATATATATTTTTATATATTATTATTTAATGTGTATCTTGCATATATAATTGCACAAATTTATTATCTATTATTTATTTTCATACATTCTTTTCATGATATTTTGTTTATTTATTTACGAATTTATATTATATATATATATATATATATATATATATATATATATATATATATATATATATATATATATATATATATATATATATATATATATATATATATATATATATATATATATATAATATAATTTCATTTGTATTTTGTATATATATATTTCTATAGAAATCAACGTTATTTTATGTGTATTCGTATATATATTTTGAAACAAATTTACACTGTTTTATTTGTATTTTGCGTTTTTTTTTCAATACAAATTTACCTTATTGTATGTGTGCATTTTGTATATTAATTTTATTACAAATTTAATTATTCTATGTGTTTTTTTGTATTTGTATTTAAAAAAAAATGCTTTATCTTATGGGTATTTTGCATCTTTATTTTCATACAAATTTAAATTATTTCATTGATATTCTGTGTACTTATTTCGATACGATTTTACATTATTCTATGTATAACAAAAATAAATACAGAATACACAAAAATAGATATGCAAAATACATATAAACAATGTAAATTTGTTTCAAAATACGAATACACATGAAATAAGGTAGATTTCTAGCAAAAATATATATACAAAATACACTTAAAATTAAGTAAATACGTATAAAAAATGTATACAAAATACACATAAAATAATGTAAATTAGTATCAAACTATATACAAAAATACACAAAAATATTTAAAATTTTTATGAAAATAAATATACAAAATACACATAAAAATAGGTAGATTTGTATTGAAATACATACACAAAATACACATAAAATAATGTAAATTTGAATGAAAATACATAAACAAATACACTTAAAATAACGTAAATTTGTATAAAAAATATGTACAAAACACAAATAGAATAATGTAAAATCGTATCAAAATAAATACACAGAATATTAATAAAAAAAATGTAAATTTGTATGAAAATAAAGAAGCAAAATACCCATATAATAACGCATTTTTTTTATTTATAAAAATATATATACCAAAATACACATCAAAAAATTAAATTTGTATTAAAATAAATATACAAAAAACACATACAATAAGGTAAATTTGTATTGAAATAGATATGCAAAATACATATAAAACAATGTAAATTTGTTTCAAAATATATATACGAATACACATAAAATAACGTAGATTTCTATAAAAATACATATACAAAATACACATAAAATTAAGTAAATACGTATAAAAAATGTATACAAAATACACATAAAATAATGTAAATTCGTATAAATGTGACTAAACAATATACCAATAAAAGAATGTGTATTTGTATAAATAAAAATATACAAAATGCACATAAAATAACGTAAATTTATATAAAACTTTATACATAAAATAACGCAAATTTCTATAAAAATATATGTACAAAAATGAACATTAAATAAATTTGCATAAAAATATATGCACAAAACACACATTAGATAATGTAAATGAGTATAAAAATATGTATACAAAATACCTATGAAATAATCTAAATTCGTATCGAGTTAAATTAAGAAATACCAATAAAATAATGTAATTTTGGATGAAAATATATATACAAAATACACATAAAATAACCTAAATACAAATACAAATATACACATAAAATAATTTAAAATTGAATGAAATACATATAAAAAATAAACATAAAATAAGGTAAATTTGTAATGAAATATATGAAAAAATACACATAAAATAATATACATTTGTATGAAAATATATATACAAATACACATTAAATAACATGAATTTGTATAGAATTTGTATCAAAATATATACTTATACACACAATAAAATAACGTAATTTTTTTATGAAAATGTATATACAAAATACACATGAAATAATTTAAATACGTAGAAAAATATATATACAAAAAACACACAAAATAATGTAAATATGTATGAAAATATATAAACAAATACACATAAAATAATGTAAATTTAGATAAAATATATAAAAAAATGAACATTAAATAATGTAAATATGTATAAAAAAAATATATACAAAAACACATAGAATAATGTTAAATCGTATCAAAATAAATAAAGAGAATATCAATAAAATAATGTAAATTTGTATGAAAATAAAGATGCAAAATATCCATTTAATAACGCATATTTGCATAAAAATATATATACAAAAATACATATAAAATAATTAAATTTGTATTAAAATAAATATACAAAATGCACGTACAATAAAGTAAATTATTATTGAAATAGATATGCAAAATACACTTAAATTTGTATCAAAATATATATACGAATACTCATAAAATAGAGTAAATTTCTATGAAAATATACATACAAAATAGATATACAAAATACACATATAACTAGTTAAATTTGTATTTAAATACATGTACAAAAAACACATAAAATAATGTAGATTTGTATGAAATGAAAACAAATACATTTTATATAAAATATATATACAAAATACACATAGAATAATGTAAAATCATATCAAAATAAATACACAGAATATCAATAAAATAATGTAAATTTGTATGAAAATAAAGATGCAAAATACGCATAAAATAAAGCATATTTTTATAAAAATACATATACAAAAATACACATAGATTAATCAAATTTGTATTAAAATTAATATACAAAATGCACATACAATAAGGTAAATTTATATTGAAAAAAAAATGCAAAAGACATAAAACAATGTAAATTTGTTTCAAAATATATATACGACTACACATAAAATAACGCAGATTTCTATAGAAATATATATACAAAATACACTTGAAATAATGTAAATACGTATAAAAATATATATACAAAATACACATTAAATAATGTTAATTCGTGTCAAAAAAAATAAATTTTTTATAAAATATATATGCAAGATACACATTAAATAATGTAAATGTGTATAAAAAAATATATACAAAAAAGAAATAGAATAATGTAAAATCCTATCAATATAAATACACAGAATATCAATAAAATAATGTAAATTTGTATGAAAAGAAAGATGCAAAATTCCCATAAAATAGCGCATTTTTTTTTAAATATATATACCAAAATTCACATAAAATATTTAAATTTGTATTGAAATAAATATACAAAATGCATTTACAGTAAGGTAAATATGTATTGGAAGAGATATTCAAAAATACATATAAAACAAAGTAAATTTGTTTCAAAATATATATACGAGTACACATAAAATAACGTAGATTTCTATGGAAATATATATACAAAATACACATGAAATTATGGAAATACGTATAAAAATATATATACAAAATACATATCTAGGTAAATTCGTGTCAAAATAAATAAACAAAATATCATGAAAAGAATGTGTTTTTGTATGAAAATAAATAATAGATAATAAATTTGTATGATATATATATGCAAGATACACATTAAATAATGTAAATATGTATAAAAAAAATTTATACAGAAAACAAATAGAATAATGTGAAATCGTATCAAAATAAATACACCGAATATTAATAAAATAATGTAAATTTGTATGAAAATAAAAATGCTAAATTCACATAAAATAGCGCATTTCTTATAAAATATATATGCAAGATACACATTAAATTTTTAAATTTGTATTGAAATAAATAAACAAAATGCACATACAATAAGGTAAATTTGTATAGAAAGAGATATGCAAAAATACATATAAAACAAAGTAAATTTGTTTCAAAATATATATACGAATGCACATAAAATAACGTAGATTTCTATAAAAATATATATACAAAATACACATAAAATTAAGTAAATACGTATAAAAATAGATATACAAAATACATGTAGAATAATGTAAAATTGTTTAAAAAAAATAAAAAAAATATAAATAAAATAATGTAAATTTTTATGAAAATAAAATTGCAAAATTCCCATAAAATAAAGCATATTTTTATAAAAATACATATACAAAAATACACATAGCATAATTAAATTTGTATTTAAATTAATTTACAAAATGCATATACAATAAGGCAAATTTGTATTGAAAAAATATGCAAAATACACATAAAACAGTGCAAATTTATATCAAAATCTATATACGAATACTCATAAATCAACGTAGATTTCTATAGAAATATATATACAAAATACACATCAAATGATGTAAACACGTATAAAAAAAATATATATATATCTATATCTATATCTATATATATATATATATATATATATATATATATATATATATATATATATATATATATATATATATATATATATATATATATATATATATATAAAAAACACAATAAATATTGTAAATTCGTCAAAATAAATAAACAAAATATCAATAAAAGAATGTGTATTTGTAAAAATAGATATACAATATACATAAAATCACCTAAATTTGTATAAAACTATATACAAAATACACAAAATTATTTTAATTTGTATGAAAATAAATATACAAAATACACATAAAATTAGGTAAATTTGTATTGAAATACATTTACAAAATACAAATAAAATAATGTAAATTTAAATGAAAATATATAAACAAATACACTTAAAATAACGTAAATTTGTATAAAATATATATAAAAAATACACATTAAATAATGTAAATATGTATAAAAAAATATATACAAAACACAAATAGAATAATATAAAATCGTATCAAAATAAATACACAGAATATTAATAAAATAATATAAATTTGTATGAAAATTAAGATGCAAAATACCCATAAAATAACGCATTTTTTATAAAAATATTTATACCAAGACACACATAAAATATTTGAATTTGTAGTAAAATAAATATACAAAATGCAATAAGGTAAATAATTTAAATTTGTATTGAAATAGATATGCAAAATACATATAAAACCACATAAATTTTTTTCAAAATATATATACGAATACACATAAGATAACGTAGATTTCTATGAAAATAAATATACAAAATACACATAAAATGAAGTAAATACGTATAAAAAAGGTATACAAAATACACATAAAATAATGTAAACTCGTATCAAAATAAATAAACAAAATACTAATGAAAGAATGTGTATTTTATAAATATAAATATACAAAATATAAATAAAATAACGTAAATTTATATAAAACTATATGCAAAAATACGCAAAAGTAATTGAATTTGTGTGAAACTAGATATACAAAATACATGTGTATTTTGTATATTTATTTTCATACAAATTGAAATTATTTTTGTTTATTTTTTTATATATTTTCATACAAATTTTCGTTATTTTATGTGTATTTTGTATATTTTTTTTTTCTACAAATATACGTTCTTTTATATGAATTTTGTTTATTGAGTTTGAAACGAATTTACATTATTTTGCATATCTATTTTCATATAAATTAAAATACTTCTGTGTATTTTTGTACGTTATTTTATGTGTATTTTGTATATTTATATTTATACAAATACACATTCTTTTATTGGTATTTTGTATATTTATTTTGATGCGAATTTACATTATTTTATGTGTATTTTGTATACATTTTTTTTTACGTATTTACTTCATTTTATGTGTATTTTGTATATATATTTTTATACAAATCTACGTTATTTTATGTGTATTCGTATATATATTTTGTAACAAATTTACATTCTTTTATATGTATTTTGCATATCTATTTCAGTACAAATTTACCTTATTGTATGTGTTTTTTATATATTTATTTAAATACAAATTTAATTTTTTTATGTGTATTTTGGTATATATGGTAAGGTAAATTTGTATTGAAAGAGATATTAAAAAATGCAAATAAAGCAATGTAAATTTGTTTCAAAATATATATACGAATACACATAAAATAACGTAAATTTCTATAAAAATATATACAAAATACACATAAAATGAAGTAAATACGTATAAAAAAATGAATACAAAGTACACATAAAAATCGTATCAAAATAAATAAACAAAATACCAGTAAAAGAATGTGTGTTTGTATAAATATAAATATACAAAATACACAAAAAATATCGTAAATTTGTATAAAACTATATACAAAAATACAGAGAAGTAATTAAATTTGTATGAAAATATATATACAAAATACAGCTAAAATAAGCTATATTTGAATTGAGATGTACATACAAAATAAATAAAATAATGTAAATCTGTATCAAAATATTTATACAAATACATATAATAACGTAGATTTGTTTAAAAATATATAAACAAAATACACATTAAGTAATTTAAATACGTATAAAAAAATATGCACAAAATACAAATATAATCATGTAATTCGTATCAAAATAAACAAACAAAATAGCAATAAAATAATGTAAATTTGTATGAGAAAACATATACAAATAACGCAAATTTCTATAAAAATATATGTTCAAAAATGCACATAAAATAAGGTAAATTTGCATAAAAATATATATACAAAACACACACTAAATAATGTAAATGCGTACATAAAATAACCTAAATTTGTATAAAACTATATACAAAAATACACAAAAATAATTTAAATTTGTTTGAAATGAAATATACAAAATACACATAAAATTAGGTAAATTTATATTGAAAAAATATATAAACTCAAATAATGTAAATTTGAATGAAAATATATAAACAGATACACTTAAAATAACGTAAATTTGTATAAAATATATATGCAAGATACACATTAAATAATGTAAATGTGTATAAAAAATATATATACAAAAAGCAAATAGAATAATGTAAAATCGTATCAAAATAAATACTCAGAATATCAATAAAATAATGTAAATTTGTATGAAAATAAAGATGCAAAATTCCCAAAAATTATCGCATTTTTTTAAAAAATATATATACCAAAATACACATAAAATAATTAAATTTGTATTGAAATAAATATACAAAATGCATATACAGTAAGGTAAATTTGTATTGAAAGAGATATTCAAAAATACATATAAAACAATGTAAATTTGTTTCAAAATATATATACGAATACACATAAAATAAAGTAGATTTCTATAGAAATATATATTCAAAATACATATGAAATTATGTAAATACGTATAAAAATATATATACAAAATACATATCAAATAATGTAAATTCGTGTCAAAATAAATAAACAAAATATAATGAAAAGAATGTGTATTTGTATGAAAATAGATAATAGATAATAAATTTGTATAAAATAAATATGCAAGATACACATTAACTAATGTAAATATACAAATTAAATTATTTTATATGTATTTTTGTATATATATTTTTATGCAAATATGAGTTATTATATGGGTATTTTGCGTCATTATTTTCATACAAATTTACATTATCTTATTGATATTCTGTTTATTTATTTTGATCCGCTTTAAGATTATTCAATGTGTATTTTGTATATATATATTTTTATACATATTTACATTATTTAATGATTATTTTGTATATATATTTTATCCAAATTTACGTTATTTAATGAGTATTTGTTTATATATTTTTATACAAATTTACATTATTTTATGTGTATTTTGTATATGTATTTCAATTCAAATTTGCCTAATTTTTTGTGTATTTTGCATATATATTTTCAAACAAATTTAAATTATTTTTTGTGTATTTTTGTATATATTTTTATACAAATTTTAGTTATTTTATTTGTATTTTGTATATATATTTTCCTACAAATATACATTCTTTTATTGGAATTTTGTTGATTTATTTTGATACGAATTTACATTACTTTATGTATATTTTGTATATATATTTTTCTACGTATTTACATTATTTTATATGTATTTTGTAAATATATTTTCATAAAAAATTACATTATTTTATTGTGTGTATTCGTATATATTTTACACATAAAACAAATTTACACTGTTTTATGTGTATTTTGCATATTTTTTCTATACAAATTTACCTTATTGTATATGCATTTTGTATATTAATTTTAATAGAAATTTAATTATTCTATGTGTATTTTTGTATATGTATTTTTTAAAAAAATATGCTTTATTTTATGGGTATTTTGCATCTTTATTTTCATACAAATTTACATTATTTTATTGATATTCTTTGTATTGATTTTGATACGATTTTACATTATTCTATGTGTATTTTGTATACATATTTTATAATATACCAATGAAGTAATCTAAATTCGTATCGAATTAAATTAACAAAATACAAAAAAATAATGGAATTTTGGATGAAAATATATATAGAAAATGCACATAAAATAACCTAAATACAAATACAAATATACACATAAAACAATTTAAAATTGAATGAAATAAATATTAAAAAATAAACATAAAATAAGGTAAATTTGTGATGAAATATATGTACAAAATACACATAAAATAATATAAATTTGTAAGAAAATATATATACAAATACACATAAAATAAAATGAATTAGTATGAAAATATATATTCAAAATAAACATTAAATAATGTATAAAAATATATATATACAAAGTACATATAAAATAATGTAAATTCTTATAAAAATAAATCAACAAAATAACAACAAAATAATATATATTTGAATGAAAATAAATTTACAAAATACACATAACATAAGTAAAATTTGTATTAAAATATATGAAAAAATACCCAGAAATAATTTGAATTTGTATGAAAATAGATATACAAAATACACATAAAACTAGGTAAATTTCTTTTGAAATGTATATACAAAATACCCATAAGATATTATAAATTTGTGTCAACATATATCAACAAATACACGTAACGTAACGTAAGGTAACGTAACGTAAATTTGTATAAAATATATATACAAAATACACATTAAATTAAGGAAAAATATATAAAAAAATATATAAAAAATACACATAGAATAATGTAAAATCGTATCAAAATAAATGAATAGAATATCAATAAAATAATGTAAATTTCAATTAAAATAAAGATGCAAAATACCCATGAAAAAACGCATATTTGTATTAAAATATATATTAAAAAATACACATAAAACAATTAAATTTGTATTAAAAAAAATATACAAAATGCACATACAATAAGGTAAATTTGTATTGAAATAGATATGCAAAATACACATCAAATAATGTAAATTTGTATTATAATATATATACTAAAACACATAAAATAGCGTAAATTTCTATGGTAATATATACAAAAAAAATACACATAAAATGATATAAATACGTGGAAAAATATATATACAAAATACACCTAAAATAAGTTTTTTTTTATTTTGATTCGAATTTACATTATTTTATGTGCATTTTGTATACATTTTTTTATACGTATTTACTTAATTTTATGTGTATTTTGTATATATATTTTTATAGAAATCTACGTTATTTTATGTGTATTCGTATATATATTTTGAAACAAATTTACATTGTTTTAAATTTATTTTTGCATATCTCTTTCAATACAGATCTACCTTATTGTATGTGCATTTTGTATATTTATTTCAATACAAATTTAAATATTTTATGTGTATTTTAGTATATATTTTTTCATAAGAAATGCGTTATTTTATGGGAATTTTGCATCTTTATTTTCATACAAATTTACATTATTTTATTAATATTCGGTGTATTTTTTTTGATACGATTTTACATTATTCTATTTGTTTTTTGTATATACTCTTTTATACATAATTACATTATTTTATGTGTATATTGCATATATATATTATAGAAATTTATTATCTATTATCTATTTTCATACATATACACATTCTTTTCATGATATTATGTTTATTTATTTTGACACGAATTTACATTATTTAATATGTATTTTGTATATATATTTTTATACATATTTACTTAATTTCATATGTATTTTGTATATATATTTCTATAGAAATCTACTTTATTTTATGTGTATTCGTATATATATTTTGAAACAAATTTTATGTGTATTTTGTTATATATATTTTTATAAAAAAATGCGCTATTTTATGGAGATTTTGCATCTTTATTTTCATACAAATTTAAATTATTTTATTGAAATTTTGTGTATTTATTTTGATACGATTTTACATTATTCTATTTGTTTTTTGTATATATTTTTTTATACACATTTACATTATTTAATGTGTGTCTTGCATATATATTTTATACAAATTTACGTTATTTTAAGTGTATTTGTTTATATATTTTCATTCAAATTTACATTATTTTATGTGTATTTTGTATATGTATTTCAATACAAATTTACCTAATTTTATGTGTATTTTGTATATTTCTTTTCATACAAATTTAAATTATTTTTGTGTACTTTTGTATATAGTTTTATACAAATTTAGGTTATTTTATGTACACATTCACATTATTTAATGTGTGTTTTGTATATATATTTTTATGCAAATTTACTTTATTTTTTGTGTATTTTGTATACATATTTCTATAGAAATCTACGTTATTTTATGTGTATTCATATATAGATTTTGAAACAAATTTACACTTTTATGTATTTTGCATATTTTTCAATACAAATTTACCTTCTTGTATATGCATTTTGTATATTAATTTTAATACAAATTTGATTATTCTGTGTATTTTATATGTATTTTTATAAAAATATGCTTTATTTTATAGGTATTTTGCATCTTTATTTTCATACAATTTACATTATTTTATTGATATTCTGCTCATTCATTTTGATACGATTTGACATTATTCTATGTGTGTTTTGTATATATTTTTCATTCAGATTTACGTTATTTTATGTGTATTTCTTTATATATTTTGACACAAATTTACAATATTTTATGGGTATTTTCTATATATATTTCAAAAGAAATTTACTAAGTCGTATGTATTTTGTATATCTATTTTCATACAAACTCAAATTATTTTTATGTATTTTTGTATATATTTTAATACAAATTTTAGTTATGTTATGTGTATTTTGTAAATTTATTTTCATTCAAATATATATTATTTTATTGGTATTTTGTTGATTTATATTGATTCGAATTTACATTATTTTATATGTACTTTGCATATATATTTTTATACGCATTTACATGATTTAATATTTATTTAGAAGATATATTTTCATACAAATTCATGGTATTTTATGTGTATTTGTATATATATTTTCATATAAATTTACATTATTTTATGTGTATTTTGTACATATATTTCATTACAAATTTACATTATTTTATGTTTATTTTGTATGTGTATTTTGTATATTTATATTTATACAAATACACATTCTTTTATTGGTATTTTGTTTATTTATTTTGATTCGAATTTACATTATTTTATGTGTATTTTGTATGCATTTTTTTATACGTATTTACCTAATTTTATGTGTATTTTGTATATATATTTTTATAGAAATGTACATTATTTTATGTATTTTCGTATATATATTTTGAAACAAATTTACATTGTTTTATATGTATTTTGCATATCTATTTCAATACAAATTTACCTTATTATATGTGCATTTTGTATATTTATTTTAATACAAATTCAAATATTTAATGTGTGTTTTGTTATATATATTTTTATAAAAAATGCGTTATTTTATCGGAATTTTGCATTTTTATTTTCATAGAAATTTACATTATTTTATTAATATTCTGTGCATTTATTTTTAAACGATATTACATTATTCTATTTGTGTTTTGTAATTTTATTTTTTTAATATATGCATTATTTAATGTGTATTTTGTATATATATTTTATACAAATGTACATCATTTTAAGTGTATTCGTTTATATATTTTCATTCAAATTTGCATTATTTTGATTGCATTTTGTATATGTATTTAAATACAAATTTACCTAATTTTATGTGTATTTTGTATGTTTTTTTTCATACAAATTTAAATTATTTAAATTACAAATTTAGGTTATTTTATGTGTATTTTGTATATCTATTTTCATACAAATACACATTCTTTTAATTATATTTTGTTTGTTTATTTTAAACCGAATTTACATTATTTAATGTGTATTTTGTATATATATTTTTATAGAAATCTACGTTATTTTTTGTGTATTCGTATATATATTTGAAACAAATTTACAGTTTTATGTGTATTTTGCATATTTTTTCAATACAAATTTACCTTATTGTATGTGCATTTTGTATGGTAATTTTAATACAAATTTAATTATTCAATGTGTATTTTTGAATATGTATTTTTATTAAAATATGCTTTATTTTATCGGTATTTTGCATCTTTATTTTCATATACAAATTAACATTACTTAATTGATATTCTGTTTATTTATTTTGTTACGATTTTACAATATTCTATGTGTACTTTGTATATATATTTCATACATATTTACAATATTTAATATATATTATGTATTTATATTTTATGCAAATTTTCTTTATTTTATGTGTATTTGTTTATATATTTTCATACAAATTTACATTATTTTATGTGTATTTTGTATATGTATTTCAATACAAATTTGCTTAATTTTATGTGTATTTTGCATATCTATTTTCAAACAAATTTAAATTATTTTTTGTATTTTTGTATATATTTTTATACAAATTTTAGTTATTTTATTCGTATTTTGAATATATATTTTCCTACAAATATACATTCTTTTAGTGGAATTTTGTTTATTTATTTTGATACGAATTTACATTATTTTATGTGTATTTTGTATATATATATTTCTACGTATTTACATTATTTTATGTGTATTTTGTATATATATTTTCATAAAAATTTACTTTATTTAATTGCGTGTATTCGAATATATTTTGATACAAATTTACATTATTTTTTTATGTATTTTCTATATACAATTTCATCCAAAATTACATTATTTTATTGGTATTTTCTTAATTTAATTCGATAAGAATTTAGATTATTTCATAGGTATTTTATATACATATTTTTATTCGCATTTACATTATTTAATGTGTGTTTTGTAAATAGATTTTTATGCAAATTTACTTTATTTTATGTGCATTTTTGTATATATATTTTTATAGAAATTTGCGTTATTTTAAGTGTATTTTGTAGATGTTTTCTCATACAAATACACATTCTTTTATTGATATTTTGTTTATTTATTTTGACACGAATTTACATTATTTAATGTGTTTTTTGTTTATATATTTTTTTACGTATTTACGTCATTTCATATGCATTTTGTATAGATATTTCTATAGAAATCTACGTTATTTTATGTGTATTCGTATATATATTTTGTAACAAATTTACATTGTTTTATGTGTATTTTCCATATTTTTTCAATACAAATTTACCTTATTGTATGTGCATTTTATATATTAATTTTAATACAAATTCAATTATTCTGTGTACTTTTGTATATGTATTTTTATAAAAAATGCGCTATTTTATGTAAATTTGCATAAAAATATATATACAAAACACATTAAATAATGTACATGCGTATAAAAATATGAATACAAAATACCAATGAAATAATCTAAATTCGTATCGAATTAAATTAACAAAATACCAAAAAAATAATGTAATTTTGGATGAAACTATATATAGAAAATACATATAAAATAACCTAAATACAAATAAAAATATACACATAAAATAATTTAAAATTTAATTAAATAAATATACAAAATAAACACAAAATAAGGTAAATTTGTAATGAAATATATCTACAAAATACACATAAAATAATGTAAATTTGTATGAAAATATATATACAAATACACATAAAATAACATGAATTTGTATAAAAATATATATTCAAAATAAATATTTAATAATATATAAAAATATTTATACAAAGTATATATAAAATAATGTAAATTCTTATGAAAATAAATCAAGAAAAAAACAATAAAATAATAGATATTTGAATGAAAATAAATTTACAAAATACACATAAAATAAGTAAAATTTGTATTGAAATATATAAAAAATACCCAGAAATAATTTGAATTTGTATGAAAATAGATATACAAAATACAAATAAAACCAGGTAAATTTCTTTTGTAATATATATACAAAATACCCATAAAATATTGTAAATTTGTGTCAAAATATATCAACAAATACACGTAACGTAACGTACCGTAACGTAACGTAAATTTGTATAAAATATATATACAAAATACACATTAAATTAAGGAAAAATGTATAAAAAAATGTATACAAAATACACATAGAATAATGTTAAATCGTATCAAAATAAATTAACAGAATATCAATAAAATAATGTAAATTTCTATGAAAATAAAGATGCAAAATACCCATAAAATAACGCATATTAGTATAAAAATATATATACAAAAATACACATAAAATAATTAAATTTGTATTAAAATAAATATACAAAATGCACATACAATAAGGTAAATTTGTATTGAAATAGATATGCAAAATACACATATAATGATGTAAATACGTATCAAAATATATATACAAAATACACCTAAAATAAGGTAAATTCATATCAAATTCAATAAACTAAATTTCAATAAATGAATATGTATATGAAAAAAAATCAATATACAAAATAATATATACAAAAACTGAATTTTGTATTAAAATACATACAAAAAAACACAAAAATAATTTCAATTTGTATGAAAATAGATATACAAAATCCACATAAAAAATGTAAATTTGTATGAAAATATATAAACAAATAGACATAAAGTAACGTATGTTTGTATAAAATATATAGAGAAAATGCACATTAAATAATGTAAATATGTAAAATAGAATATAAACAAAATACACATAGAACAATGTAAAATCGTATCAAAATAAATACACAGAATATCAATCAAATAATGTAAATTTGTATGAAAATAAAGATGCAAAATACCCATTAAAAAAAAAGCATATTTTTTTAAAAACATATATACAAATATACACATCAAATAATTAAATTTGTATTAAAATAAATATACAAAATGCACATACAATATGATAAATTTGTATTGAAATAGATATGAAAAAAATACACAACAAACAATGTAAATTTCAAAATATATATACGAATACACATAAAAAAACGTAAATTTCTATACAAATACAAATATAAAATTCACATAAAATGATATAAATACGTATAAAAATGAATATACAAAATACACATCAAATAATGTAAATTCGTACCAAAATAAATAAACAAAATACCAATAGAAGAATGTGAGTTTGTATGAAAATAAATATACAAAATAAACATAAAATAACGTAAATTTGTATAAAACTATATACAAAAATACACAAAAGTAATTTAAATTTGTATGAAAATAGATATACAAAATATACATAGACTAAACTAAATTTGTATTGAAATATATATACAAAATACATCAATAATGTAAATTTGCATCAAAATATTTTAACAGATGCGCATAAAATAACGTAAATTTATTTTAAAATATACAAAATACACATTAAATAATGTAAATATGTATAAAAAAATATATGCAAAACACAAATAGAATAATATAAAATCGTATCAAAATAAATACACAGAATATTAATAAAACAATGTAAATTTGAATGAAAATAAAGATGCAAAATACAAATTAAATATCGCTTTTTTTATAAAAATATATATACCAAAATACACATAAAATATTTAAATTTGTATTACAATAAATATACAAAATGCATATACAATAAGGTAAATTTTTATTAAAATAGATATGCAAAATACATATAAAACAATGTAAATTTGTTTCAAAATATATATAAGAATACACATAAAATAATGTAATTTCTATAAAAATATATATACAAAATACACAGAAAATGAAGTAAATACGTATAAAAAAATGTAAACAAAATACACATAAAATAATGTAAATTCATATCAAAATGAATAAACAAAATACCAATAAAAGAATGTGTATTTGTATAAATATAAATATACAAAATACACATAAAATAACGTAAATTTCTATACAACTATATACAAAAACACACAGAAGTAATTAAATTCGAATTAAAATAGATATAAAAATACAGATAAAATAAGCTAAATTTGAATTAAAATGAATATACAAAATACATAAAATTATGTAAATTTGTATGAAAATATTTATAAAAATACATATAATAACGTAAATTTGTTTAAAAATATATAAACAAAATACACATTAAGTAATGTAAATACGTATAAAAAATATGTACAAAATACACATATAATCATGTAATTCGTAACAAACTAAATAAACAAAAAAGCAATAAAATAATGTAAATTTGTATGATAAAACATATACAAATACATATAAAATAACGAAAATTTATATAAAAATATATGTATAAAAATGCACGTTAGATAAAGTAAATTTGCATAAAAATATATATACAAAACACACATTAAATAATGTAAACGCGTACATAAAATAACTTAAATTTGTATGAAACTATATACAAAAATACACAAAAATAATTTAAATTTGTATGAAAAGAAATATACAAAATACACATAAAATTAAGTAAATTTGTATTGAAATATACATACAAAATATACATGAAATAATGTAAATTTGAGTGAAAATATATAAAGAAATACACATGAAATAACGTAAATTTGTATGAAATATATATTCAAGATACACATTAAATAATGTAAGTATGTAGTAAAAATATATACAAAACAGAAATAGAATAATATAAAATCGTATCAAAATAAATACACAGAATATCAATAAAATAATGTAAATTTGTATGAAAATTAAGATGCAAAATACCTATAAGATAATGCATTTTTTTATAAAATTATAGATACCAAAATACACATAAAATATTTGAATTTGTAATAAAATAAATATACAAAATGCACATACAATAAGGTAAATTTGTATTGAAATAGATATGCAAAATACATATAAAATAATGTAAATTTGTTTCAAAAAACATATACGAATACACATAAAATAACGTAGATTTCTATAAAAATACATATACAAAATACACATAAGATTATATAAATACGTATAAAAAAATGTATACAAAATACAGATAAAATAATGTAAATTCGTATAAATATAAATAAACAAAATACCAATAAAAGAATGTGTATTTTTATAAATATAAATATACAATATGCACATAAAATAACGTAAATCTATATAAAACTATATACAAAAATACACAGAAGAAACCAAATTTGTATGAAAATATATATGCAAAATACCCACAAAATAAGCTTAATTTGAATTGAAATATATATACAAAATACATAAAATAAAGTAAATTTGTATCAAAATATTTTTTGAAATACACATATAATTACGTAAATTTTATATAAAAATATATAAACAAAATACACATTAAATAATGTAAATACGTATAAAAAAAAATTGTACAAAATACACTAATAATCATGTAATTCGTATCAAAATAAATAAACAAAATACCAATAAAATAATGTAACTTTTTATGAAAATGTATATACAAAATACACATAAAATAATTTAAATACGTAGAAGAAAAAAAAAAAATATATAAATATATATATATATATATATAAATATATATATATATATATATATATATATATATATATATACAAGATACACATAAAATAATGTAAATTCGTATCAAAATAAATAAACAAAATTCCAATGAAAGAATGTATATTTGAAGGAAAATATATATTCAAAATACGAATAAAATAACTAAAATTTGTAGAAAAATATATACAAAAATACAAAAAAATAATTTAAATTTGTTTGAAAATATATATGCAAAATACACATAAAATTAGGCAAATTTGTATTGAAATACATATACAAAATACACATAAAATAATGTAAATTTTTATAAAAATACATAAACAAATACACATAAAATAACTTAAATTTGTATAAAATATATATTCAAAATAAACATTAAATAATGTTAATATGTATAAAAAATATATGTATACAAAATACACATAGAATAATGTTAAATCGTATCAAAATAAATAAACATAATATCAATAAAATAATGTAAATTTGTATGAAAATAAAGACGTAAAATACCCATATAATAACACATATTTGCATAAAAATATATTTTCAAAAATACATATAAAATAATTTAATTTGTATTAAAATAAATATTCAAAATGCACATACAATAAAGTAAATATGTATTGATATAGATATGCAGAATACACATAAATAATGTAAATTTGTATCAAAATATATATACGAATACACATAAAATAGAGTAAAATTCTATGAAAATATACATACAAAATACATATAAAATAATGTAAAAAAGTATAAAAATATATATACCAAATACACCTAAAATAATGTAAATTCGTATCAAAATAAATAAACAAAATTCCGATAAAAGAACGTATATGTGTAAGAAAATATATATAGAAAATACACATAAAATAACGAAAATTTGTATAAAAATATATACAAAAAAAACAATAATCTCAATTTGTATGAAAATAGATATACAAAATACACATATAATTAGTTAAATTTGTATTTAAATACATTTACAAAATACACATAAAATATTGTAAATTTGTATGAAATGAAAACAAATACACATAAAATAACGTACATTTGTATAAAACATATATACAAAATACACATAGAATAATGTAAAATCGAATCAAAATAAATACACAGAATATCAATAAAATAATATAAATTTGTATGAAAATAAAGATGCAAAATAACCATAAAATAAACCATATTTTTATAAAAATACATATACA
Source organism: Eriocheir sinensis (assembly GCF_024679095.1). Lineage (NCBI taxonomy): Eukaryota > Metazoa > Arthropoda > Malacostraca > Decapoda > Varunidae > Eriocheir > Eriocheir sinensis. Next base: position 147,042 of record NW_026111588.1, on the reverse strand, counting down.
AAAATACACATAGAATAATTAAATATGTATTAAAATTAATATACAAAATGCAGATACAAAAATGTAAATTTGTATCGAAAAAATATGCAAAATACACATAAAACAGTGTAAATTTCTTTAAAAATATATATACGAATACACATAAAATAACGTAGATTTCTATAGAAATATATATATACTATACACATGAAATGATGTAAATACGTATAAAAAATTTATATACAAAATACACATTAAATAATGTAAATTCGCGTCAAAGTAAATAAACAAAATATCAATAAAACAATGTGTATTTGTATGAAAATAGATATACAAAATACACATAAAATAACCCAAAATTGTATAAAACTATATACAAAAATACGCAAAAGTAATTTAAATTTGTATGAAAATAAATATACAAAATACACATAAAATTAGGTAAATTTGTATTGAGATACATATACAAAATACACATAAAATAATGTAAATTTGAATAAAAACACATAAGCAAATACACTTAAAATAACGTAAATTTGTATAAAATTTATATACAAAATACAAATTAAATAATGTAAATATCTTTAAAAAAATATATACAAAACACAAATAGAATAATGAAAAATCGTATCAAAATAAATACACAGAATATTAATGAAATAATGTAAATTTGTATGAAAATAAAGAAGCAAAATTCCCAATAAATAACTCTTTTTATAAAAATATATATACAAATATACACATAAAAAATTTATATTTGTATTAAAATAAATATACAAAATACACATACAATAAGGTAAATTTGTGTTGAAATAGATATGCAAAATACATATAAAGCAATGTTAATTTGTTTCAAAATATATATACGAATATACATAAAATAATGTAGATTTCTATAAAAATATATATACACAAAACACATAAAATGAGGTAAATACGTATACAAAATGCACATGAAATGATGTACATACGTATAAAAATATATATATACAAAATACACATTAAATAATGTAAATTCGCGTAAAAATAAATAAACAAAATATCTATAAAAAATATATATATATACAAAATACACATAAAATAACCTAAATTTGTATAAAACTATATACAAAAATACATAAAAACTATTTAAATTTGTATGAAAATAAATATACAAAATACACATAACATAACTAAAATTTGTGTTAAAATATATACAAAAATACATAGAAATAATTTGAGTTTGTATGAAAATAGATATACAAAATACACATAAAACTAGGTAAATTTCTTCTGAAATATATATACAAAATACCCAAAAAATATTGTAAATTTGTATCAAAATATAAACAAATACACATAAAATAACGTAAATTTGTATGAATAATATATACAAAATAAACAGAATAATGTCAAATCTTATCAAAATGAATGAGCAGAATATCAATAAAATAATGTAAATTTGTATGAAAATAAAGATGCAAAATACCCATAAAATAAAGCATATTTTTATAAAAATACATATACAAAAATACAGATAGAATAATTAGATTTCTATTAAAATTAATATACAAAATCCATATACAATAATAAATAATAATAAATATGTATTGAAAAAATATGCACCATACACATAAAAGTGTAAATTTGTTTCAAAATCTATATACGAATACATATAAAATAACTTAGATTTCTATAGAAATATATATACAAAATACACATGAAATGATGTAAATACGTATAAAAATATATATACAAAATACACATTAATTAATGTAAATTCGCGTCAAAATAAATAAACAAAATATCAATAAAAGAATGTGTATTTTTATGAAAATAGATATACAAAATACACATAAAATAATCTAAATTTATATAAAACTATATACAAAAATACACAAAAATAATTTAAATTTGTATGAAAATAATATACAAAATACATATAAAATTAGGTAAATTTGTATTGAAATACATATACAAAATACACATTGAATAATGTAAATATGTATAGAAAAATATATACAAAACACAAATAGAATAATGTAAAATCATATCAAAATTAATACACAGAATATTAATAAAATAATATAAATTTGTATGAAAATAAAGATGCAAAATACCAATAAAATAACGCATTTTTTATAAAAATATATATACCAAAATACACATAAAATATTAAAACTTGTATTAAAATAAATATAAAAAATGCACATACAATAAGGTAAATTTGCATTGAAATAGATATCCAAAATACATATTAAGCAATGTAAATTTCTTTCAAAATATATATACAAAGGCAAATAAAATAACGTAGATTTCTATAAAAATATATACGAAATACACATAAAATGAAGTAAATACGTATAAAAAAATGTTTAAAAAATACACATAAAATAATGTAAAATCGTATCAAAATAAATAAACAAAAAAACAATAAAAGAATAAGTATTTGTATAAATATAAATATACAAAATACAAATAAAATAACGTAAATTTGTATAAAACTATACACAAAAATACACAGAAGTAATTAAATTTGTATGAAAATAGATATACCAAATACAGATAAAATAAGCTAAACTTGAATTGAAGTGTATATACAAAATACATAAAATAATGTAAATTTTTATCAAAATATTTATACAAATACATATAATAACGTAGATTTGTTTCAAAATATATAAACAAAATACATATTAAGTAATGTAAATACGTATAAAAAATATGTACAAAATACATATATTATCATGTAATTCGTATCAAAATAAATAAACAAAATAGCAATAAAATAAAGTAAATTTGAATGAGAAAACATATACAAATACATATAAAATAATGCAAATTTCTATAAAAATATATGTACAAAAATGCACATAAAAAAAAGTAAATTTGCATAAAAATATGTATACAAAACACACATTAAATAATGTAAATGCGAACATAAAATTACCTATATTTGTATAAACCTATATACAAAAATACACAGAAATAATTTAAATTTGTATGAAAAGAAATACACAAAACACATAAAATTAGGTAAATTTCTATTGAAATACATATACAAATTCCATAAAATAATGTAAATTTGAATGAAAATAAATAAACAAATACACTTAAAATAACGTAAATTTGTATCAAATATATATGCAAGATACACATTAAATAATGTAAATATGTATAAAAAAAATATACACAAAAAACAAAGAGAATAATGCAATATCGTTTCAAAATAAATTCACCGAATATTAATAAAATAATGTAAATTTGTATGAAAATAAAGATGCAAAATTCCCATAAAATAGCGCATTTCTTATAAAAATATATATACCAAAATACACATAAAATATATAAAATTTGTATTGAAATAAATATACAAAATGTACATACAATAAGGTAAATTTGTATTGAAAGAGATATGCAAAAATACAATGTAAATTTGTCTCAAAATATATATACGAATACACTTAAAATAATGAAGATTTCTATAATTATATATAAACAAATTACACATAAAATTAAGTAAATACGTATAAAAAATGTATACAAAAACCATATCAAATAATGTAGATTCGAATCAAAATAAATTAACAAAATACCAATAAAAGAATGTGTATTTGTATAAATATAAATATACAAAATACACGTACAAAATAAACATAAAATAAGGGAAATTTGTAATGAAATATATGTACAAAATACACATAAAATAATGAAAATTTATATGAAAATATATATACAAATACACATAAAATACCATGAATTTGTATAAAAATATATATTCAAAATAAATATTAAATAATGTAAATGCGTAAAAAAATATATATACAAAGTACATATAAAATAATGTAAATTCGTATCAATATAAATCAACAAAATACCAATAAAATGATATATATTTGAACGAAAATAAATCTACAAAATGCACATAACATAACTAAAATTTGTATTAAAATATATACAAAAATACATAGAAATAATTTGAGTTTGTATGAAAATAGATACCCAAAATACACATAAGCGTAGGTAAATTTCTTTTGAAATATATATACAAAATACCCATAAAATATTGTACATTTGTGTCAAAATATATAAACAAATACACATGAAATAACGTAAATTTGTATGAAAAATATATACAAAATACACATAGAATAATGTCAAATCGTATCAAAATTAAAAAGCAGAATATCAATAAAATAATGTAAATTTGTATGAAAATAAAGATGCAAAATACCCATAAAATAAAGCATATTTTTATAAAAATACATATACACAAATACACATAGAATAATTAAATTTGTATTAAAATTAATATAAAAAATGCATATACAATAAGGTAAATTTGTATTGAAAAAATATGCAACATACACATAAAAGTGTATATTTGTTTCAAAATCAATATACGAATACACAAAAAATAACGTAGATTTATATAGAAATATATATACAAAATACTCATGAAATGATGTAAATACGTATAAAAATATATATGCTAAATACACATTAAATAATGTAAATTCGCGTCAAAATAAATAAACAAAATACCAATAAAAGAATGTGTATTTGTATGAAAATAGATATACAAAATATAGAAAATAACCTAAATTTGTATAAAACTATATAGAAAAATAAACAAAAATAATTTAAATTTGTATGAAAATAAATATACAAAATACACATAAAATTAGGTAAATTTGTATTGAAATACATATAGAAAATACACATCATATAATGTAAATTTGAATGAATATATATATAAACATATTCACTTAAAATAACGTAAATTTGTATCAAATATATATATAAAATACACATTAAATAATGTAAATATGTATAAAAAAAAATTATGCAAAACACAAATGCAATAATGTAATATCATATCAAAATAAATACACAGAATATTAATAAAATAATGTAAATTTTTATGAAAATAAGATGCAAAATACCAATAAAATAACGCATTTTTATAAAAATATATATACCAAAATACACATAAAATTTGAAAATTTGTATTAAAATAAATATAAAAAATGCCCATACAATAAGGTAAATTTATACTGAAATAGATATGCAAAATACATATAAAACAATGTAAATTTGTATCAAAATATATATACGAATATACATAAAATAACGTAGATTTCTCTTAAAATATATACAAAATACACATAAAATTAAGTAAATACGTATAAAAGAATGTATACAAAATACATATAAAATAATGTGAAATCGCATCAAAATAAATAAACAAAATACCAATAAAAGAATGTGTATTTGTATGAATATAAATATACAAAATACACATAAAATAACGTAAATTTGTATAAAATTATATACAGAAATACACAAAAGTAATTAAATTTGTATGTAAATAGATATATAAAATACTGATAAAATAAGCTAGATTTGAATTAAAATGTATATACAAAATACATAAAATAATGTAAATTTGTATCAAAATATTTATACAAATACATATGATAACGTAGATTTGTTTAAAAATATATAAACAAAATACATATTAAGTAATTTAAATACGTATAAAAAATATGTACAAAATACATATATAATCATGTAATTCGTATCAAAATAAATAAACAAAACAGCAATAAAATAATGTAAATTTGTATGAGAAAACATATACAAATACACATAAAATAACGCAGTTTTTTTTTTAAATATATGTACAAATATGCACATAAAATAAAGTAAATTTGCATAAAAATATGTATACAAAACACACATTAAATAATGTAAATGCGTACATGAAATAACCAAAATTTGTATAAAACTATATACAAAAATACACAAAAATAATTTAAATTTGAATGAAAAGAAATAGACAAAATACACATAAAATTAGGTAAATTTGTATGGAAATACATATACAAAATACACATAAAATAATGTAAATTTGAATGAAAATATATAAACAAATACACTTAAAATAACGTAAATTTGTATAAAATATATATGCAAGATACACATTAAATAATGTAAATATGTATACAAAAATATCTAAAAAAAACAAATAGAATAATGTAAAATCGTTTCAAAATAAAAACACAGAATATCAATAAAATAATGTAAATTTGTATAAAAATAAAGATGCAAAATTTCCATAAAATAGCGCATTTTTTAAAAATATATATACCAAAATACACATAAAATATTTAAATTTGTATTGAAATAAATATACAAAATGCACATACAGTAAGGTAAATTTGTATTGAAAGAGATATTCAAAAATACATATAAAACAATTTAAATTTGTTTTAAAATATATATTCGAAAACACATAAAATAACGTAGATTTCTATAAAAATATATATACAAAATACACAAAAAATTAAGTAAATACGTATAAAAAATCTATAGAAAATACAAATAAAATAATGTAAATTCGATTCGAAATAAATAAAAACCAATAAAAAAATGTGTGTTTGTATAAATATAAATATACAAAATACACATAAAATAACGTAAATTTGTATATTACTATATACAAAAATACACAAAAGGAATTAAATTTGTATGAAAATAGATATAAAAAATTCACATAAAATAAGCTAAATTTGAATGGAAATATATATATACAAAATAAATAAAATAATGTAAATTTGTATCAAAATATTTACATAAAACGAAGTAAACACTTATAAAAAAATGTATACAAAATACACATAAAATAATGTAAATTCGTATCAAAATAAATAAACAAAATACTAATAAAAGAATGTGTATTTGTATAAATATAAATATACAAAATACACATAAAATAACGTAAATTTATATAAAACTATATACAAAAATCCACAAAAGTAATTAAATTTGTATGAAAATAGATATACAAAATACACATAATATAAGCTAAATTTCAATTGAAATATATATACAACATACATAAAATAATGTAAATTGGTATCAAAATATTTATACAAATTTGTCTAGAAACATATAAACAAAATACACATTAAATAATGTAAATACGTATTAAAAAATTTGTACAAAATATACAAAAAATCATGTAATTCATATCAAAATATATAAACAAAATACCAATAAAATAATGTAAATTTGTGTGAGAAAACGTATACAAAATACACAAAAAATAACGCGTTTCAATAACAATATATGTACAAAAATGCACATTAAATAAAGTAAATTTGCATAAAAAATAAATATACAAAAGACATATTAAATAATGTAAATGCGTATAAAAATATGTATACAAAATACCTATGAAATAATCTAAATTCGTATCGAATTAAATTAACAAAATACCAATAAAATAATGTGATTTTGGATGAAAATATATATAGAAAATACACATAAAATAACCTAATTACAAATACAAATATACACATAAAATAATTTAAAATTGAATGTAATAAATATACAAAATAAACATAAAATAAGGTAATTTGTAATAAAATATATGTAAAAATGCACATAAAATAATGCAAATTTGTATGAAAATATATATACAAATACACATAAAATAACATGAATTTGTATAAAATTTGTATCAAATTATATACGAATACAAACAATAAAATGATGTAAACTTTTATGAAAATAGATATACAAAATACACATAAAATAATGTAAATACGTAGAAAAATATATATACAAAACACACATAAAATAATGTAAATTCGTATCAAAATAAATAAACAAAATTCCAATAAAAGAATGTACATTTTTAGGAAAATATATATATAAAATACAAATAAAATAACTAAAATTTGTATAAAAATATATTCAATAATACACAAAAATAATTTAAATTTGTTTGAAAATAGATATGCAAAATACACATAAAATTAGGCAAATTTGTGTTGAAATACATATACAAAACACACATAAAATAATGTAAATTTGTATGAAAATATATAAACAAATACACTTAAAATAACGTAAATTTGGATAAAATATATATACAAAATATATATTAAATAATTTAAATATGTATAAAAAAATATATACAAAATACACAGAATAATGTTAAATCGAATTAAAATAAATAAACAGAATATCAATAAATTAATGTAAATATGTATGAAAATAAAGATGCAAAATACCCATATCATAACGAATATTTGTTTAAATATATATATACAAAAATACATATAATATAATTAAATTTGTATTGAAATAAATATACAAAATGCACATACAATAAAGAAACTTTGCATTGAAATTAGTATGCGAAATACACATAAATAATGTAAATTTGTATCATAATATATATACGAATACACATAAAATAGAGTAAATTTCTATGAAAATATATATTCAAAATACATATAAGATTATGTAAATAAGTAAAAAAATATATATATCAAATACACCTAAAATAATGAAAATTTGTATATTAATTTTAATACAAATTTAATTATTCTATGTGTATTTTTGTATATGTAATTTTTTAAAAAATATGCTTTATTTTATGGGTATTTTGCATCTTTATTTTCATACAAATTTACATTATTTTATTGATATTCTGTGTATTTATTTTGATACGATTTTACATTATTCTATGTATATTTTCTATATATATTTTATACAAATGTACGTTATTTTATGTGAATTTGTTTTCATTTCATACAAATTTACATTATCTTATGTGTATTTTGTACATGTATTTAAATACAAAATTAACTAATTATATGTGTATTTTGTATATCTATTTTCATAGAAATTGCAATTGATTTTGTGTATTTTTGTATAAATTTTTATATAAATTTTCGTAATTTTATGTGTATTTTGTATATTTATTTTCCTACAAATATACGTTCTTTTATCGGAATTTTGTTTATTTATTTTGATACGAATTTACATTATTTTAGGTGTATTTGATATATATATTTTTATACTTATTTACATAATTTATTTTGAATATATATTTTCATAGAAATTTACTGTATTTTATGTATATTCGTATTTATATTTTGATACAAATTTACATTATTTATGTGTATTTTGCATATCTATTTCAATACAAATTTTCTTTATTGTATGTGCCTTTTGTATATTTATTTCAATACAAATTTAATTATTTATGTGTATTTTTTTATATATATTTTTAAACAAATATGCGTTATTTTATGGATATTTTGCAACTTTATTTTCATACAAATTTACATTATTTTATTGAAATTCTGTTTATTTATTTTGATACGATTTTACATTATTCTGTGTATTTTCTCTATATATTTTTATACATAATTAGATTATTTAATGTATTTTGTATATATATTTATGGAAATTTACGTTATTTTATGTATTTTTATATATTTTCATACAAATTTACATTATTTTATGTGTATTTGTATATATTTAATTCAAATTTGCCTAATTTTATGTGTATTTTGCATATCTATTTTCAAACAAATTTAAATTATTTTGCTAATTTTGTATATATTATCATACAAATTTTTGTTATTTTATTTTATATATATATATATATATATATATATATATATATATATATATATATATATATATATATATATATATATATATATATATATATATATATATATATATATATATATATATATATATATATATATATATATATATATATATATATATATATATATATACATATATATATATATATATATATATATATATATATATATATATATATATATATATATATATATATATATATATATATATATATTGATACAAATATAGAGTGTTTTTTTGGTATTTTTTTTATTTATTTTGATACGAATCTAGAGTATTTTTTGTGTTTTTTTTTTATATATTTTTATAATAATTTACATTATTTTATGTGTATTTTGTCTATTTATTTTCATAAAAATTTACGTTATTTTATTGTGTGTATTCGTATTTATTTTGATACAAATTTACATTATTTTCAGTGTATTTTGCATATGTATTTCAATACAAATTTACCGTATAGTATGTGTATTATGTATATTTATTTTAATACAAATTTAATTATTTTATGTGTATTTTTGTATATATATTTTTTTTAAATATGAGTTATTTAATTTGTCTTTTGTATATCTATTTTCATACAAATTTAATTATTTTTGTTAATTTTTGTATATAGTTTTATACAATTTTACGCTATTTTATGTGTATTTTGTATTTTTATAGAAATACACATTCTTTTATTGATATATTGTTTATTTATTTTGATACGAATTTACATTATTTTATAAGAATTTTGTATACATTTTCTTATACGTATTTACTTCATTTTATGTGTATTTTGTAAATAAATTTTTATAGAACTCTACGTTATTTTATGTGTATTCGTATATATATATTGAAAAAAAATTACATTGTTTTATATGTATTTTGCATATCTACTTCAATACAAATTTACCTTATTGTATGAGCATTTTGTATATTTATTGTAATACAAATTTAAATATTTTATGTGTATTTTGGTATATATATTTTTATAAAAAAATGCGTTATTTTATGGGTATTTTGCATCTTTATTTTCATACAAATTTACATTATTTTATTAACATTCTGTGTATTATTTTTGATACGATTTTACATTATTCTATTTGTGTTTTGTATATATTTTTTTATACATATTTACATTATTTAATGAGTATTTTGTATATATATTTCATACAAATTTACGTTAATTTAAGTGTATTTGTTTATATATTTTCATTGAAATTTACCTAATTTTATGTGTATTTTGTATATGTATTTCAATACAAATTTACCTAATTTTATGTGTGTTTTATATATTTATTTTCATTCAAATTTATTTTTTTTTTGTGTATTTTTGTATATAGTTTTATACAAATTTACGTTATTTTATGTGTATTTTGTATATGTATTTTCATACAAATACACATTCTTTTATTGATATTTTTTTTACATTATTTAATATGTATTTTTTATATATATTTTTATACGTATTTACATCATTTCATGTGTATTTTGTATATATATTTCTATAGAAATCTACGTTATTTTATGTGTATTCGTATATATATTTTGAAACAAATCTGCATTATTTTATGTGTATTTTGTATATATATTTCATTACAAATTTGCCTAATTTTATGTTTATTTATATATCTATTTTCATTCAAATTCAAATTATTTTATGTGTATTTATTTATTTGTATTTACGTTATTTTATGTGTATTTTCTATATATATTTTCATTCAAAATTACATTATTGTATCGGTATTTTCTTCATTTTTTACGATACGAATTTAGATTATTTCATGTGTATTTTCTATACCTATTTTTATACACATTTACATTATTTAATATGTGTTTTGTATATATATTTTTTTTACAATTTTACTTCATTTTGTGTACATTTGTGTTGTTGTTTTAATACAAATTTTCATTATTTTAAGTGTAATTTGTACTTTTTTTTATTGTAAATTTGCCTTATTTGATGTATATTTTGTTTATTTGTTTTCATACAAATTCAAAGTGTTTGATGTGCTTTTTTGTACATATATTTTTATGGAAATTTGCGTTATTTTGTGTATTTTGTATATATTTTTTCATACAAATTTACATTTTTTTATTATTATTTTGTTTATGTATTTTGATACGAATTTACATTATTATATGTGAATTTTATATATATTTTGTATACGTATTTTCATAATTTAATTTCTATTTTGTTTATATATTTTAAAACAAATTTACGTTATTTTATGCGTATTTGTTTAATTATTTTGATACAAATATACATTTTTTTATGTATTTCTTATGTATATTTCTATACAAATTTAGTTTATTTTTATATATATTTTGTATATCTATTTTCATACAAATTTAAATTACTTTTGTGTATTTTTGTATAGAGTTTTATACAAATTTACGTTATTTTATGTGTATTTTGTATATTTATTTTCATACAAATTCACATTCTTCTATTGGTATTTTGTTTATTTATTTTGGTACGAGTTTACATTATTTTATGTGTATTTTGTATATATATTTTTATACGTATTTACATCATTTTATGTGTATTTTTTATATATATTTTTCTAGAAATATACGTATTTTATGTTTAATCGTATATATATTTTGCAACAAATTTACTTTGTTTGATGTGTGTTTTGTATATCTATTACAATACAAATTTACCATATTGTATGTGTATTTTGTATATTTATTTTAATACAAATTTAATTATTTGATGTGTTTTTTTGTACATATTTTTTTTATAAAAATATGCTTTTTTTATGATTATTTTGCATCTTCATTTTCTTACAATTTTACATTATTTTATTGATATTCTGTGTATTTATTTTGAGACGATTTAACATTGTTCTATGTGTATTTTGTATATATTTTATTTTACATATTTATATTATTTAATGTGCATTTTCTATATATATTTTATACTTATATACGTTACTTTAAGTCTATTTGTTTATATATTTTCATACAAATTTACATAATTTTATGTGTATTTTTTACATGTATTTCAATACAAATTTATCTGATTTTATGTGTATTTTGTAATTGTATTTTCATACAAATTGAAATTATTTTTGTGTATTTTTGTATGTATTTTTATACAAATGTTAGTAATTTTATATATTATTTTGTATATTTATTTTCCTACATATATACATTCTTTCATTGAAATTTAGTTTATTGAATTTGATACGAATTTACATTATTTTAGGTGTATTTTGTATATATATTTTTACGCGTATTTACATCATTTTATGAGTATTTTTTATATATATATTTTCATAGAAATTTACGCTATTTATCGTGTGTTCGTATACATATTTTTATACAAATTTACATTATTTGATGTGTATTTTTCATATCTATTTCAATACAAATTTATCTTATTGTATGTGCATTTTGTAAATGTATTTTAATACAAATTTAATTATTTTATGTGTATTTTTGTGTATATATATTTTTATACAAATATGAATTGTATTATAGGTATTTTGCATCTTTATTTTCATAGAAATTTATATTAATTTATTGATATTCTGTTCATTTATTTTGATACGATTATTCATTATTCAAAGCGCATTTTGTATATATATTTTTATACCCTTTTCCATTATATAAAGTGTATTTTGTATATATATTTTATTGAAATTTAAGTTATTTTCTGTGTATTTGTTGATATATTTTAACACAAATTTACAATATTTTATGGGTATTTTGTATATATGTTTCAAAAGAAATTTACCCCAGTTTTATGTGTATTTTGTATATCTATTTTCATATAAATTCAAATTATTTCTGGGTATTTTTGTATATATTTTAATACAAATTTTACTTATGTTATGTGTATTTTATAAATTTATTTTCATTCAAATATATATTATTTTATTGGTATTTTGTTGATATATTTTGATACGAATTTACATTATTTTATATGTACTTTGTATATATATATTTTTACGCATATACATTATTTAGTGTTTATTTTGAAAATATATTTTTATACAAATTCATGTTATTTTATGTGTATTTGTATATATATTTTAATAAAAATCTACATTATTTTTATGTGTATTTTGTACATATATTTCATTACAAATTTAAATTATTTTATGTTTATTTTGTATATTAATTTCATTCAATTTTAAATTATTTTGTGTATATTTGTATTTGTATTTAGGTTAATTTATATGTATTTTCTATATATATTTTCCTCCAAAAATACATTATTTTAATGGTATTTTGTTAATTTAATTCGATACGAATTTAGATTAATTGATAGGTATTTTGTATACATATTATATACGCATTTACATTATTTAATGTGTGTTTTGTATATATATTTTTATGCAAATTTACTTTATTTTATGTGCATTTTTGTACATATATTTTTTTAGAAATTTGCATTATTTTATGTGTATTTGTATATGTTTTCTCATACAAATTTACATTATTTTATTGCTATTTTGTTTATTTATTTTGATACGAATGAAAATAGATATACAAAATATACATGAAATAAACTAAATTTGTATTGAAATATATATACAAAATACATAAAATAATGTAAATTTGTATCAAAATATTTTAACAGATGCGCATAAAATAAAGTTAATTTGTTTTAAAATATACAAAATACACATTAAATAATGTAAATATGTATAAAAAAATATATACAAAACACAAATAGAATAATGTAAAATCGTATCAAAATAAATACACAGAATATTAATAAAACAATGTAAATTTGTATGAAAATAAAGATGCAAAATACCCATTAAATAACGCATTTTTTATAAAAATATATATATCAAAATACACATGAAATAATTAATTTGTATTAAAATAAATATACAAAATACACATACAATAAGGTAAAACTGTATTGAAATAGATATGCAAAATACATATAAAACAATGTAAATTTGTTTCAAAATATATATACGAATACACATAAAATAACGTAGATTTGTATGAAAATATATATACAAAATACACATAAAATGAAGTAAATACGTATAAGAAAATATATACAAAATACACATAAAATAATGTAAATTTATATCAAAATAAATAAACAAAATACCAATAAAAGAATGTGTATTTGTATAAATATAAATATACAAAATACACATAAAATAACGTAAATTTGTATAAAACTATATACAAAAATACACAGAAGTAATTAAATTCGTATGAAAATAGATATACAAAATACACATAAAATAAGCTAAATTTGAATTGAAATGTATATACAAAATACATAAAATAATGTAAATTTGTATTAAAATATTTATAAAAATACATATAATAACGTAAATTTGTTTAAAAATATATAAACAAAATACATATTAAGTAATGTAAATACGTAAAAAATATGTACAAAATACACATATAATCATGTAATTCGTATCAAACTAAATAAACAAAATATGAATGAAATAATGTAAATTTGTATGAGAAAACATACAAATATATATAAAATAACGCTAATTTCTATAAAAATATATGTCCAAAAATAAACGTAAAATAAAGTAACTTTGGATAAAAATATATATACAAAACACACATCAAATAATGTAAATGCGTGCATAAAATAACCTAAATTTGTATAAAACTATATACAAAAATACACAAAAATAATTTTAAATTTGTATGAAAAGAAATATACAAAATAAACATAAAATTATGTTAATTTGGATTGAAATACATATACAAAATACACATAAAATAATGTAAATTTGAAAGGAAATATATAAACAAATACACATATAATAACGTAAATTTGTATGAAATATATATTCAAAATACACATTAAATAATGCAAATATGTATAAAAAAAAAATATACAAAACACAAATAGAATAACGTAAAATCGTATCAAAATATATACACAGAATATTAATAAAATAATGTAAATTTGTATGAAAATTAAGATGCAAAATACCTATAAAAAAACGCATTTTTTATAAAATTATTGATACCAAAATACACATAAAATATTTGAACTTGTATTAAAATAAATATACAAAATGCACATAAAATAAGGTAAATTTGTATTGAAATAGATATGCAAAATACATATTAAATAATGTAAATTTGTTTCAAAATATATATACGAATACACATAAAATAACGTAGATTTCTATAAAAATACATATACAAAATACACATAATATTAAGTAAATACGAATAAAAAAATGTATACAAAATACACATAAAATAATGTAAATTCGTATAAATGTAAATAAACAATATACCAATAAAAGAATGTGTATTTGTATAAATATAAATATACAAAATGCACATAAAATAACGTAAATTTATATAAAACTATATACATAAAATAACGCAAATTTCTATAAAATATATGTACAAAAATGAACTTAAAATAAATTTGCATAAAAATATATATACAAAACACACTTTAGATGATGTAAATGAGTATAAAAATATGTATACAAAATACCTATGAAATACTCTAAATTCATATCGAATTAAATTAAGAAAATATAAATAAAATAATGTAATTTTGGATGAAAATATATATACAAAATACACATAAAATAACCTAAATACAAATACAAATATACACATAAAATAATTTAAAATTGAATGAAATAAATATAGAAAAAAAACATAAAATAAGGTAACCTAAAGATAACCTAAGATAACCTAAATACAAATACAAAAATACACATTAAATAATTTAAAATTGAATGAAATAAATATACAAAATAAACATAAAATAAGGTAAATTTGTAATAAAATATATGTAAGAATACACATAAAATAATATAAATTTGTATGAAAATATATATGCAAATACCCATAAAATAACATGAATTTGTATAAAATTTGTTTCAAAATATATACGAATACACACAATAAAACAACGTAAATTTTTATGAAAATGTATATATAAAATACACATAAAATATTTTAAATACGTAGAAAAATATATATACAAAATACACATAAAATAATGTAAATTCGTAAAAAATTGAATACACAAAATTCCAATAAAAGAATGTATATTTGTAGGAAAATATATATACAAAAAACAAATAAAATAACTAAAATTTGTATAAAAATATATACAAAAATACACAAAAATAGTTTAAATTTGTTTGAAAATAGATATGCAAAATACACATAAAGTTAGGCAAATTTGTATTGAAATACATATACAAAACTCACATAAAATAATGTAAATTTGTATGAAAATATATAAACAAATACATATAAAATAACGTAAATTTGGATAAAATATATATACAAAATATACATTAAATATTTTAAATATGTATAAAAATATATTATATTATATATATTTTTATTGATATTTGCGTTATTTATGTGTATTTTGTACCTGTTTTCTCTTAGAAATTTACATTATTTTATTGGTATTTTGTCTATTTATTTTGATAGGAATTACATGATTATTTGTGTATTTTGTACATTTTTTTATACATATTTACATTATTTAATGTGTATTTTGTTTATATATTTTTATACAAATTTACGTTATTATATGTGTATTTGTATAAGTATTTTGATACAAATTTACATTATTTTATGTATTTTGTATTTATATTTCAATTCAAATTTAGCTTATTTTATGTGTATTTTGTATATCTATTTATTTTAATACAAAATCATATATTTTGTGTTTTTTCGCATATATATTTTTATAAAAAAATGCGTTATTTTATGGGTATTTTGCATCTTAATTTTCATACAAATTTACATTTTTTTATTAATATTTTCTGTATTTATATTGATACGATTTTACATTATTTTATTTGTGTTTTGTATATATTTTTTTATACATATTTACATTATTTAATGCGTTTTTTGTATATATATATTTGATACATATTTACGTTATTTTAAGTTATTTTATGTGTTTTTGTTTATATATTTTGACACAAATTTACAATATTTTATGGGTATTTTGTATATATATTTCAAAAGAAATTTACCTAGTTTTATGTGTATTTTGAATATCTATTTTCATACAAACTCAAATTATTTTTATGTATTTTTGAATATATTTCAATACCAATTTTAGTTATGTTATGTGTATTTTGTAAATCTATTTTCATTCAAATATATATTATTTTATTGGTATTTTGTTGATTTATATTGATACGAATTTCCTTATTTTATATGTACTTTGTATATATATTTTTATACGCATTTACATTATTTAATATTTATTTTAAATATATAATTTTATACAAATTCATGGTATTTTATGTGTATTTGTATATATATTTTCATATAAATTTACATTATTTTATGAGTATTTTGTACATATATTTCATTACAAATTTACCTTATTTTATGTTTATTTTGTATGTGTATTTTGTACATTTATATTTATACAAATACACATTCTTTTATTGGTATTTTATTTATTTATTTTGTTTCGAATTTACATTATTTTATGTGTATTTTGTTTACATTTTTTTATACGTATTTACTTAATTTTATGTGTATTTTGTATATATGTTTTTATAGAAATCTACGTTATTTTATGTGAATTCGTATATATATTTTGAAACAAATTTACATTGTTTTATATGTATTTTTGCATATCTCTTTCAATAGAAATTTACGTTATTGTATGTGCATTTTGAATATTTATTTCAATACAAATTTAAATATTTTATGTGAATTTTGGTATATATATTTTTATAAGAAATGCGCTATTGATGGGAATTTTGCATCTTTATTTTCATACAAATTTACATTATTTTATTAATATTCGGTGTATTTATTTTGATACAATTTTATATTATTCTATTTGTTTTTTGTATATATATTTTTGTGTATTTTTATATATAGTTTTATACAAATTTAGGTTATTTTATGTACGCATTTACATTATTTAATGTGTTTTTTATATATATATTTTTATGCAATTTTACTTTATTTTATGTGCATTTTTGTACATATATTTTTTTAGAAATTTGCCTTATTTTATGTGTATTTATATATGTTTTCTCATACAAATTTACATTATTTTATTGCTATTTTGTTTATTTATTTTGATACAAATGAAAATAGATATACAAAATATACATAAAATAAACTAAATTTGTATTGAAATATATATATACAAAATACATAAAATAATGTAAATTTGTATCAAAATATTTTAACAGATGCGCATAAAATAACGTAAATTTGTTTTAAAATATACGAAATACACATTAAATAATGCAAATATGTATAAAAAAATATATACAAAACACAAATAGAATAATGTAAAATCGTATCAAAATAAATACACAGAATATTAATATAACAATGTAAATTTCTATGAAAATAAAGATGCAAAATACTCATTAAATAACGCATTTTTTATAAAAATATATATACCAAAATACACATGAAAAAATTAATTTGTGTTAAAATAAATATACAAAATAGACATACAATAAGGTAAATCTGTATTGAAATAGATATGCAAAACACATATAAAACAATGTAAATTTGTTTCAAAATATATATACGAATACACATAAAATAACGTAGATTTGTATAAAAATATATATACAAAATACACATAAAATGAAGTAAATACGTATAAGAAAATGTATACAAAATACACATAAAATAATGTAAACTCGTATCAAAATAAATAAACAAAATACCAATAAAAGAATGTGTATTTGTATAAATATAAATATACAAAATACAAATAAAATAACGTAAATTTGTATAAAACTATATACAAAAATACACAGAAGTAATTAAATTCGTATGAAAATATATATACAAAATACAGATAATATAAGCTAAATTTGAATTGAAATGTAAATACAAAATACAAAAAATAATGTAGATTTGTATCAAAATATTTATAAAAATACCCATAAAATATCGCATTTTTTATATTTATAAAAATATATATAACAAAATACACATCAAAAAATTAAATTTGTATTAAATAAATATACAAAAAACACATACAATAAGTTAAATTTGTATTGAAATATATATGCAAAATACATATAAAACAATGTAAATTTGTTTCAAAATATATATACGAATACACATAAAATAACGTAGATTTCTATAAAAATATATATACAAAATACACATAAAATTAAGTAAATACGTATAAAAAAATGTACACAAAATACACATAAAATAATATAAATTAGTATCAAAATAAATATACAAAATAACAATAAAAGAATTTGTATTTGTATAGATATAAATATACAAAATACACATAAAATAACGTAAATTTATATAAAACTATATACAAAAATACACAAAAGTATTTTAATTTGTATGAAAATAGATATACAAAATAAGGTAAATTCGTTTCAAATTCAATAAACAAAATTCAGATAAAAGAACATATATTTGTAGAAAAAATAAATATACAAAATACACATTAAATAACGAAAATTTGTATGAAAATATATAAAAAAATAAACAAAAATAGTTTAAATTTGTATGAAAATAAATATACAAAATACACATGTATTTTGTATATCTATTTTCACAGAAATTTAATTACTTTTGTGTATTTTTGCATATAGTTTTATATAAATTTACGTTATTTATTATATTTTGTATATTCTATTTATACAATACACATTCTTTTATTAGTATTTTGTTTATTTATTTTGATACGAGTTTACATTATTTTATGTTTATTTTGTATATCTTTTTTATACGTATTTACTTCATTTTATGTGTATTTTGTATATTTATTTTAAAAAATCTACGTTATTTTATGTGTATTCGTATATATATTTTGAAAAAAATTTACATTGTTTTATATGTATTTTGCATATCTATTTCAATACAAATCTATCTTATTGAATGTGCATTTTGTATATTTATTTTAATACAAATTCAAATATTTTATGTGTCTTGGTATAAATATTTTTATAAAAAAATGCGTTATTTTATGGGTATTTTGCATCTTAATTTTCATACAAATTTACATTATTTTATTAATATTCTGTGTATTTATTTTGATACGATTTTATATTATTCTATTTGTGTTTTGTATATATTTTTTTATACATATTTACATTATTTAATGTGTATTTTTTATATATATTTTATACAAATTTACGTTATTTTAAGTGTATTTCTTTATATATTTTCATTCAAATTTACATTATTTTATGTGTATTTTGTAAATGTATTTCAATACAAATTTAGCTAATTTTATGTGTAATTTGTATATTTATTTTCATACAAATTAAAATTATTTTTGTGTATTTTTGTATATAGTTTTATACAAATTTAGGTGATTTTATGTGTATATTGTATATCTATTTTCATACAAATACACATTCTTTTATTGATATTTTGTTTTTTTATTTTGACGCGAATTTACATTATTTAATGTGTATTTTATATATATATATATATATATATATATATATATATATATATATATATATATATATATATATATATATATATATATATATATATATATATATATATATATATATATATATATATATATATATATATATATATATATATATATATATATATATATATATATATATATATATATATATATATATATATATATATATATATATATATCTTTATATATATATATATATATATATCTTTATATATATATATATATATATGTATATATATATATTTTTTTATATACGTGTTTACCACTTGATGTGTATTTTGTATATATATCTATAGAAATCTACATTTATTTATGAGTATTCGTATATAGATTTTGAAATAAATTTACACTGTTTTATGTGTATTTTGCATATTTTTTCAATACAAATTTACCTTATTGTATATGCATTTTGTATATTAATTTTAATACAAATTTAATTATACTATGTGTACTTTTGTATATGTATTTTTATAAAAATATGCTTTATTTTATAGGTATTTTGCATTTTTATTTTCATACAAATTTACATTATTTTATTTATATTATGTTTATTTTTTTTAAACAATTTTACATTATTCTATGTGTATTTTGTATATCTATTTTATACGTATTTACTTAATTTTATGTATTTTGTATATATATATATATATATATATATATATATATATATATATATATATATATATATATATATATATATATATATATATATATATATATATATATATATATATATATATATATATATATATATATATATATATATATATATATATATATATATATATATATATATATATATATATATATATATATAGATATATATATTGATAGAAATCTACGTTATTTTATGAGTATTCCTATTTATATTTTGAAACAAATTTACATTGTTTTATATGTATTTTTGCATATCTCTTTCAATACAAATTTACCTTATTGTATGTGCATTTTGTATATTTTTTCAATACAAATTTAAATATTTTGTGTATTTTGGTATATATATTTTTATAAGAAATGCGCTATTTTCATACAAATTTACATTATTTTATTAATATTCGGTGTATCTATTTTGATACGATTTCACATTATTCTATTTGTTTTTTGCATATATATTTTTTTATACATATTTACATTATTTAATGTGTATCTTGCATATATATTTCATACAGATTTATTATCTATTATTTATTTTCATAGAAATACACATTCTTTTCATGATATTTTGTTTATTTATTTTGACACGAGTCTACCTAGATATGTATTTTGTATATATATTTTTATACGTATTTACATAATTTTATGTGTATTTTGTATATATATTTCTATAGAAATCTACGTTATTTTATGTGTATTCGTATATATATTTTGAAACAAATTTACTTTGTTTTATATGTATTTTTGAATATCTCTTTCAATACATATTTACCTTACTGTATATGCATTTTGTATATTTATTTCAATACAAATTTAAATATTTTATGTGTATTTTGGTATATATATTTTTATAAAAAATGCGCTATTTTTATAGAATTTGCATCTTTCTTTTCATACAAATTTACATTATTTGATTGATATTCTGTGTATTTATATTGATAGGATTTTACATTATTCTATTTCTTTTTTGTATATATTTTTTATACACTTTTACATTATTTAATGTGTATCTTGCATATATATTTTATACACATTTACGTTATTTTAAGTGTATTTGTTTATATATTTTCATTCAAATTTACATTATTTTATGTGTATTTTGTATATGTATTTCAATACAAATTTACCTAATTTTATGTGTATTTTGTATATTTCTTTTCATACAAATTTTAAATATTTTTGTGTATTTTTGTATATAGTTTTATACAAATTTAGGTTATTTTATGTACGCACTTACATTATTTAATGTATATATATATATATTTTATTCAAATATACGTTATTTTATGTGTATTTGTATATATATTTTTATACAAATTTACATTATTTTATATAAGTTTTGTATATGTATTTCAATACAAATATTACTAACTTTATGTGTATTTTGCATATCTATTTTCAAACAAATTTAAATTATTTTTATGTATTTTTATATATATTTTTATACAAATTTTTGTTATTTTATTTGTTTTTTGTATATATATTTTCCTACAAATATACATTCTTTTATTGGAATTTTGTATATATATTTTGTTACGAGTTTACATTATTTTATGTGTATTTTGTTTATATATTTTTCTACGTATTTAAACTATTTTATGTGTATTTAATATGTACATTTTCATAAAAATTTACGTTATTTTATTGTGTGTATTCGTATATATTTTGAAACAAATTTTATACAAATTCATGTTATTTTATGTGTATTTGTATATATATTTTCATACAAATTTATATTATTTTATGTGTATTTTTACATATATTTTATTACAAATTTACCTTATTTTATGTTTATTTTGTATATTTATTTTATTCAATTTTAAATTATTTAATGGGTTTATTTGTATTTGTATTTAGTGTATTTTATGTGTGTTTTCTATATATATTTTCATCCAAAATTACATTAGTTTATTGTTATTTTCTTAATTTAACTCTATACGAATTTAGATTATTTCATAGGTATTTTGTATATATATTTTTATACTCATTTACATTATCTAATGTGTGTTTTGTATATATTTTTTTATGCAAATTAGTTTTATGTCCATTTTTGTATATATGTTTTTATAGAAATTTGCGTTATTTTATGTGTATTTTGTATATGTTTTCTCATACAAATTGACATTATTTAATTAGTTTTTTGTTAATCTATTTTCATACAAATTTAATTACTTCTGTGTATTTTTGTATATAGTTTTATACAAATTTACGTTATTTTATGTGCATTTTGTATATTTATATTTATACAAAAACACATTCTTTTATTGGTATTTTGTTTATTTATATTTATACGAATTTACATTATTTTATGTATATTTTGTATACTTTTTCTATTGGTATTTACTTAATTTTATGTGTATTTTGAATATATTTTTATAGAAATCTACGTTATTTTATGTGTATTCGTATATATATTTTGAAACAAATTTACATTGTTTTATATGTATTTCGCATATCTATTTCAATACAAATTTACCTTATTGTATGTGCATTTTGTATATTTATTTTAATACAAATTCAAATATTTCATGTGTATTTTGATATATATAATTTTATAAAAAATGCGTTATTTTATAGGTATTTTGCATCTTAGTTTTCATACAAATTTACATTATTTAATTAATATTCTGTGTATATATTTCGATACGATTTTATATTATACTATTTGTGTTTTGTATATATTTTTTTATATATATTTTCATTATTTAATATGTATTTTTTATATATATTTTATACAAATTTACGTTATTTTAAGTGTATTTGTTTATATAATTTCATTCAAATTTACATTATTTTAAGTGTATTTTGTATATGTATTTCAATACAAATTTACCTAATTTTATGTGTATTTTGTATATTTATTTTCATTCAAATTTAAATTATTTTTGTGTTTTTTTGTACATAGTTTTATACAAATTAAGGTTATTTTATATGTATTTTCTATATCTAGTTTCATACAAATACACATTCTTTTATTGATATTTTGTTTATTTATTTTGACGCGAGTTTACATTATTTAATGGCTTCCTACAAATGAATAGACCATTTATTATTATTATTATTATTTTATTGCTATTTTGTTTATTTATTTTGATACGAATTACATGATTATATGTATATTTTGTACATGTTTTTTATACGTGTTTACATTATTTATGTGTATTTTGCATATCTATTTCAATACAAATTTACCATATTGTATGTGTATTTTGTATATTTATTTTAATACAAATTTAATTATATTATGTGTATTTTTGTAAAAATATTCGTTATTATTTGGGTATTTTGCATCTTTATTTTCATACAAATTTACATTATTTTATTGATATTCTGTTTATTTATTTTGATACGATTTTACGCTATTCTATGTGTATTTTGTATATATATTTTTATACACATTTACATTATTTAATGTATATTTTGTATATATATTTTATATAAATTTACGTTATTTTATGTGTATTTGTTTATATATTTTCATACAAATTTACAATATTTTATGTATAATTTGTATATGTATTTCAATACAAATTTGCCTAATTTTATGTGTATTTTGCATATCTATTTTCAAACAAATTTGAATTATTTTTATGTATTTTTTATATATTTTTATACAAATTTTAGTTATTTTATTTGTATTTTGTATATATATTTTCCTACAAATATACATTCTTTTAGTGGAATTTTGTTCATTTATTTTCATATGAATTTACATTATTTTATGTGTATTTTGTATATATATTTTTCTACGTATTTACATTATTATATGTGTATTTTTTTATATATATTTTATACAAATTTACGTTATTTTAAGTGTATTTGTTTATATAATTTCATTCAAATTTACATTATTTTAAGTGTATTTTGTATATGAATTTCAATACAAATTTACTTAATTTTATGTGTATTTTGTATATTTATTTTCATACAAATTAAAACTTTTTTTGTGTATTTTTGTATATAGTTTTATACAAGCTTACGTTATTTTATGAGTATTTTGTATATCTATTTTCATACAAATACACATTCTTGATTGATATTTTGTTTATTTATTTTGACGCGAATTTAAATTATTCAATGTGTATTTTGTATATATATTTTTATACGTATTTACATCATTTCATGTGTATTTTGTATATATATTTCTATAGAAATCTACGTTATTTTATGAGTATTCGTATATAGATTTTTAAACAAATTTACACTTTTATGTGTATTTTGCATATTTTTTCAATACAAATTTACCTTATTGTATATGCATTTTGTATATTAATTTTTATACAAATTTAATTATTCTATATGTATTTTTTTATATGTATTTTTATAAAAATATCCTTTATTTTATGGGTATTTTGCATCTTTATTTTCATACAAATTTACGTTATTTTATTGATATTCTGCTCATTCATTTTGATACGATTTGACATTATTCTATGTGTATTTTGTATATATTTTTCATACAAATTTAGGTTATTTTATGTGTATTTGTTTATATATTTTGACACAAATTTACAATATTTTAAGGGTATTTTGTATATATATTTCAAAAGAAATTTACCTAGTTTTATGTGTATTTTGAATATCTATTTTCATACAAACTCAGATTATTTTTATGTATTTTTGTATATATTTCAATACAAATTTTAGTTATGTTATGTGTATTTTGTAAATCTATTTTCATTCAAATATATATTATTTTATTGGTATTTTGTTGATTTATATTGATACGAATTTACATTATTTTATATGTACTTTGTATATATTTTTTATACGCATTTACATTATTTAACATTTATTTTGAATATATAATTTTATACAAATTCATGGTATTTTATGTGTATTTATATATATATTTTCATATAAATTTACATTATTTTATGTGTATTTTGTACATATATTTCATTACAAATTTACTGTATTTTATGTTTATTTTGTATGTGTATTTTGTACATTTATATTTATACAAATGCACATTCTTTTATTGGTATTTTGTTTATATATTTTGATTCCAACTTACATTATTTTATGTGTATTTTGTTTACATTTTTTATACGTATTTACTTAATTTTATGTGTATTTTGTATATATTTTTTTATAGAAATCTACGTTATTTTATGTGTATTCGTATATATAATTTTGTATAAAACTATATACAAAAATACACAAAAATAATTTAAAATTTGTACGAAAAGAAATATACAAAATACACGTAAAATTAGGTAAATTTGTACTGAAATACATATACAAAATACACATCAAATAATGTAAATTTGAATGAAAATACATAAACAAACACACTTAAAATAACGGAAATTTGTATAAAATATATATGCAAGATACACATTAAATAATGTAAATGTGTATAAAAAAATTTATACAAAAAAAATAGGATAATGTAAAATCGTATCAAAATAAATACACAGAATATCAATAAAATTATGTAAGTTTGTATGAAAATAAAGATGCAAAATTCCCCAAAAATATCGCATTTTTTATAAAAATATATATACCAAAATACACATAAAATATTTAAATTTGAATTGAAATAAATATACAAAATGCATATACAGTAAGGTAAATTTGTATTCAAAGAGATATTAAAAAAATACATATAAAAGAATGTAAATTTGTTTCAAAATATATATACGAATACACATAAAATAAAGTAGATTTCTATAGAAATATATATACAAAATACATATGAAATTATATAAATACGTATAAAATATATATATATATATATATATATATATATATATATATATATATATATATATATATATATATATATATATATATATATATATATATATATATATATATATATATATATATATATATATATATATATATATATACATATATAATGTAAATTAAATCCAAAATAATAAACAAATAAAAATAAGAAAATGTGTATTTGTATGAAAATAGATAATAGATAGTAAATTTGTATAAAATATATATGCAAGATACACATTAAATAATGTAAATATGTATAAAAAAGAATATACAAAAAACAAATAGAATAATGTAAAATCGGATAAAAATAAATACACCGAATATTAATAAAATAATGTAAATTTGTATGAAAATAAAGATGCAAAATTCCCATAAAATAGCGCATTTCTTATAAAAATATATACCAAAATACACATAAAATATTTAAATTTGTATTGAAATAAATATTCAAAATGCATATACAATAAGGTAAATTTGTATTGAAAGAGATATGCAAAAATACATATAAAACAATGTAAATTTGTTTCAAAATATATATAAGAATACAAATAAAATAACGTAGATTTCTATAAAAATATATATACAAAATACACATAAAATTAATTAAATACGTATAAAAAAATGTATACAAATTTACATTATTTTATTGATATTCTGTGTATTTATTTTGATACGATTTTACATTATTCTATATATATTTTATACAAATGTACGTTATTTTATGTGAATTTGTTTTAATTTCATACAAATTTACATTATTTTATGTGTATTTTGTACATCTATTTAAATACAAATTTAACTTATTATATGTGTATTTTGTATATCTATTTTCATAGAAATTGAAATTAGTTTTGTGTTTTTTTGTATATATTTTTATACAAATTTTCCTTATTTTATGTGTATTTTGTATATTTATTTTCCTACAAATATACGTTCTTTAATCGGAATTTTGTTTATTTATTATGATACGAATTTACATTATCTATCTATCTATTATGTATTTGGTATATATATTTTTTTACTATTTACATCAATTTATATGTATTATGTATGTATATTTTCATAGAAATTTATTCTATTTTATGTATTCGTATATATATTTATTTATTTATTTTGATACGAATTTACATTATTTTATGTGTATTTTTTATACATTTTTCTATGTGTATTTTGTATATATATTTTTATAGAAATCTACGTTATTTTATGTGTATTCGTATATATATTTTGAAACAAATTTACGTTGTTTTATATGTTTTTTGCATAAGTATTTCAATACAAATTTACCTTATTGTATGTTTTTTTTATATATTTATTTTAATACAAATTTAATTATTTTATGTGTATTTTGGTATATATATTTTTATAAATAAAAAAAATCCGTTATTTTATGGGTATTTTTTTCATACAAATTTACATTATTTTATTAATATTCTGTGTATTTATTTTGATACGATTTTACATTATTCTATTTGTGTTTTGTATATATTTTTTTATACAAATTTACGTTATTTTAAGTGTATTTGTTTATGTATTTTCATTCAAATTTACATTATTTTATGTGTATTCTGTATATGTATTTCAATAGAAATTTACCTAATTTTATGTGTGTTTTCTATATATATTTTCATCCAAAATTACATTAATTTATTGTCATTTTCTTAATTTAACTCGATACGAATTTAGATTATTTCATAGGTATTTTGTATACATATTTTTATACTCATTTACATTATCTAATGTGTGTTTTGTATATATTTTTTTATGCAAATTAATTTTATGTCCATTTTTGAAGATATGTTTTTATAGAAATATGCGTTATTTTATGTGTATTTTGTATATGTTTTCTCATACAAATTGACATTATTTAATTAGTTTTTTGTTTATTTATTTTGATACGAATGACATGATTATTTGTGTATTTTGTACATATTTTTTTATACGTATTTACATTACTTAATGTGTATTTTGTTTATATATTTTTATACAAATTAACGTTATTATATGTGTAATTCTTAAAAATATTTTGAAACAAATTTACTTTATTTTATGTATTTTGTATATATATTTCATTTCAAATTTAGCTTATTTTGTGTGTATTTTGTATACCTATTTTCATACAAATTTAATTACTTCTGTGTAATTTTGTATATAGTTTTATACAAATTTACGTTATTTTATGTGCATTTTGTATATTTATATTTATACAAAAACACATTCTTTTATTGGTATTTTGTTTATTTATATTTCTACGAATTTACTTTATTTTATGTGTATTTTGTATACTTTTTCTATTCGTATTTACTTAATTTTATGTGTATTTTGTATATATATTTTTATAGAAATCTACGTTATTTTATGTGTATTCGTATATATATTTTGAAACAAATCTACATTGTTTTATATGTATTTTGCATATCTATTTCAATACAAATTTACCTTATTGTATGTGCATTTTGTATATTTATTTTAATAAAATTCAAATATTTTATGTGTATTTTGGTATATATAATTTTATAAAAAAATGCGTTATTTTATAGGTATTTTGCATCTTAGTTTTCATACAAATTTACATTATTTTATTAATATTCTGTGTATATATTTCGATACGATTTTATATTATACTATTTGTGTTTTGTATATATTTTTTTATACATATTTTCATTATTTAATGTGTATTTTTATATATATTTTATACAAATTTATGTTATTTTAAGTGTATTTGTTTATAAAATTTCATTCAAATTTACATTATTTTAAGTGTATTTTGTATATGTATTTCAATACAAATATACCTAATTTTATGTGTATTTTGTATATTTATTTTCATACAAATATAAATTATTTTTGTTTTTTTGTATATAGTTTTATACAAATTTAGGTTATTTTATGTGTATTTTCTATATTTAGTTTCATACAAAAACACATTCTTTTATTGATATTTTGTTTATTTATTTTGACGCGAATTTACATTATTTAATGTCTTCCTACAAATGAATAGACCATTTATTATTATTATTATTATTTTATTGCTATTTTGTTTATTTATTTTGATACGAATTACATGATTATATGTATATTTTGTACATGTTTTTTATACGTGTTTACATTATTTAATGTGTATTTTGTTTATATATTTTTAAACAAATTAACGTTATTAAATGTGTATCTGTGTAAATATTTTGATACAAATTTACATTATTTTATGTATTTTGTATATACATTTCAATTCAAATTTAGCTTATTTTATTTTTATTTTGTATATATATTTTCATACAAATTTAATTACTTCTTTCTATTTTTGTATATAGTTTTATACAAATTTACGTTATTTTATGTGTATTTTGTATATTTATATTTATACAAATACACATTCTTTTATTGGTATTTTGTTTAATTATTTTGATACGAATTTACATTATTTTATGTGTATTTTGTATACATTTGTTTATACGTATTTACTTCTTTTTATGTATATTTTGTATATGTTTTTATAGAAATCTACGTTATTTTGTGTGTATTTGTATATATATTTTGAAACAAATTTACATTGTTTTATATGTATTTTGCATATCTATTTCAATACAAATTTACCTTATTGTATGTGCATTTTGTATATTTATTTTAATACAAATTCTAATATTTTACGTGTGTTTTGGTATATATATTTTTATAAAAAAAATGCGTTTCTCTATGGGTATTTTGCATCTTAATTTACATACAAATTTACATTATTTTATTAAGATTCTGTGTATTTATTTTGATACTATTTTACATTATTGTATTTGTGTTTTGTATATATATATATATATATATATATATATATATATATATATATATATATATATAAATATATTTTATATATATATATATATATATATATATATATATATATATATATATATATATATATATATATATATATTTATGTGTATTTTTATATATATATTTTTATATATTTTCATTCAAATTTAAATATTATTTTATGTGTATTTTGTATATGTATTTCAATACAAATCTACCTAATTTTATGTATATTTTGTACATGTATTTAAATACAAATTTATTTAATTATATGTGTATTTTGTATATCTATTTTCATACAAATTGAAATTAATTTTGTGTATTTTTGTATATATTTTTATACAAATTTCCGTAATTTTATGTGTATTTTATATATTAATTTTCCTACATATATACGTTCTTTTATCGTAATTTTGTTTATTTATTTTTATACGAATTTACATTATTTTAGGTGTATTTGATATGTATATTTTTATACTTATTTATATCATTTTATTTGTGTTTTGAATATTTTCATAGAAATTTACTCTATTTTATGGGTATTCGTATATATATTTTGATACAAATTTACATTATTTATGTGTATTTTGCATATCTATTTCAATACAAATTTACCATATTGTATGTGTATTTTGTATATTTATTTTAATACTAATTATATTATGTGTATTTATGTAAAAATATGCGTTATTATTTGGGTATTTTGCATCTTTATTTTCATACAAATTTACATTATTTTATTGATATTCTGTTTATTTATTTTGATACGATTTTACATTAGTCTATGTGTATTTTGTATATATATTTTTATACACATTTACATTATTTAATGTATATTTTGTATATATATTTTATATAAATTTACGCTATTTTATGTGTATTTGTTTATATATTTTCATACAAATTTACAATATTTTATGTATAATTTGTATATGTATTTCAATACAAATTTGCCTAATTTTATGTGTATTTTGCATATCTATTTTCAAACAAATTTGAATTATTTTTATATATATTTTATATATTTTTGTCCAAATTTTAGTTATTTTATTTGTATTTTGTATATATATTTTCCTACAAATATACATTCTTTTAGTGGAATTTTGTTCATTTATTTTCATAAGAATTTACATTATTTTAGGTGTATTTTGTATATATATTTTTCTACGTATTTTCATTATTATATATGTATTTTTTATATATATTTTCATAAAAATTTACGTTATTTTATTGTGTGTATTCGTATATGTTTTGATACAAATTTACATTATTTAATGTTTATTTTGCATATCTATTTCAATATAAATTTACCTTATTGTATGTGTATTTTGTATATTTATTTTAATACAAATTTGATTATTTTATGTGTATTTTGTATACATTTTCTTATACGTATTTAATTCATTTAATGTGAATTTTGTATATATATTTTTATAGTAATCTACGTTATTTTATGTGTATTCGTATATATATTTTGAAGCAAATATACATTGTTTTATATGTATTTAGCATCTCTATTTCAATATAAATCTACCTTATTGTATGTGCATTTTGTATATTTATTGTAATACAAATTTAAATATTTTATTTTTTTGGTATATATATTTTTATAAAAAGTGTTTTATATAAATTTAAAATATTTTATGTGTATTTTGTATATCCATTTTCATACAAATATACATTTTTTATTGATATTTTGTTTATTTATTTTGACGCGAATTCACATTATTTAATGTGTATTGTGTATATATATTTTTATACGTATTTACGTCATTTCATGTGTATTTTGTATATATATTTCTATAGAAATATATGTTATTTTATATGTATTCGTATATATATTATATTTTGAAACAAATATACATTTTTTATGTGCATTTTGCATATTTTTTCAATATAAATTTACCTTATTGTACGTGCATTTTGTATATTAATTTTAATACAACTTTAATTATTCTATGTGTATTTTTGTATATGCATTTTCATAAAAAAATGCTTTATTTTATGGTTATTTGGCATCTTTATTTTCATACAAATTTACATTATTTTATTGATATTCTGTGTATTTATTTTGATACGATTTTACATTATTCAATGTATATTTTGTATATATATTTCATACAAATGAACGTTATTTTATGTGAATTTGTTTTCATTTCTTACAAATTTTCATTATTTTGTTTTTTTTGTACATGTATTTAAATACAAATTTAACTAATTATATGTGTATTTGTATATCTATTTTCATACAAATTGAAATTAATTTTGTGTATTTTTGTATATATTTTTATTCAGATTTTCCTAATTTTATGTGTATTTTATATATTTATTTTCCTACAAATATACGTTCTTTTATCGGAATTTTATATATTCATTTTGATACGAAGTTTCATTTTTTTTTAGGTGTGTTTGATATATATATTTTTATACTTATTTACCTAATTTTATATGTATTTTGAATATATATTTTCATAGAAATTTACTCTATATATATATATATATATATATATATATATATATATATATATATATATATATATATATATATATATATATATATATATATATATATATATATATATATATATATATATATATATATATATATATATATATAGAATACACATGAAATAATCTAAATTCGTATCGAAATAAATGAACAAAATACCGATAAAATAATGTAATTTTGATTGAAAATTTATATAGAAAATACATATAAAATAACGTAAATACAAATAAATATATACGCAAAAATTTATTTGAATTTGAAGGAAAATAGATATAAAAATAAACTTAAATTAAGGCAAATTTGTAATGATATATATATACAAAATACACATAAAATAATGTAGATTTGTTTCAAAATATATATACGAATACACATAAAATAACGTAGATTTCTATAGAAAAATATATACAAAATACACATGAAATGATGTAAATACGTATTAAAAATATATATACAAAATACACATTAAATAATGTAAATTCGTGTCAAAATAAATAATTAAAATATCAATAAAAGAATGTGTATTTGTTTGAAAATACTTATACAAAATACACATAAAATAACATAAATTTGTATAAAACTATAAAAAAATACACAAAAATAAATTAAATTTGTATGAAAATAAATATACAAAATACACATAAAATTAGGTAAATTTGTATAGAAATACATATACAAAATACACATAAAATAATGTAAATTTGAATGAAAATATATAAACAAATACACTTAAATTAACGTAAATTTGTATAAAATATATATACAAAATACTCATTAAATAATGTAAATATGTATAAAAAATATATATACAAAACACAAATAGAATAATGTAAAATCGTATCAAAATAAATACACAGAATGTAAATAAAATAATGTAAATTTGTATGAAAATAAAGATGCAAAATACCCATAAAATAACGCATTTTTTATAAATATACAAAAAAAAAAACATGAAAGGATGTAAATACGTATAAAAATATATATACAAAATACACATTAAATAATGTTAGTTCGCGTCAAAATAAATAAACAAAATTTCAATAAAAGAATGTGTATTTGTATGAAAATAGATATACAAAATACACATAAGATAACATAAATTTGTATAAAACTATATACAAAAATACACAAAAATAATTTAAATTTGAATGAAAATAAAAATAAAAAATACACATAAAATTAGGTAAATTTGTATTGAAATACATATACAAAATACACATAAAATACTGTAAATTTTAATGAAAATACATAAACAAATACACTTAAAATAACGTAAATTTGTATAAAAAAATATATACAAAACACAAATAGAATAATGTAAAATCGTATCAAAATAAATACACAGAATATTAATAAAATAATGTAAATTTGTATGAAAAGAAAAAAAGCAAAATACCAATAAAATAACGCATTTTTTTATAAAATATATATACCAAAATACACATAATTTTTTTATTTGTATAAAATAGATATACAAAATACACACAATAAGGTAAATCTGTATTGAAATAGATATGCAAAAATACATATAAAACAATGTAAATTTCTTTCAAAATATATATACGAATTCACATAAAATAACAAAGATCTCTATAAAAATATATATACAAAATACACATAAAATAAAGTAAATACGTATAAAAAATGTATACAAAATACACATAAAATAATGTAAATTCGTATCAAAATAAATAAACAAAATACCAATAAAAGAATGTGTATTTGTATAAATATAAATATACAAAATACATATAATGTATATAACTAATTTTTAAAAAAATATGTGTATCCAATAAAAGTAAAAATAAAGCTTTGATTAAAATATAATATACAATACACACATTAAATAATAAAAATGCGTGCATAAAATAACCTAAATTTGTATAAAAACTATATACAAAATTACAAAATAATTTAAATTTGTATGAAAAGAAATAACAAAATACACATAAAATTTGGTTAATTTCTATTGAAATATATACAAAATACATAAAAATGTAAATTTGAAAATATATAAACAAATACATATAATAACGTAAATTTATGAAATATATATACAAAATACACATTAAATAATGTAAATATGTATAAAAAAATATATACAAAACACAAAAATCGTATCAAAATATATACACAGAATATTAATAAAATAATGTAAATTTGTATGAAAATTAAGATGCAAAATACCTATAAAATAACGCATTTTTTATAAAATTATTGATACCAAAATACACATAAAATATTTGAATTTGTATCAAAATAAATATACACAATGCACATACAATAAGGTAAATTTGTATTGAAATAGATATGCAAAATACATATAAAATAATGTAAATTTGTTTCAAAATATATATGCGAATACACATTAACATACATTATTTTATGTGTATTTTGTACATATATTTGATTACAAATCTACCTTATTTTATGTTTATTTTGTATGTGTATTTTGTATATTTATATTTATCCAAATACACATTCTTTTATTGGTATTTTGTTTATTTATTTTAATTCGAATTTACATTATTTTATGTGTATTTTGTATACATTTTTTTATACGTATTTAATTAATTTTATGTGTATTTTGTATATATATTTTTATAGAAATGTACGTTTTTTTATTTGTATTCGTATATATATTTTGAAACAAATTTACATTGTTTTATATGTATTTTAGCATATGTCTTTCAATACAAATTTACTTAATTGTATGTGCATTTTGTATTTTTATTTCAATACAAATTTAAATATTTTATGTGTATTTTGGTATATATATTTTTATAAAAAAAATGCGCTATTTTATGAGAATTTTGCATCTTTATTTTCATACAAATTTACATTTTTTTTATTAATATTCGGTGTATTTATTTTGATACGATTTTACATTTTATACATATTTACATTATTTAATGTGTATCTTGCATATATATTTTATACAAATTTATTATCTATTATCTATTTTCATACAAATACACATTCTTTTCATGATATTTTGTTTATTTATTTTGACACGAATATACATTATTTGATATGTATTTTGTATATATATTTTTATACATTTACATAATTTCATATGTATTTTGTATATATATTTCAATAGAAATCTACTTTATTTTATGTGTATTCGTATATATATTTTGAAACAAATTTACATTGTTTTATATGTATTTTTGAATATCTCTTTCAATACAAATTTACCTTACTGTATATGCATTTTGTATGCATTTGTGTATTTTTGTATATAGTTTTATACAAGGTTAGGTTATTTTATGTACGCATTTACATTATTTAGTGTGTGTTTTGTATATATATTTTTATGCAAATTTACTTTATTTTATGTGCATTTTTGTACATATATTTATATAGAAATTTGCGTCATTTGTATATGTTTTCTCATACAAATTTACATTATCTTATTGCTATTTTGTTTATTTATTTTGATACGAATTACAGGATTATATGTGTATTTTGTATATATTTTTTAAACGTATTTATATTACTTAATGTGTATTTTGTTTATATATTTTTAAACAAATCTACGTTATTATATGTATTTGTATAAATATTTTGATACAGATTCACATTATTTTATGTATTTTCTATGTACCTTTCAATTCAAATTTAGCTTATTTTAGCTGTATTTTGTATATATATTTTCATACAAATTTAATTACTTCTGTGTATTTTTGTATATAGTTTTATGCAAATTTACGATATTTTATGTGTATTTTGTATATTTATATTTATACAAATAAAGATTCTTTTACTGGTATTTTGTTTATTTATTTTGATACGATTTTTATGTGTATTTTGTATTCATTTTTTTATACGTATTTATTTCATTTTATGTGTATTTTGTATATTTTTTTATAGAAATCTACGTTATTTTATGTGTTTTCGTATATATATTTTGAAACAAATTTAAATTGTTTTATATGTATTTTTGAATATCTCTTTCAATACAAATTTACCTTACTGTATATGCATTTTGTATATTTATTTCAATATAAATTTAAATATTTTATGTGTATTTTGGTATATATATTTAATAAAAAAATGCGATATTTTTTGGGAATTTTTCATCTTTATTTTCATACAAATTTACATTATTTTATTGATATTCTGTGTATTTATTTTGATACGATTTTACATTATTCTATTTGTTTTTTGTATATATTTCTTTATACACTTTTACATTATTTAATGTGTATCTTGCATATATATTGTATACAAATTTACGTTATTTTAAGAGTGTTTGTTTATATATTTTCATTCAAATTTACATTATTTGATGTGTATTTTGTATATGTATTTCAATACAAATTTACCTAATTTTACGTGTATATTGTATATTTCTTTTCATACAAATTTAAATTATTTTTGTGTATTTTTGTATACAATAAGGTAAATTTATATTGAAATAGATATGCAAAATACATATAAAACAATGTAAAATTTGTTTCAAAATATATATACGAATACACATAAAATAACGTAAACTCGTATCGAAATAAATAACAAAACACTAATAAAACAATGTGTATTTGAATAAATATAAATATACAAAATACACATAAAATAACGTAAATTGATATAAAAGTATATACAAAAATACACAAATTTAATTTATTTTATGTGTATTTTGTATATCTATTTTCATACAAATTTAGCCACTTTTGTGTATTGTTGTATATAGTTTTATATTTATTTTCGATATTTTATGTGTATTTTCTATATTTATTTTTATACAAATACACATTTTTTTATTGGTATTTTGTTTATTTATTTTGATACGAATTTACATTATTTTATGTGTATTTTGTATACATTTTTTTATACGTATTTACTTCATTTTATGTGTATTTTGTATATATATTTTTATAGAAATCTACGTTATTTTATGTGTATTCGTATTTATATTTTGAAACAAATTTTACATTGTTTTATATGTATTTTGCATATCTATTTCAATATAAATTTACCTTATTGTATGTGCATTTTGTATATTTATTTTAATACAAATTTAATTTTTTTATATGTATTTTGGTATATATATTTATAAAAAAATGCGTTATTTTATGGGTATTTTGCTCCTTTATTTTCATACAAATTTACATTATTTTGTTAACATTCTGTGTATTTATTTTGTTACGATTTTACATTATTCTTTTTGGGTTTTGAATATATTTTTTTATACATATTTACATTACTTAATGTTTATTTTGTATATATATTTTATACAAATTTACGTTATTTTAAGTGTATTTGTTTATGTATTTTCATTCAAATTTACATTATTTTATGTGTATTTTGTAAATGTATTTAAATACAAATTTACCTAATTTTATGTGTATTTTGTATACTTATTTTCAAACAAATTTAAATTATTTTTGTGTATTTTTGTATATAGTTTTATACAAATTTACGTTAGTTTATGTGTATTTTGTATATCTATTTTCATACAAATACACATTATTTTATTGATATTTTGTTTATTTTTTTTGACACGAATTTGCATTATTCAATGTATATTTTGTATATATATTTTTATACGTATTTACAGCATCTCAAGTGTATTTTGTATATATATTTCTATAGAAATCTGCGTTATTTTATGTGTATTCGTATATATAATTTGAAACAAATTTACATTGTTTTATGTGTATTTTGCAAATTTTTTAAATAAAAATTTACCTTATTGTAAGTGCATTTTGTATATTAATTTTACTACAAATTTAATTATTGAATGTGTATTTATGTATTTGTATTTTTATAAAAATATGCTTTATTTTATTGGTATTTTGCATCTTTATTTTCATACAAATTTACATTATTTTATTGATATTTTGTGTATTTATTTTGATACGATTTTACATTATTTTCTCTGTGTATTTTGTATATATATTTAATACAAATGGTGGTTATTTTATGTGTATTTGTTTTCATTTCATACAAATTTTCATTATTTTATGTGTATTTTGTACATGTACAAATTTGTAAAAATTTAACTAATTATATGTGTATTTTGTATATCAATTTTCATAAAAATTGAAATTATTTTTGTTTTTTTTTGGATATATTTTTATACAAATTTTCGTTATTTTATGTGTATTTTGTATATTTATTTTCCTACAAATATACGTTCTTTTATCGGAATTTTGTTTGTTTATTTTGATACGAATATTCATTATTTTAAGTGTATTTGGTATATATATTTTTATACTATTTACATCATTTTATATGTATTTTGTATGTATATTTTCATAGAAGTTTACTCTATTTTATGTGTATTCGTATATGTATTTTGATACAAATTTACATTATTGATGTGTATTTTGCATATGTATTTCAATACAAATTTACTTTATTGTATATGCATTTTGTATATTTATATCAATAC
The DNA here is from genome assembly GCF_024679095.1 of Eriocheir sinensis. Lineage (NCBI taxonomy): Eukaryota > Metazoa > Arthropoda > Malacostraca > Decapoda > Varunidae > Eriocheir > Eriocheir sinensis. The sequence continues at coordinate 107,097 of NW_026111588.1, read as the reverse complement.
AATTTTAATTATTTCATGTGTATTTTTGTATATATATTTTTATGCATATATGCGTTATTATATGGGTATTTTGCATCTTTATTTTCATACAAATTTAAATTATTTTATTGATATTCTGTTTATTTATTTTGATACGATTTAACATTATTCTATGTGTATTTTGTATATATATTTTTATACATATTTACATTATTTAATGTATATTTTGTATATATATTTTATCCAAATTTACGTTATTTTATGTGTATTTGTTGATATATTTTCATAATAATTTACATTATTTTATGTGTATTTTGTATATGTTTTTCAATACAAATTTGCCTAAATTTATGTGTATTTTGCATATCTATTTTCAAACAAATTTTAATTATTTTTGTGTATTTTTGTATTTATTTTTATACAAATTTTAGTTATTTCATTTGTATTTTGTATATATATTTTCCTACAAATATACAATCTTTTATTATAGTTTTGTTTATTTATTTTGATACGAATTTACATTATTTTATGTGTATTTTGTATATATATTCTTCTACGTATTTACATTATTTTATGTGCATTTTGTATATATATTTTAGTAAAAATTTACAATATTTTATTGTGTGTATTCCTATTTATTTTGATACAAATTTTATACAAATTCATGTTATTTTATGTGTATTTGTAATATATTTTCATACAAATTTATATTATTTTACGTGTCTTTTTACATATTTTTCATTACAAATTTACATTATTTTATGATTATTTTGTATATTTATTTCATTCAATTTTAAAATATTTTATGTGTATATTTGTATTTGTATTTACGTAATTTTATGTGTATTTTCTATATATATTTTCATCCAAAATTACATTATTTTATTGGTATTTTCTTTATTTACTCATACTATAAGGTAAATTTGTATTGAAATAGATATGCAAAATACACATAAAATAATGTAAATTTGTATCAACATAGATACGAATACACACAATAAAATAACGTAAATTTTTATGAAAATATATATTCAAAATACACATAAAATAATGTAAATGCGTAGAAAAATACATATACAAAATACACATAAAATAATGTAAATTCGTATCAAAATAAATAACCAAATTCCAATAAAAGAATGTATATATGTAGGAATATATATATATATATATATATATATATATATATATATATATATATATATATATATATATATATATATATATATATATATATATATATATATATATATATATATATATATATATATATATATATATATATATATATATATATATATATATATATATATATATATATATATATATATATATATATATATACTCTTTTATACGTATTTCAGTTATTTAATGTGTATTTTGTTTATATATTTTTATACAAATTTACGTTATTATATGTGTATTTGAATATATATTTCAATACAAATTTGCATTATTTTATATATTTCTATATTTATTTCAATTCTAATTTAGCTTATTTTATGTGTCTTTTGTATATCTATTTTCATACAAATTTAATTATTTTTGTGTATTTTTGTATATAGTTTTATACAATTTTACGTTATTTTATGTGTATTTTGTATATTTATATTTATACAAGTACACATTCTTTTATTGGCATTTTGTTTATTTATTTTGATACGAGTTTACATTATTTTATGTGTATTTTGTATTCATTTTCCTATACGTATTTACTTCATTTTATGTGTATTTTGTATATATATTTTTATAGAAATCTACGTTATTTTAGGTGTATTCGTATATATATTTTGAAAGAAATTTACATTGTTTTATATGTATTTTGCATATCTATTTGAATACAAATTTACCTCATTGTATGTGCATTTTGTATATTTATTGTAATACAAATTTAAATATTTTATGTGTATTTTGGTATATAAATTTTCATAAAAAATGTGTTGTTTTATGGGTATTTTGTATCTTTATTTTCATCAAAATTTACATTATTTTATTAATATTCTGTGTATTTATTTTGATACTATTTTACATTATTCTATTTGTCTTTTGTATATATTTTTTTATACATATTTACATTATTTAATGTGTATTTTGTATATATATTTCATACAAATTTACGTTATTTTAAGTGTATTTGTTTATATATTTTCATTCAAATTTACATTATTTTATGTGTATTTTGTATATGTATTTTAATACAAATTTACCTAATTTTATGTGTATTTTGTATATTAATTTTCATACAAATTTTAATTTATTTATTTATTTATTTTATGGATATTTTGCCTCTTTATTTTCATACAAATTTACATTATTTTATTGACATTCTGTGTATTTATTTTGATACGATTTTATATTATTCTATGTATATTTTGTATATATATTTTATACAAATGTACGTTATTTTATGTGAATTTGTTTTAATTTCATACAAATTTACATTATTTTATGTGTATTTTGTACATCTATTTAAATACAACATTAACTTATTACAATATTATATATACAATATTATTACAAAATATACATAAAATAACGAAAATTTGTATAAAAATTTATACAAAAAAAATCACAAATATAATTTCAATTTGTTTGAAAATAGATATACTAAATACACTTATTATCAGTTAAATTAGTGTTTAAATACATATAAATAATGTAAATTTGTATCAAAATATATATACGAAAACACCTAAAATAGAGTAAATTTCTATGAAAATATACATACACAATAAATATCAAATGATGTAAATAAGTATAAAAATATATATATCAAATACACCTAAAATAATGTAAATTCGTATCAAAATAAATAAACAAAATTCCGATAAAAAACGTATATTTGTAGGAAAATAAATACCGAAAATACACATAAAATAACGAAAATTTGTATAAAAATATATACAAAAAAAAAAAATAATATCAATTTGTATGAAAATAGATATACAAAATACACATATAATTAGTTAAATTTGTATTTAAATACATGTACAAAATACACGTAAAATTATGTAAATTTGTATGAAATGAAAACAAATAGACATAAAATAACGTACATTTGTATTAAATATATATACTAAATACACATAGAATAATGTAAAATCGTATCAAAATAAGTACACAGAATATCAATAAAATAATTTAAATTTGTATGAAAATAAAGATACAAAATACCCATAAAATAAAGCATATTTTTTATAAAAATACATATACAAAAATACACATAGAATAATTAAGTTTGTATTAAAATTAATATACAAAATGCATAAACAATAAGGTTAATTTGTATTAAAAAATACGCAAAATACACAAAACAGTGTAAATTTGTTTCAGAAAATATACGAATACACATAAAATAACGTTGATTTCTATAGAATATATATACAAAATACATGAGATGATGTAAATACGTATAAAATATATATACAAAATACACATTAAATAATGTAAATTCGAGTCAAAATAAATAAACAAAATATCAATAAAAGAAAGTGTATTTGTATGAAAATAGATATTCAAAATACACATAAAATAACCTAAATTTGCATCAAACTATATACAAAAATACACAAAAATATTTAAAATTTGTATAAAAATAATTATACAAAATACATATAAAATTAGGTAAATTTGGATTGAAATACATATAAAAAATACACATAAAATAATGTAAATTTGGATGAAAATACATAAACAAATACACTTATAATAACGTAAATTTGTATAAAAAAATATATACAAAACAAATAGAATAATGTAAAATCGTATCAAAATAAATATACAGAATATTAATAAAATAATGTAAATTTGTATGAAAATAAAGAGACAAAATACCGATACAATAACGCATTTTTTTTATTTATAAAGATATATATATATATAAATACACATAAAAAAATTAAATTTGTATTAAAATAAATATATAAAAAACCCATACAATAAGGTAAATTTGTATTGAAATAGATATGCAAAATACATATAAAACAATGTAAATTTGTTTCAAAAGATAAATACGAATACACATAAAATAACGTAGATTTCTATAAAAATATATATACAAAATACACATAAAATGAAGTAAATACCTATAAAAAAATGCATACAAAATACACATAAAATAATATAAATAATTTACACATTGTACAAACAAAATATATATAAAGAATGAAAGCAATGACAAATAAAATAACATAAAATGTATACAATATGTATAAATAATACACACATAATACATAGAATAATGTAGTATCAAAATAAAGTACATTATACAATATAAATAATTTAATTTGGCATGAAAACAAAGATGCAAAATACCAATAAAATCAAATTCATAAAAATAAAATAAATATACAAAAGAATACACATATAATAATTAAATTTGTATTGAAATTAATATACAAAATGCACATACAATAATGTATAAATTTGTAAAAAAATACAAAATACACAGTGTAAATTTGTTTCAAAATATATATACGAATACACATAAAATAACGTTGATTTATAGGAATATATATTCAAAATACATGAAATGATGTAAATACGTATAAAATATATATACAAAATACATAAATAATATAAATTCATGTCAAAATAAATAACAAAATATCAATAGAAGTATTTAAATAAAATAATATATATATATAAATATATATATATATATATATATATATATATATATATATATATATATATATATATATATATATATATATATATATATATATATATATATATATATATATATATATATATATATATATATATATATATATATATATATATATATATATATATATATATATATATATATATATATATATATATATATATATATATATATATATATATATATATATATATATATATATATATATATATATATATATATATATATATATATTCCTACAAATATACATTCTTTTATTGGAATTTTGTTTATTTATTTTGATACAAATTTACATTATTTTATGTGTATTTTGCATATCTATTTCAATACAAATTTACCTTATAGTATGTGTATTTTGTATATTTATTTTAATACAAATTTAATTATTTTATGTGTATTTTCGTATATATTTTTTTTAAATATGAGTTATTTTATGTGTATTTTGTATATCTATTTTCATACAAATTTAATTACTTTTGTGTATTTTTGTATATACTTTTATATGAATTTACGTTATTTTATGTGTATTTTGTATATTTATATTTATACAAATATACATTCTTTTGTTAGTATTTTCTTTATTTATTTCGCTACGAGTTTACATTATTTTATGTGTATTCGTATATATATTTTGAAACAAATTTACATTGTTTTATATGTATATCTCTTTCAATACAAATTTACCTTACTGTATATGCATTTTGTATATTTATTTCAATACAAATTTAAATATTTTATGTGTATTTTGGTATATATATTTTTTTTAAAAATGCACTATTTTATGGGAATTTTGCAACTTTCTTTTCATACAAATTTACATTATTTTATTGATATTCTGTGTATTTATATTGATAGGATTTTACATTATTCTATTTCTTTTTTGTATATATTTTTTTATACACATTTACATTATTTAATGTGTATCTTGCATATATATTTTATAAAAATTTATGTTATTTTAAGTGTATTTGTTTATATATTTTCATTCAAATTTACATTATTTTATGTGTATTTTGTATATGTATTTCAATAAAAATTTACCTAATTTTATGAGTATTTTGTATGTTTCTTTTCATACAAATTTTTTATATTTTTGTGTATTTTTGTATGAGTTATTTTATGTGTATTTTGTATATCTATTTTCATACAAATTTAATTACTTTTGTGTATTTTTGTATATACTTTTATATGAATTTACGTTATTTTATGTGTATTTTGTATATTTATATTTATACAAATATACATTCTTTTGTTAGTATTTTCTTTATTTATTTCGATACGAGTTTACATTATTTTATGTGTATTCGTATATATATTTTGAAACAAATTTACATTGTTTTATATGTATATCTCTTTCAATACAAATTTACCTTACTGTATATGCATTTTGTATATTTATTTCAATACAAATTTAAATATTTTATGTGTATTTTGGTATATATATATTTTTTTTAAAAATGCACTATTTTATGGGAATTTTGCATCTTTCTTTTCATACAAATTTACATTATTTTATTGATATTCTGTGTATTTATATTGATAGGATTTTACATTATTCTATTTCTTTTTTGTATATATTTTTTTATACACATTTACATTATTTAATGTGTATCTTGCATATATATTTTATAAAAATTTATGTTATTTTAAGTGTATTTGTTTATATATTTTCATTCAAATTTACATTATTTTATGTGTATTTTGTATATGTATTTCAATAAAAATTTACCTAATTTTATGAGTATTTTGTATGTTTCTTTTCATACAAATTTTTTATATTTTTGTGTATTTTTGTATGAGTTATTTTATGTGTATTTTGTATATCTATTTTCATACAAATTTAATTACTTTTGTGTATTTTTGTATATACTTTTATATGAATTTACGTTATTTTATGTGTATTTTGTATATTTATATTTATACAAATATACATTCTTTTGTTAGTATTTTCTTTATTTATTTCGATACGAGTTTACATTATTTTATGTGTATTCGTATATATATTTTGAAACAAACTTACATTGTTTTATATGTATATCTCTTTCAATACAAATTTACCTTACTGTATATGCATTTTGTATATTTATTTCAATACAAATTTAAATATTTTATGTGTATTTTGGTATATATATATTTTTTTTAAAAATGCGCTATTTTATGGGAATTTTGCATCTTTCTTTTCATACAAATTTACATTATTTTATTGATATTCTATGTATTTATGTTGATAGGATTTTACATTATTCTTTTTCTTTTTTGTATATATTTTTTTATACACATTTACATTATTTAATGTGTATCTTGCATATATATTTTATAAAAATTTATGTTATTTTAAGTGTATTTGTTTATATATTTTCATTCAAATTTACATTATTTTATGTGTATTTTGTATATGTATTTCAATAAAAATTTACCTAATTTTATGAGTATTTTGTATATTTCTTTTCATACAAATTTTTAATATTTTTGTGTATTTTTGTATATACAAATTTACGTTATTTCATGTACGCATTTACATTATTTAATGTGTGTTTTGTATATTTATTTTTATGCAAATTTACTTTATTTTATGTGCATTTTTGTACATATATTTTTTTAGAAATTTGCGTTATTTTATGTATATTTGTATATGTTTTCTCATACAAATTTACATTATTTTATTGCTATTTTGTTTATTTATTTTGATACGAATGAAAATAGATATAGAAAATATACATGAAATAAACTAAATTTGTATTGAAATATATATACAAAATACATAAAATAATGTAAATTTGTATCAAAATATTTTAACAGATGCGCATAAAATAACGTAAATTTGTTTTAAAATATACAAAATACACATTAAATAATCTAAATATGTATAAAAAAAATATATACAAAACACAAACAGAATAATGTAAAATCGTATCAAAATAAATACACAGAATATTAATAAAACAATGTAAATTTGTATGAAATTAAAGATGCAAAATACCCCTTATATAACGCATTTTTTTAAAAAATATATATACCAAAATACACATGAAAAAATTAATTTGTATTAAAATAAATATACAAAATACACCTACAATAAGGTAAATCTGTATTGAAATAGATATGCAAAATACATATAAAACAATGTAAACTTGTTTCAAAATATATATACGAAAATAACATAAATTGTATAAAAATATATATACAAAATACACATAAAATGAAGTAAATACGTATAAGAAAATGTATACAAAATACACATAAAATAATGTAAATTTGTATCAAAATAAATAAACAAAATACCAATTTTATATATATTTTATACAAATTTACGTTATTTTATGTGTATTTGTTTACATATTTTCATTCAAATTTACATTATTTTATGTGTATTTTGTAAATGTATTTCAATACAAATTTACCTAATTTTATGTGTATTTGGATATATATTTTCATACAAATTAAAACTATTTTTGTGTATTTTTGTATATAGTTTTATACAAATTTAGGTGATTTTATGTGTATATTGTATATCTATTTTCATACAAATACACATTCTTTTATTGATATTTTGTTTATTTATTTTGACCCGGATTTACATTATTTAATGTATATTTTATATATATATATATATATTTTTATACGTGTTTACATCATTTGATGTGTATTTTGTATATATATTTATATAGAAATCTACGTTGATTTATGAGTATTCGTATATAAATTTTGAAATAAATTTACACTGTTTTATGTGTATTTTGCATATTTTTTAATACAAATTTACCTTATTGTATATGCATTTTGTATATTAATTTTAATACAAATTTAATTATGCTATGTGTATTTTTATATATGTATTTTTATAAAAATATGCTTTATTTTATGGGTATGTTGTATTTTTATTTTCATGTAAATTTACATTATTTTATTTATATTCTGTTTTTTTTTTTTTTTAAACAATTTTACATCATTCTATATGTATTTTGTATATTTATTTTTATACGTATTTACTTAATTTTATGTGTATTTTGTATATATATTTTTATAGAAATCTACGTTATTTTATGTGTATTCGTATATATATTTTGAAACAAATTTACATTGTTTTATATGTATTTTTGCATATCTCTTTCAATACAAGTTTACCTTATTGTATGTGCATTTTCTATATTTATTTCAATACAAATTTAAATATTTTATGTGTATTTTGTTATATATATTTTTATAAGAAATGCGCTATTTGATGGGAGTTATGCATCTTTATTTTCATACAAATTTACATTATTTTATTAATATTCGGTGCATTTATTTTGTTACGATTTCACATTATTCTATTTATTTTTTGTAAATATTTCTTTTATACATATTTACATGTGTATCTTGCATATATATTTCATACAAATGTATTATCTATTATTTATTCTCATGCAAATACACATTCTTTTCATGATATTTTGTTTATTTATTTTGACACGAATTTACCTAGATATGTATTTTGTATATATATTTTTATACGTATTTACATAATTTCATGTGTATTTGTATAAATATTTCTATAGAAATCTACGTTATTTTATGTGTATTCGTATATATATTTTGAAACAAATTAACTTTGTTTTATATGTATTTTTGAATATCTCTTTCAATACATATTTACCTTACTGTATATGCATTTTGTATATTTATTTCAAAACAAATTTAAATATTTTATGTGTATTTTGGTATATATATTTTTATAAAAAATGCGCTATTTTATGGGAATTTTGCATCTTTCTTTTCATACAAATTTACATTATTTTATTGATATTCTGTGTATTTATATTGATAGGATTTTACATTATTCTATTTCTTTTTTGTATATATTTTTTTATACACATTTACATTATTTAATGTGTATCTCGCATATATGTTTTATACAAATTTACGTTATTTTAAGTGTATTTGTTTATATATTTTTATTCAAATTTACATTATTTTATGTGTATTTTGTATATGTATTTCAATACAAATTTACCTAATTTTATGAGTATTTTGTATATTTCTTTTCATACAAATTTTAAATATTTTTGTGTATTTTTGTATACAGTTTTATATAAATTTAGGTTATTTTATGTAACGCATTTACATTATTTAATGTGTGTTTTGTATATATATTTTTATGCAAATTAACTTTATTTTATGTGCATTTTTGTACATATATTTTTTTAGAAATTTGCGTTGTTTTATGTGTATTTGTATATGGGTTCTCATACAAATTTACATTATTTTATTGCTATTTTGTTTATTTCTTTTGATACGAATGAAAATAGATATACAAAATATACATAAAATAAACTAAATTTGTATTGAAATATATATACAAAATACATAAAATAATGTAAATTTGTATCAAAATATTTTAACAAATGCGCATAAAATAACGTAAATTTGTTTTAAAATATACAAAATACACATTAAATAATGTAAATATGTATAAAAAAAAGTATACAAAACACAAATAGAATAATATAAAATCGTATCAAAATAACTACACAGAATATTAAAAAAACAATGTAAATTTGAATGAAAATAAAGATGCAAAATACCCATTAATTAACGCATTTTTTATAAAAATATATATACCAAAATACACCTGAAAAAATTAATTTGTATTAAAATAAATATACAAAATACACATACAATAAGTTTATTTATTTTAATTCGAATTTACATTATTTTATGTGTATTTTGTATACATTTTTTTATACGTATTTACTTAATTTTATGTGTATTTTGTATATATATTTTTATAGAAATCTACGTTATTTTATGTGAATTCGTATATATATTTTGAAACAAATTTACAGTTTTATATGTATTTTTGCATATCTCTTTCAATACAAATTTACCTTATTGTATGTGGATTTTGTGCATTTATTCAATGCAAATTTAAATATTTTATGTGTATTTTGGTATATATATTTTTATAAGATTACGAAAATTTGAATAAAAATATATACAAAAAAACAAAAAAATAAATTTCAATTTGTATGAAAATAGATATACAAAATACAGATATAATTAGTTAAATTTTTATTTAAATACATGTAAAAAATACACATAAAATAATGCAAATATGTATAAAATGAAAACAAATTCACATAAAAATAACGTTTATTTGTATAAAATAGATATACAAAATAATTTTATGTGTATTTTGTATATTTATTTTCATACAAATTTAAATTATCAATACAAATTTACATTATTTTATTGATATTCTGTGTATTTATATTGATAGGATTTTACATTATTCTATTTTTTTTGTATATATTTTTTTTTTATACACATTTACATTATTTAATGTGTATCTTGCATATATATTTTATACAAATTTACGTTATTTTAAGTGTATTTGTTAATATATTTTTATTCAAATTTACATTATTTTATGTGTATTTTGTATATGTATTTCAATAAAAATTTACCTAATTTTATGTGAATTTTGTATATTTCTTTTCATACAAATTTTAAATGTTTTTGTGTATTTTTGTATATAGTTTTATACAAATTTAGGTTATTTTATGTACGCATTTACATTATTTAATGTGTGTTTTGTATATATATTTTTATGCAAATTTACTTTATTTTATGTGCATTTTTGTACATAAATTTTTTTAGAAATTTGCGTTATTTAATGTGTATTTGTATATGTTTTCTCAAACAAATTTACATAATTTTATTGCTATTTTGTTTATTTATTTTGATACGAATGAAAATAGATATACAAAAAATACATAAAATAAACTAAATTTGTATTGAAATATATATACAAAATACATAAAATAATGTAAATTTGTATCAAAATATTTTAACAGATGCGCATAAAATAACGTAAATTTGTTTTAAAATATACAAAATACACATTAAATAATGTAAATATGTATAAAAAAATATATACAAAAACAAATAGAATAATGTAAAATCGTATCAAAATAAATTCACAGAATATTAATAAAACAATGTAAATTTGTATGAAAATAAAGATGCAAAATACCCATTAAATAACGCATTTTTTATAAAAATAAATATACAAAATACACATACAATAAGGTAAATCTGTATTGAAATAGATATGCAAAATACATATAAAGCAATGTAAATTTGTTTCAAAATATATATACGAACACACATAAAATAACGTAGATTTGTATAAAAATATATATACAAAATACACATAAAATTAAGTAAATACGTATAAGAAAATGCATACAAAATACACATAAAATAATGTAAATTCGTATCAAAATAAATAAACAAAATACCAATAAAAGAATGTGTATTTGTATAAATATAAATATACAAAATACACATAAAATAACGTAAATTTGTATAAAACTATATACAAAAATACACAGAAGTAATTAAATTCGTATGAAAATAGATATACAAAATACCGATAAAATAAGCTAAATTTGAATTGAAATGTATATACAAAATACATAAAATAACGTAAATTTGTTTAAAAATATATAAACAAAATACACATTAAGTAATGTAAATACGTTTAAAAAATATGTACAAAATACACATATAATCATGTAATTCGTATCAAACTAAATAAACAAAATTTCAATAAAATAATGTAAATTTCTATGAGAAAACATATACAAATACATATAAAATAACGCTAATTTCTATATAAATATGTCCAAAAATGAACGTAAAATAAAGTAACTTTGGATAAAAATATATATACAAAACACACATTAAATAATGTAAATGCGTACGTAAAATAACCTAAATTTGTATAAAACTATATGCAAAATTACAAAAAAATAATTTAAATTTGTCTGAAAAGAAATATACAAAATACACATAAAATTAGGTTAATTTGTATTGAAATACATATACAACATACACATAAAATAATGTAAATTTGAAAGAAAATATATAAACAAATACACATATAATAACGTAAATTTATATGAAATATATATACAAAATACACATTAAATAAAGTAAATATGTATAAAAAAATATATACAAAACACAAATAGAATAATGTAAAATCGTATCAAAATATATACACAGAATATTAATAAAATAATGTAAATTTGTATGAAAATTACCTATAAAATAACGCATTTTTTTTTAATTATTGATACCAAAATACAGATAAAATATTTGAACTTCTATTAAAATAAATATACAAAATGCACATACAATAAGGTAAATTTGTATTGAAATAGATATGCAAAATACATATAAAATAATGTAAATTTGTTTCAAAATATATATACGAATGCACATAAAATAACGTAGATTTCTATAAAAATACATATACAAAATACACATCAAATTAAGTAAATACGTATAAAAAAATGTATACAAAATACACATAAAATAATGTAAATTCGTATAAATGTAAATAAACAATATACCAATAAAAGAATGTGTATTTGTATAAATACAAATATACAAAATGAACATAAAATAACGTAAATTTATATAAAACTATATTCATAAAATAACGCAAATTTCTATAAAAATATATGTACAAAAATTAACATTAAATAAATTTGCATAAAAATATATATACAAAATACACATAGGATAATGTAAATGAGTATAAAAATATGTATACAAAATACCTATGAAATAATCTAAATTCGTATCGAATTAAATTAAGAAATACCTATAAAATAATGTAATTTTGGATGAAAATATATATACAAAATACACATAAAATAACCTAAAATATACAAATACAAATATACACATAAAATAATTTAAAATTGAATGAAATAAATATACAAAATAAACATAAAATAAGGTAAGTTTGTAATGAAATATATGAAAAAATACACATAAAATAATATAAATTTGTATGAAAATATATATACAAATACACATTAAATAACGTGAATTTTTATAAAATTTGTATCAAAATATATACTTATAAACACAATAAAATAACGTAATTTTTTATGAAAATGTATATACAAAATACACATAAAATAATTTAAATACGTAGAAAAATATATATACAAAAAACACAAAATAATGTAAATATGTATAAAAATATATAAACAAATACACATAAAATAATGTAAATTTGGATAAAATATATATTCAAAATGAACATTAAATAATGTAAATATGTATAAAAAAATATTTACAAAAAACACATAGAATAATGTTAAATCGTATCAAAATAAATAAAGAGAATATCAATAAAATAATGTAAATTTGTATGATAATAAAGATGCAAAATATCCATATAATAACGCATATTTGCATAAAAATATATATACAAAAATGCATATAAAATAATTAAATTTGTATTAAAATAAATATACAAAATGCACGTACAACTAGTTAAATTTGTATTTAAATACATGTACAAAAAACACATAAAATAATGTAGATTTGTATGAAATGAAAACAAATACATTTTATATAAAATATATATACAAAATACACATAGAATAATGTAAAATCATATAAAAAAAATACACAGAATATCAATAAAATAATGTAAATTTGTATGAAAATAAAGATGCAAAATACCCATAAAATAAAGCATATTTTTTTAAAAATATACATATACAAAAATACGCATATACAAAAATACACAGAATTAATTATATTTGTATGAAAATATATACAAAATACACACAAAATAAGCTAAATTTGAATTGAAATATATATACAAAATACATGAAATAAAGTAAATTTGAGTCAAAATATTTATACAAATACACACATAATAACGTAAATTTGTATGAAAATATATAAACAAAATACACATTAAATAATGTAAATTTGTATGAGTAAACGTGTATGTTGCATATTTTTTCAATACAAATTTACATTATTATATACGCATTTTGTATATTAATTTTAATACAAATTTAATTATTCGATGTGTATTTTTGTATCTGTATTTTTATAAACATATGCTTTATTTTTTGGGTATTTTGCATCTTTATTTTCATACAAATTTACATTATTTTATTGACATTCTGCTCATTCATTTTGATACGAATTGACATTATTCTATGTGTATTTCGTATATATTTTTCATACAAATTTACGTTATTTTATGTGTATTTGTTTATATATTTTGACACAAATTTACAATATTTTATGGGTATTTTGTATATACATTTCAAAAGAAATTTACCTAGTTTTATGTGTATTTTGTATATCTATTTTCATACAAACTCAGATTATTTCTATGTATTTTTGTATATATTTTAATACAAATTTTAGTTATATGTACTTTGTATATATATATTTTATACGCTTTTACATTATTTAATATTTATTTTGAATATATATTTTTATACAAATTCATGGTATTTTATGTGTATTTGTATATATATTTTCATATAAATTTACATTATTGTATGTGTATTTTGTACATATATTTTATTACAAATCTACCTTATTTTATGTTTATTTTGTATGTGTATTTTGTATATTAACATTTATCCAAATACACATTCTTTTATTGGTATTTTGTTTATTTATTTTAATTCGAATTTACATTATTTTATGTGTATTTTGTATACATTTTTTATACGTATTTACTTAATTTTATGTGTATTTTGTATATATATTTTTATAGAAATTTACATTTTTTTATTTGTATTCGTATATATATTTTGAAATAAATATACATTGTTTTATACGTATTTTTGCATATCTCTTTCAATACAAATTTCCCTTATTGTATGTGCATTTTGTATATTTATTTCAATGCAAATTTAAATATTTTATGTGTATTTTGGTATATATTTTTATAAGATTACGAAAATTTGAATAAAAATATATACAAAAAAACAAAAACATAAATTTCAATTTGTATGAAAATAGATATACAAAATACACATATAATTAGTTAAATTTGTATTTAAATACATGTACAAAATACACATAAAATAATGTAAATTTGTATGAAATGAAAACAAATTCACATAAAATAACGTACATTTGTATAAAACAGATATACAAAATAATTTTATGTGTATTTTGTATATTTATTTTCATACAAATTTAAATTATTTTTGTGTATTTTTGTATATAGTTTCATACAACCTTAGGTTATTTTATGAGTATTTTGTATATCTATTTTCATACAAATACACATTTTTTTATTGATATTTTGTTTATTTATTTTGACGAGAATTTAAATTATTTAATGTGTATTTTGTATATATATTTTTATACGTATTTACATCATTTCATGTGTATTTTGTATATATATATTTCTATAGAAATCTACGTTATATTATGTGTATTCGTATATAGATTTTTAAACAAATTTACACTTTTATGTGTATTTTGCTTATTTTTCAATTCAAATTTACCTTATTGTATATGCATTTTCTATATTAATTTTAATACAAATTTAATTATTCTATGTGTATTTTTGTATATGTATTTTTATAAAAATATGCTTTATTTTATGTGTATTTTGCATCTTTATTTTCATACAAATTTGCGTTATTTTATTGATATTCTGCTCATTCATTTTGATACGATTTGACATTATTCTATGTGTATTTTGTATATATTTTTCATACAAATTTACGTTATTTTATGTGTATTTGTTTATATATTTTGACACAAATATACAATATTTTATGGGTATCTTGTATATATATTTCAAAAGAAATTTACCTAGTTTTATGTGTATTTTGAATATCTATTTTCATACAAACTCAAATTATTTTTATGTATTTTTGTATATATTTCAATACAAATTTTAGTTATGTTATGTGTATTTTGTAAATCTATTTTCATTCAAATATATATTATTTTATTGGTATTTTGTTGATTTATATTGATATGAATTTACATTATTTTATATGTACTTTTTATATATATTTTTATACGCATTTACATTATTTAATATTTGTTTTGAATATATAATTTTATACAAATTCATGGTATTTTATGTGTATTTGTATATATATTTTCATATAAATTTACATTATTTTATGTGTATTTTGTACATATATTTCATTACAAATTTACCTTATTTTATGTTTATTTTGTATGTATATTTTGTACATTTATATTTATACAAATACACATTCTTTTAATGATGTTTTGTTTATTTATTTTGATTCGAATTTATATTATTTTATGTGTTTTTTGTTTACATTTTTTTATACGTATTTACCTAATTTTATGTGTATTTTGTATATATATTTTTATAGAAATCTACGTTATTTTATGTGTATTCGTATATATATTTTGAATCAAATTTACATTGTTTTATATGCATTTTTGCATATCTCTTTCAATAGAAGTTTACCTTATTGTATGTGCATTTTGTATATTTATTTCAATACAAATTTAAATATTTTATGTGTATTTTGGTATATATATTTTTATAAGAAATGCGCTCTTTGATGGGAATTTTGCATCTTTATTTTCATACAAATTTACATTATTTTATTAATATTCCGTGTATTTATTTTGATACGATTTTACATTATTCTATTTGTTTTTTGTATATATATTTTTTTTTATACATATTTACATTATTTATTGTGTATCTTGCATATATATTTCATACAAATTTATTATCTATTATTTATTTTCATACAAATACACATTCTTTTCATGATATTTTGTTTATTTATTTTGACACGAATTTACATTACTTAACAGAACTAATTAAATTTGTATGAAAATATATATACAAAATACAGCTAAAATAAGCTAAATTTGAAATGAAATGTACATACAAAATACATAAAATAATGTAAATCTGTATCAAAATATTTATAGAAATACATATAATAACGTAGATTTGTTTAAAAATATATAAACAAAATACACATTAAGTAATGTAAATACGTATAAAAAATATGTACAAAATACACATATAATCATGTAATTCGTATCAAAATAAATAAACAAAATAGCAATAAAATAATGTAAATTTGTATGAGAAAACATATACAAATAACGCAAATTTCTATAAAAATATATGTACAAAAATGCACATCAAATAAAGTAAATTAGCATAAAAATATATATACAAAACACACACTAAATAATGTAAATGCGTACATAAAATAACCTAAATTTGTATAAAACTATACACAAAAATACACAAAAATAATTTAAATTTGTTTGAAAAGAATTATACAAAATACACATAAAATTAGGTAAATTTGTATTGAAATACATACACAAAATACACATCAAATAATGTAAATTTGAATGAAAATATATAAACAAATACACTTAAAATAAGGTAAATTTGTATAAAATATATATGCAAGATACAAATTAAATAATGTAAATGTGTATAAAAAAATATATACAAAAAACAAATAAAATAATGTAAAATCGTATCAAAATAAATACACAGAATATCAATAAAATAAAGTAAATTTCTATGAAAATAAAGATGCAAAATTCCCAAATATTATCGCATTTTTTATAAAAATATATATACCAAAATACACATAAAATATTTAAATTTGTTTTGAAATAAATATACAAAATGCATATACAGTAAGGTAAATTTGTATTGAAAGAGAAATTCAAAAATACATATAAAACAATGTAAATTTGTTTCAAAATATATTTACGAATACACATAAAATAAAGTAGATTTCTATAGAAATATATATACAAAATATATATGAAATTATGTAAATACGTATAAAAATATATATACAAAATACATATCAAATAATGTAAATTCGAGTCAAAATAAATAAACAAAATATCATGAAAAGAATGTGTATTTGTATGAAAATAGATAATAGATAATAAATTTGTATAAAATATATATACAAGATACACATTAAATAATGTAAATATGTATAAAAAAGTATATACAAAAAACAAATAGAATAATGTAAAATCGTATCAAAATAAATACACCGAATATTAATAAAATAATGTAAATTTGTATGAAAATAAAGATGCAAAATTCCCATAAAACAGCGCATTTCTTATAAAAATATATATACCAAAATACACATAAAATATTTAAATTTGTATTGAAATAAATATACAAAATGCACATACAATAAGGTAAATTTGTATTGAAAGAGATATGTAAAAATACATATAAAACAATGTAAATTTGTTTCAAAATATATATACGAATACAAATAAAAAAACGTAGATTTCTATAAAAATATATATACAAAATACATATAAAATTAAGTAAATACGTATAAAAAAATGTATACAAAATACACATAAAATGATGTAAATTCGAATTAAAATAAATAAACAAAATACCAATAAAAGAATGTGTATTTGGATAAATATAAATATACTAAATACACATACAAAATAAACATAAAATAAGGTAGATTTGTAATAAAATATATGTACAAAATACATAAAAATAATGTAAATTTATATGAAAATATATATACAAATACACATTAAATACCATGAATTTGTATAAAATATATATTCAAAATAAATATTAAATATTGTAGGAGCGTATAAAAATATATATACAAAGTACATATAAAATGAAAATTAAGATGCTAAATACCTATAAAATAACGCATTTTTTATAAAATTATTGATACCAAAATACACATAAAATATTTGAGCTTGTATTAAAATAAATATACAAAATGCACATACAATAAGGTAAATTTGTATTGAAATTGATATGCAAAATACATATAAAATAATGTAAATTTGTTTCAAAATATATATACGAATACACATAAAATAACGTAGATTTCTATAAAAATACATATACAAAATACACATCAAATTAAGTAAATACGTATAAAAAATGTATACAAAATACACATAAAATAATGTAAATTCGTATAAATGTAAATAAACAATATACCAATAAAAGAATGTGTATTTGTATAAATATAAATATACAAAATGCACATAAAATAACGTAAATTTATATAAAACTATATACATAAAATAACGCAAATTTGTATAAAAATATATGTACAAAAATGAACATTAAATATATTTGCATAAAAATATATATACAAAACACACATTAGATAATGTAAATGAGTATAAAAATATGTATACAAAATACCTATGAAATAATCTAAATTCGTATCGAGTTAAATTAAGAAATACCAATAAAATAATGTAATTTTGGATGAAAATATATATACAAAATACACATAAAATAACCTAAATACAAATACAAATATACACATAAAATAATTTAAAATTGAATGAAATAAATATACAAAATAAACATAAAATAAGGTAAATTTGTAATGAAATATATGAAAAAATACACATAAAATAATATAAATTTGTATGAAAATATATATACAAATACACATTAAATAACATGAATTTGTATAAAATTTGTATCAAAATATATACTTATACACACAATAAAAAAACGTAATTTTTTTATGAAAATGTGTATACAAAATACACATAAAATAATTTAAATACGTAGAAAAATATATATACAAAAAACACATTAAATAATGTAAATATGTATGAAAATATATAAACAAATACACATAAAATAATGTAAATTTGGATAAAATATATATACAAAATGAACATTAAATAATGTAAATATGTATAAAAAAAATATATACAAAAAACACATAGAATAATGTTATATCGTGTCAAAATAAATAAAGAGAATATCAATAAAATAATGTAAATTTCTATGAAAATAAAGATGCAAAATATCCATATAATAACGCCTATTTGCACAAAAATATATATACAAATATACATATAAAATAATTAAATTTGTATAAAAATAACTATACAAAATGCACGTACAATAAAGTAAATTTGTATTGAAATAGATATGCAAAATACACATTAATAATGTAAATTTGTATCAAAATATATATACGAATACTCATAAAATAGAGTAAATTTCTATGAAAATATACATACAAAATAGATATACAAAATACACATATAACTAGTTAAATTTGTATTTAAATACATGTACAAAAAACACATAAAATAATGTAGATTTGTATGAAATGAAAACAAATACATTTTATATAAAATATATATACAAAATACACATAGAATAATGTAAAATCATATCAAAATAAATACACAGAATATCAATAAAATAATGTAAATATGTATGAAAATAAAGATGCAAAATACCAATAAAATAAAGAATATTTTTATAAAAATACATATACAAACATACACATAGATTAATCAAATTTGTATTAAAATTAATATACAAAATGCACATACAATAAGGTAAATTTGTATTGAAAAAATATGCAAAATACACATAAAACACTGTAAATTTGTTTCAAAATATATATACGAATACACATAAAATAACGCAGATTTCTATAGAAATATATATACAAAATACACTTGAAATAATGTAAATACGCATAAAAATATATATACAAAATACACATTAAATAATGTTAATTCGTGTCAAAATAAATAAACAAAATATCATGAAAAGAATGTGTATTTGTATGAAAATAGATATACAAAATGCACATAAAATAACCTAAATTTGTATAAAACTATAAACAAAAATACACAAAAATAATTTACACTTGTATGAAAATAAATATACAAAAAACATAAAAGGTAAATTTGTATTGAAATACAAATACAAAATACACATAAAATAATGTAAATTTGAATGAAAATATATAAACATATAGACTTTAAATAACGTAAATTTATATCAAATATATATACAAAAAAACACATTAAATAATATAAATATGTATAAAAAAATATATACAAAACACAAATAAAATAATGTAAAATCGTATCAAAATAAATACAGAAAATATTAATCAAATAATGTAAATTTGTATGAAAATTAAGATGCAAAATACCCATCATATAACGCATTTTTTATAAAAATATATATACGAAAAAACATAAAATATTTGATTTTGTATTAAAATAAATAGATATACAAAATACACATAAAATAAGCTAAATTTGAATTGAAATATATATACAAAATACATAAAATAATGTAAATTTGTATCAAAATACTTATACAAATCCACATATAATAACGTAAAATTGTATAAAAATATATAAACAAAATACACATTAAATAATGTAAATACGTATAAAAAAATGTACAAAATACACAAATAATCATGTAATTCGTATCAAAATAAATAGACAAAATACCAATAAAATAATGTAAATTTCTATGAGAAAACATATACAAAATACACATAAATAACGCAAATACCAATAAAAATATATATAATATAATATATTTTTATACATATTTAAAATATTTAATGTATATTTTGCATATATATTTTATCCAAATTTACGTTATTTTATATGTATTTGTTTATATATTTTCACCCAAATTTACATTATTTGATGTGAGTTTTGTATATGTATTTCAATACAAATTTGCCTAACTTTATGTGTATTTTGCATATCTATTTTCAAACAAATTTAAATTATTTTTGTGTAATTTTGTATATCTTTTTATACAAATTTTAGTTATTTTATTTGTTTTTTGTATACATATTTTCCTACAAATATACATTCTTTTATTGGAATTTTGTGTATTTTATTTTTTACGAATCTACATTATTTTATGTGTATTTTGTATATATATTTTTCTACGTATTTAAATTATTTTATATGTATTTTATATATACATTTTCATAAAAATTTACGTTATTTTATTGTGTGTATTCGTATATATTTTGAAACAAATTTTATACAAATTTATGTTATTTTATGTGTATTTTATGTGTATTTTCATACAAATTGATATTATTTTATGTGTATTCTTACATATATTTCATTACAAATTTACCTTATTTTATGTTTATTTTGTATATTTATTTCAATCAATTTTAAATTATTTAATGTGTATATTTGCATTTGTATTTAGGTTATTTTATGTGTGTTTTCTATATATATTCTCATCCAAAATTACATTATTTTATTGTTATTTTCTTAACTTAACTCGATACGAATTTAGATTATTTCATAGGTATTTTGTATACATATTTTTATACTCATTTACATTATCTAATGTGTGTTTTGTATATATTTTTTTAATGCAAACTAATTTAATGTGCATTTTTGTACATATATTTTTATAGAAACTTAAAACGTTATTTTATGTGTATTTTGTATTTGTTTTCTCATTCAAATTTACATTATTTAATTAGTTTTTTTTTATTTATTTTGATACGAATGACTTGATTATTTGTGTATTTTGTAAATATTTTTTTATACGTATTTATATTACTTAGTGTGTATTTTGTTTATATATTTTTACAAATTACTTTATTATAAATCTACTTTTTATTATAGGTGTGGTTTTATAAATATATATATATATATATATATATATATATATATATATATATATATATATATATATATATATATATATATATATATATATATATATATATATATATATATATATATATATATATATATATATATATATATATATATATATATATATATATATATATATATATATATATATATATATATATATATATATATATATATATATATATATATATATATATATATATATATATATATATATATAAAAATATACACATAAAATATTGTATTTTGTATATACATTTCAATTCAAATTTAGCTTATTTTATCTGTATTTTGTATATCTAATTTCATACGAATTTAATTACTTCTGTGAATTTTTGTGTATAGTTTTATACAAATTTACATTATTTTATGTGTATTTTGTATATTTATATTTATACAAATACACATTCTTTTATTGGTATTTTGTTTATTTATTTTGATACGAATTTACATTATTTAATGTGTATTTGTATACATTTTCTTATACGTATTTACTTCATTTTATGTGTATTATGTATATATATTTTTATACAAATCTACGTTATTTTATGTGTATTCGTATATATATTTTGAAACAAATTTGCATTGTTTTATATGTATTTTGCATATCTATTTCAATACTGATTTACCTTATTGTATGTGTATTTTGTATATTTATTTTAATACAAATTATTTTTTTCATGTGAATTTTGGTATATATATTTTTATAAAAAATGCGTTATTTAATGGGTATTTTGCATCTTTATTTTCATACAAATTTACATTGTTTTATTAATATTCTGTGTATTTATTTTGATAAGATTTTACATTATTCTATTTGTGTTTTGTATATATTTTTTTATACATATTTACATTATTTAATGTGTATTTTGTATATTTTAAAACAAATTTACGTTATTTTATGCGCATTTGTTAAAATATTTTGATACAAATTTACATTATTTTATGTATTTTGTATATATATTTCAATACAAATTTAGTTTATTTTATGTATATTTTGTATATCTATTTTCATTCGTTTTAAAATAAATAAACAAAATAGCAATAAAATAATGTAAATTTGTATGAGAAAACATATACAAATACACATAAAGTAACGGAAATTTCTAAAAAATTATATGTACAAAAATGCACTTAAAATAAAGAAAATTTGCATAAAAATATATATACAAAACACACATTAAATAATGTAAATGCGTACATAAAATAACCTAAATTTGTATAAAACTATATACAAAAATACACAAAAATATTTGAAATTTGTATGAAAAGAAATATACAAAATACACATAAAATTAAGTAAATTTGTAATGAAATACATATACAAAATACACATAAAATAATGTAGATTTGAATGAAAATATATAAACAAATACACTTAACGTGAATTTGTATAAAATATATATACAAGATACTCATTAAATAATGTAAATGTGTATAAAAAATATATACAAAAAAGAAATAGAATAATGTAAAATCCTATCAATATAAATACACAGAATATTAATAAAATAATGTAAATTTGTATGAAAAGAAAGATGCAAAATTCCCATAAAATAGCGCATTTTTTATAAAAATATATATACCAAAATACACATAAAATATCTAAATTTGTATTGAAATAAATATACAAAATGCATATACAGTAAGGTAAATATGTATTGAAAGACATATTCAAAAATACATATAAAACAAAGTAAATTTGTTTCAAAATATATTTACGAATACACATAAAATAACGTAGATTTCTATAGAAATATATATACAAAATACACATGAAATTATTTAAATACGTATATAAATATATATATATATACAAAATACATATCTAGGTAAATTCGTGTCAAAATAAATAAACAAAATATCATGAAAAGAATGTGTATTTGTATGAAGATAAATAATAGATAATAAATTCGTATGAAATATATATGCAAGATACACATTAAATAATGTATATATGTATAAAAAAATATATACAAAAAGCTAATAGAATAATGTGAAATCGTATCAAAATAAATACACCGAATATTAGTAAAATACTGTAAATTTGTATGAAAATAAAGATGCAAAACTCCCATCAAATAGCGCATTTCTTATAAAAATATATATACCAAAATACACATAAAATATTTAAATTTGCTTTGAAATAAATATACAAAATGCACATACAATAAGGTAAACCTGTATTGAAAGAGATATGCAAAAATACATATAAAACAATGTAAATTTGTTTCAAAATATATATACGAATACACATAAAATAACGTAGATTTCTATAAAAATATATATACAAAATACACATAATATTAAGTAAATACGTATAAAAATAGATATACAAAATAAACATATAATAATGTAAAATTGTTTAAAAAAAAATAAACAGAATATAAATAAAATAATGTAAATTTGTATGAAAATAAAAATGCAAAATACCCATAAAATAAAGCATATTTTTCTAAAAATACATACACAAAAATACACATAGCATAATTAAATTTGTATTAAAATTAATATTCAAAATGCATATACAAAAAGGTAAATTTGTATTAAAAAAATATGCAAAATACTCATAATACAGTGTTAATTTATTTCATAATCTATATACGAATACTCATAATTCAACGTAGATTTCTATAGAAATATATATACAAAATACACATCAAATGATGTAAACACGTATAAAAATATATATATATAAAATACACATTAAAAAATGTAAATTCGCGTCAAAATAAATAAACAAAATATCAATAAAAGAATGTGTATTTGTATGAAAATAGATATACAATATACACATAAAATCACCTTAATTTGTATAAAGCTATATACAAAAATACACAAAAATAATTTTAATTTGTATGAAAATAAATATACAAAATACACATAAAATTAGGTAAATTTGTATTGAAATACATTTACACAATACACATAAATTAATGTAAATTTGAATGAAAATATATAAAGAAATACACCTAAATAACGTAAATTTGTATAAAATATATATAAAAAATACACATTAAATAATGTAAATATGTATAAAAAAATATATATACAAAACACAAATAGAATAATATAAAATCGTATCAAAATAAATACACAGAATATTAATAAAATAATGTAAATTTATATGAAAATTAAGATGCAAAATACCCATAAATAACGCATTTTTTTATAAAAATATTTATACCAAGACACACATAAAATATTTGAATTTGTATTAAAATAAATATACAAAATGCACATACAATAAGGTAAATTTGTATTGAAATAGATATGCAAAATACATATAAAACCATGTAAATTTGTTTAAAAATATATATACGAATACACATAAAATAGAGTAGATTTCTATAGAAATATATATACAAAATACATATGAAATTATGTAAATACGTATAAAAATATGTATACAAAATACATATATAATAATGTAAATTCGTGTCAAAATAAATAAACAAAATATCATGAAAAGAATGTGTATTTGTATGAAAAAAGATAATAGATAATAAATTTGTATAAAATATATATGCAAGATACACATTAAATAATGTAAATATGTATAAAAAAGTATATACAAAAAACAAATTGAATAATGTAACATCGTATCAAAATAAATACACCGAATACTAATAAAATAATGGTAATTTGTCTGAAAATAAAGACCCAAATTCCCATAAAATAGCGCATTTCTTATAAAAATATATATACCAAAATACACATAAAATATTTAAATATGCATTGAAATAAATATACAAAATGCACATACAATAAGGTAAATTTGTATTGAAAGAGATATGCAAAAATACATATAAAACAATGTAAATTTGTTTCAAAATATATATACGAATACGAATAAAAAAAACGTAGATTTCTATAAAAAAATATATACAAAATACACATAAAAATAAATAAATACGTATAAAAAAAGTATACAAAATACACATAAAATAATGTAAATTCGATGTAAAATAAATAAACAAAATACCAATAAAAGAATGTGTATTTGGTTAATATAAATATACAAAATACACATACAAAATAAATATAAAATAAGGTAGATTTGTAATAAAATATATGTACAAAATACACATAAAATAATGTAAATTTATATGAAAATATATATACAAATACACATAAAATTCCATGAATTTGTATAAAAATATATATTCAAAATAAATATTAAATAATGTAAAAGCGTATAAAAATATATATACAAAGTACATATAAAATAATGTAAATTCGTATCAATATAAATCAGCAAAACACCAATAAAATAATATATATTTGAATGAAAATAGATTTACAAAATACACATAACATAACTAAAATTTGTGTTAAAATATATACAAAAATACATAGAAATAATTTGAGTTTGTATGAAAATAGATATACAAAATACACATAACACTAGGTAAATTTATTTTGAAATGTATATACAAAATACCCATAAAATATTGTAAATTTGTGTTAAAATACATAAACAAATACACATGAAATAACGTAAATTTGTATGAAAAATATATACAAAATACACATAGAATAATGTTTATTCGTATCAAAATGAATGAGCAGAATATCAATAAAATAATGTAAATTTGTATGAAAATAAAGATGCAAAATACCCAAAAAATAAAGCATATGTTTATAAAAATACAGATACAAAAATACACATCGAATAATTAAATTTGTATTAAAATTAATATACAATATGCGTATTGAAAACTTTGTATTGAAAAATATAAACATACGTTACTCATACATATTTATATTATTTTATTGGTTTTTTGTTTATTTATTTTGATACGAATTACATGATTATATGTGTATTTTGTACATATTTTTTTATACGTATTTACATTATTTAATGTGTATTTTGTTTATATATTTTCATACAAATTTACGTTATTATATGTGTATTTGAATAAATATTTTGATACAAATTTACTTTATTTCATGTATTTTGTATATATATTTCAATTCAAATTTAGCTTATTTTTGTGTATTTTGTATATATTTTCATACAAATTTAATTACTTCTGTGTATTTTTGTATATAGTTTTATATAAATTTACGTTATTTTATGTGTATTTTGTATATTTATATTTATTCTAATACATATTCTTTTATTGGTATTTTGTTTATTTATTTTGATACGAATTTACATTATTTTATGTGTAATTTGTATACATTTTTTATACGTATTTACTTCATTTTATGTGTATTTTGTATATATATTTTTATAGAAATCAACGTTATTTTATGTGTATCCGTATATATATTTGAAAGAAATTTACTTTGTTTTATGTGTATTTTTCATATCTATTTCAATACAAATTTACCTTATTGTATGTGCATTTTGTATATTTATTGTAATACAAATTTACGTTATTTTATATGTATGTTGGTATATATATTTTTATAAATAAAAAAAAGGGTTATTTTATGGGTATTTTGCTTCTTTATTTTCATACAAATTTACATTATTTTATTAATATTCTGTGTAGTTATTTTGATACGATTTCTTTTACATTGTGTTTTAAATTTATTTATTTTAAGTGTATTTGTTTATGTATTTTCATTCAAATTTACATTATTTTATATGTATTTTGTGCATGTATTTTAACACAAATTTAATTTTTATATGTATTTTGTATATTTATTTTCATAACAAATTTTAAATATTTTTGTGTATTTTTGTATATAGTTTGATACAAATTTAGGTTATTTTATGTGTATTTTGTATATCTATTTTCATATAAATACACATTCTTTTATATATATTATGTTTATTTCTTTTGACGCGAGTTTACATTATTTAATGTGTATTTTGTATATATATTTTTATACGTATTTACATCATTTCATGTGTATTTTGTATAGTTTTAAACAAATTTATATTATTTAATGTTTATTTTGCATATGTATATATATATATATATATATATATATATATATATATATATATATATATATATATATATATATATATATATATATATATATATATATATATATTCAAATTCACATTCTTTTATTGGTATTTTGTTTATTTATTTACTTATTTACTTATTTACATTATTTTATTTGTATTTTGTATACATTTTTTATACGTATTTACTTTATTTTATGTGCATTTTGTATATATATTTTTATAGAAATCTACCTTATTTCATGTGTATTCGTATATATATTTTGAAACAACTTTACATTGTTTATATGTATTTTGCATATCTATTTTTGTGTATTCTGTATTTATTTTTGTTATACATAGAATACTGTAAAATCGTATCAAAATAAGTACAAGGAATATCATTAAACTAATTGAAATTTGTATGAAAATAAAGATGCAAAATTCCCAATAAAAGATAAAGCATTTTTTTTAAATATATATACCAAAATACACATAAAATATTTAAATTTGTATTGAAAATAAATATACAAAATGCACATACAATAAGGTAAACTTCTATTGAAAGATATGCAAAAATACATATAAAACAATGTAAATTTGTTTCAAAATATATATACGAATACACATAAAATAACGTAGATTTCTATAAAAATATATATACAAATACACATAAAATACTATGAATTTGTATAAAATTAAATATTCAAAATAAATATTAAATAATGTAAATGCGTATAAAAATATATATAAAAAAGTACATAAAATAATGTAAATTGTATCAATATAAATCAACAAATACCAATAAAATAATATATTTTGAATGAAAATTGATTTACATAATACACATAACATAATATATTTTTGAATGAAATGATATACAAAATACACATAACATAATTTGAGTTTGTATGAAATACAAATATATTCAAAATACATAAAACTAAGTAAATTTCTTTTGAAATATATGTACAAAATACCCATAAAATATTGTAAATTTGTACAAAATATAAACAAATACATAAAATAACGTAAATTTGTATGAAAATATATATACAAAATACACATAGAATAATGTCAAATCGTATCAAAATGAATGAGCAGAATTTCAATAAAGTAACGTAAATTTGTATGAAAATAAAGATGCAAAAATACCCATAAAATAAAGCATATTTTATAAAATACATATACAAAATACACATAGAAGAATTAAATTTGTTTAAAATTAATATACAAAATGCAATAAAATAAGGTAAATTTGTATTGAAAAATAAGCAAAATACACATAAAAGTGTAAATTTGTTTAAAATCTATATACGAATACACATAATGTAACGTAGATTTCTATAGAAATATATATACAAAATACACATGAAATGATGTAAATACGTATAAAAATATATATACAAAATACACATTAAATAATTTAAATCCTCGTCAAAATAAATAAACAAAATATCAATCAAAGAATGTGTATTTGTATGAAAATAGATATACAAAATACTCATAAAATAACCTAAGTTTGTATAAAACTATATACAAAAATACACAAAAATAATTTAAATTTGTATGAAAATAAATATACAAAATACACATAAAATTATTTTGTATATCTGTTTTATACAAATGTACGTTATTTTATGTGAATTTATTTTCATTTCATACAAATTTACATTATTTTATGTGTATTTTGTGCATGTATTTAAATACAAATTTAACTAATTATATGTGTATTTTGTATATGTATTTTCATACAAATTGAAATTTATGTTTTTGTTTTTTTGGATATATTTTTATTCAAATTTTCGTAATCTTATAAAAATATATATACCAAAATACACATAAAATATTTAAATTTGCATTGAAATAAATATACAAAATGCACATACAATAAGGTAAATTTGTATAGAAAGAGATATGCAAAAATACATATAAAACAATGTAAATTTGTTTCAAAATATATATACGAATACAAATAAAAAAAACGTAGATTTCTATAAAAATATATATACAAAACACACATAAAATTAAGTAAATACGTATAAAAAAATTTATACAAAATACACATAAAATAATGTAATTCGAATTAAAATAAATAAACAAAATACCAATAAAAGAATGTGTATTTGGATAAATATAAATATACAAAATACACATAAATAAAACATAAATAAATAAGGTAGATTTGTAATAAAATATATGTACAAAATACACATACAATAATGTAAATTTATTTGAAAATATATATACAAATACTCATAAAATACCATGAATTTGTATAAAAATATATATTCAAAATAAATATTAAATAATGTAAAAGCGTATAAAAATATATATACAAACTACATATAAAATAATGTAAATTCTTATTCATATAAATCATAAAAACACCAATAAAATAATATATATTTGAATGAAAATAAGTTTACAAAATACACATAACATAACTAAAATTTGTATTAAAATATATACAAAAATACATAGAAATAATTTGAGTTTGTATGAAAATAGATATACAAAATACACATAAAACTAGGTAAATTTCTTTTGAAATGTATATACAAAATACTCATAAAATATTGTAAATTTGTGTCAAAATATATAAACAAATACACATAAAATAACGTAAATTTGTATGAAAAATATATACAAAAT
This sequence comes from Eriocheir sinensis, assembly GCF_024679095.1. NCBI lineage: Eukaryota > Metazoa > Arthropoda > Malacostraca > Decapoda > Varunidae > Eriocheir > Eriocheir sinensis. Next base: position 75,577 of record NW_026111588.1, on the reverse strand, counting down.
ACACATAGAATAATGTCAATTCGTATCAAAATGAATGAGCAGAATATCAATAAAATAATGTAAATTTGTATGAAAATAAAGATGCAAAATACCCAAAAAATAAAGCATATGTTTATAAAAATACAGATAAAAAAATACACATCGAATAATTAAATTTTTATTAAAATTAATATACAAAATGCGTATATAATAAGGTAAATATGTATTTAAAAAATATGCAACATACACGTTTACTCATACAAATTTATATTATTTTATTGGTATTTTGTTTATTTATTTTGATACGACTTACATATTTATGTGTATTTTGTATATATTTTTTTATACGTATTTACATTATTTAATGTGTATTTTGTTTATATTTTCATACAAATTTACGTTATTATATGTATTTTGTATAAATATTTTGATACAATTTACTTTATTTCATGCATTTTGTATATATATTTCAATTCAAATTTAGCTTATTTTATGTGTATTTTGTATATGTATTTCATACAAATTTAATTACTTTTATGTGTATTTTGTATATTTCTTTTTATTTTAAATATGTATTTTGTATATAGTTTTATACAAATTTAATTATTTTAAGGTATTGCATTTAATGTATATATATTTTTATAAAAATATGCTTTATTTTATGTATTTGCATTTATATATTTTATACAAATTTACATTATTTTATTTGAGTTCTGTTTATATTTTTAAACAATTTACATTATTTTATTTGTATTTTGTATATCTATTTTCAAACAAATTTAATTTTATGTGTATTTTGTATATATATTTTTATACAAATTTTACGTTATTTTATTTATTCGTATATATATTTTGAAACATACATTGTTTTATATTAATTTTTGTATTTATTTTCAATACAAGTTTACATTATTTTATGTGTATTTTGTATATATATTTCAATACAAATTTAAATTATTTTATGTGTATTTTATATATATTTTTATACATTTTCATAAAAATTTACATTAATTTATTGTGTGTATTCGTATATATTTTGGAAACAAATTTCATATTTATTTATATTATGTGTATTTGTATATATATTTTTATACAAATTTATTTTATTTTATGTGTATTTTTATATATTTTATACAAATTTACCTTATTTTATGTTCATACATATTTTGTATATTTATTTCATTCAATTTACCTAGATATGTATTTAATGTGTTTATTTGTATTTGGGTTTAGGTTATTTTATGTGTATTTTCTATAAATATTTCTATAGAAATCTACATTAATTTATTGTGTATTTTATATAATTTAACTCAAATTTACTTTATTTTATAGGTATTTTGTATACATATTTTTATACTCATTTACATTATCTAATGTGTGTTTTGTATATATTTTTATACAAATTTATTTTATGTCATTTTATATATATATTTTTATAGAAATTATGTTATTATATGTGAATTTTGTATCTTTTTTTTCATACAAATTTACATTATTTAATTAGTTTTTGTTAATTTATTTTGATAGGATTGACATGATTATTTGTGTATTTTTGTATATATTTTTTTATACATTTTGCATTATTTAATGTGTATCTTGTTTGTATATTTTATACAAATTTACGTTATTTTAAGTGTATTTGTTTATATATTTTGATACAAATTTACTTTATTTTATGTATTTTGTACATATATTTCAATTCAAATTTAGCTTATTTTGTGTGTATTTTGTATATCTATTTTCATACAAATTTAATTACTTCTGTGTATTTTTGTATATAGTTTTATACAAATTTACGTTATTTTATGTGCATTTTGTATATTTATATTTATACAAAAACACATTCTTTTATTGGTATTTTGTTTATTTATATTTATACGAATTTACATTTTTTTATGTGTATTTTGTATACTTTTTCTATTCGTATATACTTAATTTTGTGTATTTTGTATATATATTTTTATAGAAATCTACGTTATTTTATGTGTATTCGTATATATATTTTGAAACAAATTTACATTATTTTATATGTATTTTGCATATCTATTTCAGTACAAATTTACATTATTGTATGTGCATTTTGTAAATTTATTTCAATACAAATTTAAAAATTTTATGTGTATTTTGGTATATATATTTTTATAAGAAGTGCGCTATTTTATGTATTTTGCATCTTAGTTTTCATACAAATTTACATTATTTTATTAATCTTCTGTGTATATATTTCGATACGATTTTATATTATACTATTTGTGTTTTGTATATATTTTTTATACATATTTCATTATTTAATGTATTTTTTATATATATTTTATACAAATTTACTTTAATTAAAGAGTATTTGATTATATAATTTCATTCAAATGTACATTATTTTAACAGTATTTTCTATATGAATTTCGATACAAATTTACCTAATTTTATGTATTTTGTATATTTATTTTCATACAAAATTAAATTATTTTGTGTTTTTTGTATATAGTTTTATACAAATTTAGGTTATTTATGTGTATTTTCTATATCTAGTTTCATACAAATACATTCTTTTATTGATATTTTGTTTATTTATTTTGACGCGAGTTTACATTATTTAATGGCTTTACAAATGAATAGACCATTTTATTATTATTATTATTTTTTGATTGCTATTTTGTTTTTTTATTTTGATACGAATTACATGATTATATGTATATTTTGTACATGTTTTTTATACGTGTTTACATTATTTAATGTATATTTTGTTTATATATTTTTAAACAAATTAACGTTATTAAATGTGTATTTGTGTAAATATTTTGGTACAAATTTACATTATTTTATGTATTTTGTATATACATTTCAATTCAAATTTAGCTTATAATTTTTTTTATTTTGTATATATATTTTCATACAAATTTAATTACTTCTTTGTATTTTTGTATATAGTTTTATACAAATTTACGTTATTTTATGTGTATTTTGTATATTTATATTTATACAAATACACATTCTTTTATTGGTATTTTGTTTATTTATTTTGATACGAATTTACATTATTTTATGTGTATTTTGTATACATTTGTTTATACGTATTTACTTCTTTTTATGTGTATTTTTTATATATTTTTATAGAAATCTACGTTATTTTGTGTGTATTCGTATATATATTTTGAAACAAATTTACATTGTTTTATATGTATTTTGCATATCTATTTCAATACAAATTTACATTATTGTATGTGCATTTTGTATATTTATTTTAATACAAATTCAAATATTTCATGTGTATTTTGGTATATATATTTTTTATAAAAAAATGCGTGTCTTTATGGGTATTTTGCATGTTAATTTACATACAAATTTACATTATTTTATTAAGATTCTGTGTATTTATTTTGATACTATTTTACATTATTGTATTTGTGTTTTGTATATATATATTTTTATACATATTTACATAATTTAATGTGTATTTTTTTTAAATATTTTATACAAATTTACGTAATTTTAGGTGTATTTTTTTTATATATTTTCATTCAAATTTAAATATTACTTTATGTGTGTTTTGTATATATATTTCAATACAAATCTACCTAATTTTATGTATATTTTGTACATGTATTTATATACAAATTTATTTAATTATATGTGTATTTTGTATATCTATTTTCATACAAATTGAAATTAATTTTGTGTATTTTTGTATATATTTTTATACAAATATATATATATATATATATATATATATATATATATATATATATATATATATATATATATATATATATATATATATATATATATATATATATATATATATATATATATATATATATATATATATATATATATATATATATATATATTTATGTATATTTGTTTATATATAATTTACATTATTTTATATATATGATATGTATATTTTTTTTATATATATTTACCATTATTTATGTGTATTTGAATATTTTCATAGAAATTTATTCTATTTTATGGGTATTCGTATATATATTTTGATACAAATTTACATTATTTTATGTGTATTTTGCATTTCTATTTCAATACAAATTTACCATATTGTATGTGTATTTTGTATATTTATTTTAATACAAATTTAATTATATTATGTGTATTTTTGTAAAAAATATGCGTTATTATTTGGGTATTTTGCATCTTTATTTTCATACAAATTTACATTATTTTATTGATATTCTGTTTATTAATTTTGATACGATTTTACATTATTCTATGTGTATTTTGTACATATATTTTTATACACATTTACATTATTTAATGTATATTTTGTATATATATTTTATATAAATTTACGCTATTTTATGTGTATTTGTTTATATATTTTCATACAAATTTACAATATTTTATGAATAATTTGTATATGTATTTCAATGCAAATTTGTTTAATTTTATGTGTATTTTGCATATCTATTTAAATTATTTTTATGTATTTTTTATATATTTTTATACAAATTTTAGTAATTTTATTTGTATTTTGTATATATATTTTCCTACAAATATACCTTCTTTTAGTGGAATTTTGTTCATTTATTTTCATAAGAATTTACATTATTTTATGTGCATTTTGTATATATATTTTTCTACGTATTTACATTATTTTATGTGTATTTTTTATATATATTTTCATAAAAATTTACGTTATTTTATTGTGTGTATTCGTATATGTTTTGATACAAATTTACATTATTTAATGTTTATTTTGCATATCTATTTCAATATAAATTTACCTTATTGTATGTGTATTTTGTATATTTATTTTAATACAAATTTAATTGTTTTATGTGTATTTTGTATACATTTTCTTATACGTATTTAATTCATTTAATGTGTATTTTGTATATATATATTTTTATAGTAATCTACGTTATTTTATGTGTATTCGTATATATATTTTGAAACAAATTTACACTGTCTTAAATGTATTTTGTATATCTATTTATATACACATTTACCTTATTGTATGGGTTTTTTGTATATTTATTTTAATACAAATTTAATTTTTTTATGTGTATTTTGTTATATATATTTTTATAAATAAAAAAAATGTGTTATTTTATGGGTATTTTGCCTCTTTATTTTCATACAAATTTACATTATTTTATTAATATTCTGTGTATTTATTTTGATACGATTTTACATTATTCTATTTGTGTTTTGTATATGTTTTTTTATACAAATTTACGTTATTTTAAGTGTATTTGTTTATGTATATTCATTCAAATTTACATTATTTTATGCGTATTTTGTATATGTATTTCAACACAAATCTACCTAATTTTATGTGTATTTTGTATATTTATTTTCATACAAATTTAAAATATTTTTGTGTATTTTTGTATATAGTTTGATACAAATTTAGTTTATTTTATGTGTATTTTGAATATCTATTTTCATACAAATACACATTCTTTTATTGATATTTTTATTTATTTTGACGCGAATCTACATTATTTAATGTGTATTTTGTATATATATTTTTATACGTATTTATATCATTTCATGTGTATTTTGTATATATATTCCTATAGAAATCAACGTTGTTTTATGTGTATTCGTATATATATTTTGAAACAAATATACACTGTTTTATGTGTATTTTGCGTATTTTTTCAATACAAATTTACCTTATTGTATGTGCATTTTTTATATTAATTTTAATACAAATTTAATTATTCTATGTGTATTTTTGTATATGTATTTTTTTTTTAATTTGCTTTATTTTATGGGTATTTTGCATCTTTATTTTCATACAAATTTAAATTATTTTATTGATATTCTGTGTACTTATTTTGATACGATTTTACATTTTTCTATGTGTATTTAGTATATATATATATTTTATACAAATGTACGTTATTTTATGTGTAATTGTTTTCATTTCATACAAATTTACATAATTTTACGTGTATTTTGTACATGTATTTAAATACAAATTTAACTAATTATATGTGTATTTTGTATATCTATTTTAATACAAATTGATATTATTATTTTTTTTATATATCTATTTTTATACAAATTTTCGTTATTTTATGTGTATTTTGGGTATTTATTTTCCTACAAATATACGTTTTTTATCGGAATTTTGTTTATTTATTTTGATACGAGTTTACATTATTTTAGGTGTATTTGATATATATATTTTTATACTTATTTACATCATTTGATATGTATTGTGTATGTATATTTTCATAGAAATTTACTCTATTTTAGGTGTATTCGTATATATATTTTGATACAGATTTACATTATTTATGTGTATTTTGCATATCTATTTCAATACAAATTTACTTTATTGTGTATATTTATTTTTATACATTATTTAATGTTTATTTTGAATATACATTTTTATACTAATTCATGTTATTTTATGTGTATTTGTATTTATATTTTCATACAAATTTATATTATTTTATGTGTATTTTGTACATATATTTCATTACAAATTTACCTTATTTATATTTATTTTGTATATTTATTTCATTCAATTTTAAATTATTTTGTGTATATTTGTATTTGTATTTAAGTTATTTTATGTGTATTTTCTATATATATTTTCATCCAAAACTCCATTATTTTTTTGGTATTTTGTTAATTTGATTCGATACGAATTTAGATTATTTCATTGGTATTTTGTATACATAATAAAATAACGAAAATTTGTATAAAAATTTATACAAAAAAAAAATAATTTCAATTTGTTTGAAAATAGATATACAAAATACACATATAATTAGTTAAATTTGTCTTTAAATACAAGTACAAAATACATATGAAATAATGTAAATTTTTATGAAATGAAAACATATAAACATAAAATAACGGACATTTGTATAAAATATATATACAAAATACACATAGAATAACGTAAAATCGTATCAAAATAAGTACACAGAATATCAATAAGATAATTTAAATTTGTATGAAAGTAAAGATGCAAAATACCCATAAAATAAAGCATATTTTTAAAAAAAATACATATACAAAAATACACATAGAATAATTAAATTTGTATTAAAATTAATATACAAAATGCACATACAATAAGGTAAATTTGTATTGAAAAAATACGCAAAATACACATAAAACAGTGTAAATTCGTTTCAAAATATATATACGAATACACATAAAATAACGTTGATTTCTATAGGAATATATTTACAAAATACACATGAAATGATGTAAATATATATATAAAAATATATATACAAAATACACATTAAATAATGTAAATTCGCGTCAAAATAAATAAGAAAAATATCAATAAAAGAATGTGTATTTGTATGAAAATAGATATACAAAATACACATAAAATAACCTAAATTTGTATCAAACTATATACAAAAATACACAAAAATATTTTAAATAGTATATATTTTTATTCAAATTTTCGTAATTTTATGTGTATTTTGTATTATATAAAATTAGGTAAATTTGTATTGAAATACATATACAAAATACACATAAAATAATGTAAATTTGTAATAATGTAATAATGTAAATGCGTATAAAAATATATATACAAAGTACATATAAAATAATACAAATTTAATTATTCTATATGTATTTTTGTATATGTATTTTCATAAAAAAATGCTTTATTTTATGAGTATTTTGCATCTTTATATTCATACAAATTTACATGATTTTATAGATATTCTGTGTATTTATTTTGATACGATTTTATTTTATTCTATGTATATTTTGTAAATATATTTCATACAAATGAACGTTATTTTATGTGAATTTGTTTTCATTTCATATAAATTATGTGTATTTTGTACATGTATTTAAATGCAAATTTAACTAATTATATGTGTATTATGTATATCTATTTTCATACAAATCGAAATTAATTTTTATGTATTTTAGTATATATTTTTATTCAAATTTTCGTAATTTTATGTGTATTTTTTTTATTTATTTTCCTACAAATATAAGGTCTTTTATCGGAATTTTGTTTATTTATTTTGATACGAATTTTCATTATTTTAGGTGTATTTGATATATATATTTTTATACTTATTTACATAATTTTATATGTATTTTGAATACATATTTTCATAGAAATTTACTCTATTTTATGTGTATTCGTATATATATTTTGATACAAATTTACATTATTTAAGTGTATTTCGCATATCTATTTCAGTACAAATTTTCTTTATTGTATGTGCCTTTCGTATATTTATTTTGATACAAATTTAATTATTTTATGTGTATTTTTGTATATATATTTTTAAACAAATATGCGTTATTATATGGGTATTTTGCATCTTTATTTTCATAGAAATTTACATTATTTTATTGATAGTCTGTTTATTTATTTTCATACGATTTTACGTTATTCTGTGTATTTTGTATATATATTTTTAGACATATTTACATTATTTAATGTATATTTTGTACATATATTTTATGGAAATTTACGTTATCTTATGTGTATTTGTTTATATATTTACATACAAATTTACATTATTTTATGTGTATTTTGTATATGTATTTCAATAAAAATTTGCCTAATTTCATGTGTGTTTTGTATATCTATTTTCAAACAAATTTAAATTATTTTTGTGTATTTTTGTATATATTTTTAATCAAATTTTTGTTATTTTATTTGTATTTTGTATATATATTTTCCTACAAATATACATTCTTTTAGGGGAAATTTTGTTTATTTATTTTGATACGAATTTACATTATTTTATGTGTATTTCGTATATATATTTTTCTATGTATTTACATTATTTTATGTGTATTTTGTATATATATTTTCAAAAAAAGTTACGTAATTTTATTGTGTGTATTCGTATATATTTTGATAAAAAATTTCATTATTTTATGTGTTTTTTGCATATCTATTTCAATAAAAATCTACCTTATTGTATGAGTATTTTGTATATTTATTTTAATACAAATTTAATTATTTTATGTGTATTTTTGTATATATTTTTTTTTATATGTGAGTTATTTTATCGGTATTTTGCATCTTTAATTTTATAAATTTTTCCATCACGTACATATCTTTTATACGTATTTACATTATTTAATGTGTATTTTGTTTATTTATTTTAAAAAAAATTTACGTTATTATGTGTGTATTTAAATATATATTTTTAGTTATTTTATGTGTATTCGTATATATATTTTGAAACAAATTTACATTGTTTTATATGTATTTTGCATATCTTTTTCAATACAAATTTACCTTATTGTATGGGTTTTTTATAAATTTATTTTAATACAAATTTAATTTTTTTATGTGTATTTTGGTATATATATTTTTATAAAAAAAAATGCGTTATTTTATGGGTATTTTGCCTCCTTATTTTCATACAAATTTACATTATTTTATTAATATTCTGTGTATTTATTTTGATACGATCTTACATTACTCTATTTGTGTTTTGTATATATTTTTTTATACAAATTTACGTTATTTTAAGTGTATTTGTTTATGTATTTTTATTCAAATTTACATTATTTTATGTGTACTTTGTATATGTATTTCAACACAAATTTACCTAATTTTATGTGTATTTTGTATATTTATTTTCATACAAATTTAAAATATTTTTGTGTATTTTTGTATATAGTTTGATGCAAATTTAGGTTATTTTATGTATATTTTGTATATCTATTTTCATACAGATACACTTTCTTTTCTTGATATTTTGTTTATTTATTTTGACGCGAATTTACATTATTTAATGTGTATTTTGTATATATATTTTTATACGTATTTACATCATCACATGTGTATTTTGTATACAAAATACTAATGAAATAATCTAAATTCGTATCGAATCAAATTAACAAAATACCAAAAAAATAATGGAGTTTTGGATGAAAATATATATAGAAAATACACATAAAATAACTTAAATACAAATACAAATATACACATAAAATAATTTAAAATTGAATGAAATAAATATACAAAATAAATATAAATAAGGTAAATTTGTAATGAAATATATGTACAAAATACACATAAAATAATATAAATTTGTATGAAAATATAAATACAAATACACATAAAATAACATGAATTAGTGTAAAAATATATATTCAAAATAAACATTAAATAATGTATAAAAATAAATATACAAAATAAAGTAAAGTTGTATTGAAATAGATATGCAAAATACACATAAATAATGTAAATTTGTATCAAAATATATATACGAATACACCTAAAATAGGGTAAATTTCTATGAAAATATACATACACAATACATATCAAATGATGTAGATATGTATAAAAATATATATATCAAATACACCTAAAATAATGTAAATTCGTATCAAAATAAATAAACAAAATTCCGATAAAAAACGTATATTTGTAGGAAAATAAATACCCAAAAAACACATAAAAATTTGTATAAAAATATATATATAAAAAAAAAATAATATGAATTTGTATGAAAATAGATATACAAAATACACATATAATTAGTTAAATTTGTATTTAAATACATGTACAAAATACACGTAAAATTATGTAAATTTGTATGAAATGAAAACAATTACACATAAAATAACGTACATTTGTATAAAATATATATACTAAATACACATAGAATAATGTAAAATCGTATCAAAATAAGTACACAGAATATCAATAAAATAATTTAAATTTGTATAAAATAAAGATGCAAAATACCCATAAAATAAAGCATATTTAAAAAAAAAATACATATACAAAAATACACATAGAATAATTAGATTTGTATTAAAATTAATATACAAAATGCACATACAATAAGGTAAATTTGTATTGAAAAAATACGCAAAATACAAATAAAACAGTGTAAATTTGTTTCAAAATATATATACGAATACACATAAAACAACGTTGATTTCTATAGGAATATATATACAAAATACACATGAAATGATGTAAATACGTATAAAAATATATATACAAAATACACATTAAATAATGTAAATTCGCGTCAAAATAAATAAAAATATCAATAAAAGAATGTGTATTTGTATGAAAATAGATATTCAAAATACACATGAAATAACCTAAATTTGTATCAAAAATACACAAAAATATTTTAAATTTGCATGAAAATAAATATACAAAACACACATAAAATTAGGTAAATTTGTATTAAAATACATATACAAAATACGCATAAAATAATGTAAATTTGAATGAAAATACATAAACAGATACACTTAAAATAACGTAAATTTGTATAAAAAAATATATACAAAACACAAATAGAATAATAAAAAATCGTATCAAAATAAATACACAGAATATTAATAAAATAATGTAAATTTGTATGAAAATAAAGAGGCAAAATACCCATAAAATAACACATTTTTTTTTATTTATAAAAATATATATACCAAAATACACAAAAAAATTAAATTTGTATTAAAATAAATATACAAAAAACCCATACAAAAAGGTAAATGTGTATTGAAATAGATATTCAAAATACATATAAAACAATGTAAATTTGTTTCAAAATATATGTACGAATACACATAAAATAACGTAGATTTCTATAAAAATATATATACAAAATAAACATAAAATAAAGTAAATACGTATACAAAAAATGCACACAAAATACACATAAAATAATATAAATTCGTATCAAAAAATAAACAAAATACCAATAAAAGAATGTGTATTTGTAATACACATATAATTAGTTAAATTTGTATTTTCATACATGTACAAAATACACATAAAATTATGCAAATTTGTATGAAAAGAAAACAAATACACATAAAATTAACGTACATTTGTATAAAATTTATATACAAAATACACATAGAATAATGTAAAACTGTATCAAAATAAGTACACAGAATATCAATAAAATAATTTAAATTTGTATGAAAACAAAGATGCAAAATACCTATAAAATAAAGCATATTTAAAAAAAATACATATACAAAAATACACATAGAATAATTAAATTTGCATTATAATTAATATACAAAATGCACATACAATAAGGTAAATTTGTATTGAAAAAATACGCAAAATACACATAAAACAGTGTAAATTTGTTTCAAAATATATATACGAATACACATAAAATAACGTTGATTTCTATTGGAATATATATACAAAATACACATGAAATGATGAAAATACGTATAAAAATATATATACAAAATACACATTAAATAATGTAAATTCGCGTCAAATAAATAAACAAAATATCAATAAAAGAATGTGTATTTGTATGAAAATAGATATTCAAAATACACATAAAATAACCTATATTTTTATCAAACTATATACAAAAATACACAAAAATATTTTAAATTTGTATGAAAATAAATATACATAATACATATAAAATTAGGTAGATTTGTATTGAAATACATATACAAAATACACATAAAATAATGTAAATTTGAATCAAAATAAATAAAGAAATACTCTTAAAATAACGTAAATTTGTATAAAAAAATATATACAAAACACAAATAGAATAATGTAAAATCGTATCAAAATAAATACACAGAATATTAATAAAATAATGTAAATTTGTATGAAAATAAAGAGGCAAAATACCCATAAAATAACGCATTTTTTTATTTATAAAAATATATATACCAAAATACACATAAAAAAACTAAATTTGTATTAAAATAAATATGTAAAAAACACATACAATTAGGTAAATTTGTATTGAAATAGATATGCAAAATACATATAAAACAATGTAAATTTGTTTAAAAATATGTATACGAATACACATAAAATAACGTAGATTTCTATAAAAATATATATACAAAATACACATAAAATGAAGTAAATACGTATAAAAAAATGTATACAAAATACACATGAAATAATATTCTGTGTATTTATTTTGTTACGATTTTACATTATTCTATTTGGGTTTTGTATATATTTTTTTTATACATATTTACATTACTTAATGTTTATTTTGTATATATATTTTATAGAAATCTACGTTATTTTATGTGTATTCGTATATATATTTTGAAAGAAATTTAAATTGTTTTATATGTATTCTGCATATTTGTATATATATAAATATACAAAATGCACATAAAATAAGGTAAATTTATATGAAACAAAATACAAAGATACACAGAAGTAATAAAATTTGTATGAAAATAGATATGCAAAATACACACAAAATAAGCTTAATTTGAATTGAAATATATGTACAAAATACATAAAATAAAGTAAATTTGTATCAAAATATTTTTACAAATACACATATAATTACGTAAATTTTATATAAAAATATATAAACAAAATACACATTAAATAATGTAATTACGTATAAAAAAATATATACAAAATACACATATAATCATGTAATTCGCATCATAATAAATAAACAAAATACCAATAAAATAATGTAAATTTTTATGAGAAAACATATACAAAATACACATAAAATAAATAAATTTCTATAAAAATATATGTAAAAAAATGCATATAAAATTAATTTGCATTAAAAAATATATACAAAACACACATTACATAATGTAAATGAGTATAAACATATGTATACAAAATACCTATGAAAAAATTTAAATTTTTATCGAGTTAAATAAAGAAAATAACAATAAAATAATGTAATTTTGGATGAAAATATATATAGAAAATACACATAAAATTACGTAAATACAAATAAAAAATATACACATAAATTTTTTTTAAATTGAATGAAATAAATATACAAAATAATCATAAAATAAGGAAACTTTGTAATGAAAAATATGTAAAAATACACCTAAAATAATATAAATTTGTATGAAAATATATATACAAATACACATAAAATAATATGAATTTGTATAAAATTTGTATCAAAATAAAGAGGAATACACACAATAAAATAATGTAAATTTTTATTAAAATATTTATACAAAATACACATAAAATAATGTAAATACGTAGAAAAATATATATACAAAATACACATAAAATAATGTAAACTCGTATCAAAATAAATAAACAAAAATATAATAAAAGATTGTATATTTGTAGGAAAATATATATACAAAATACAAATAAAATAACTAAATTTTGTATAAAAATAAATACAAAAATACACAAAAATAATCTAAATTTGTTTGAAAATAGATATGCAAAATACATATAAAGTTAGGCAAATTTGTATTGAAATACATATACAAAATACACATAAATAATGTAAATTTGTATGAAAATATATAAACAAATACATATAAAATAACGTAAATTTGGATAAAATATATATACAAAATATACATTAAATAATGTAAATATGTATAAAAATATATATACAAAATACACATAGAATAATGTTAAATCGTATCAAAATAAATAAACAGAATATCAATAAAATAATTTAAATTTGCATGAAAATAAGGATGCAAAATACCCATATAATAATGCATATATGCATAAATATATATATACAAAAATACACATGAAATGATTAAATTTGTATTGAAATAAATATACAAAATGCATATACAATAAAGTAAATTTGTATTGAAATACATATGCAAAATACACATCAATCATGTAAGTTTGTATCAAAATATATATACGAGTACACATAAAATAGAGTAAATTTCTATGAAAATATACATACAAAATACATATAAAATGATGTAAATAGTATAAAAATATATATACCAAATACACCTAAAATAATGTAAATTCGTATCAAAATAAACAAACAAAATTCCGATAAAAGAACGTATATTTGTAGGAAAATAAATATACAAAATACACATAAAATAACGAAAATTTGTATAAAAATATATACAAAAAAAACATAAATAATTTCAATTTTTATGAAAATTTTTATACAAAATACACATATAATTAGTTAAATTTGTACAAATTTGTACAAGTACAAAATACACATAAAAAAATGAAAATTTGTTTGAAATGAAAATAAATACACATAAAATAACGTACATTTGTATTAAATAAATATACAAAATACACATAGAAAATAATGTAAAATCGTATCAAAATAAATACACAAAATATATTCTGTGTATTTATTTTTGATACGATTTTACATTAAATCTATTTGTGTTTTGTATATATTTTTTTATACATATTTACATTATTTAATGCGTATTTTGAATATATATTTGATACAAATTTACGTTATTTTAAGTGTATATGTTTATATATTTTCATTCAAATTTTCATTATTTTATGTGTATTTTGTATATGTATTTCAATACAAATTTACCTAATTTTATGTATATATTGTATATTGATTTTCATTCAAATTTAAGTTATTTTTGTGTATTTTTGTATATAGTTTTATACAAACTCAGGTTATTTTATGAGTATTTTGTATATCTATTTTCATACAAATACACATTCTTTTATTGATATTTTGTTTATTTATTTTGACGCGAATTTAAATTATTTAATGTGTATTTTGTATATATATATATATATATATATATATATATATATATATATATATATATATATATATATATATATATATATATATATTTATATATATATATATATATATATATATATATATATATATATATTTATATATATATATATTTTTTTTTTTATACGTATTTACATCATTTCATGTGTATTTTGTATATATATTTCTATAGAAATCTACGTTATTTTATGTGTATTCGTATGTAGATTTTTAGACAAATTTATACTTTTACGTGAATTTTGCATATTTTTTCAGTACAAATTTACCTTATTGTATATGCATTTTGTATATTAATTTTAATACAAATTTAATTACTCTATGTGTATTTTTGTATATGTATTTTTATAAAAATATACATTATTTTATGGGTATTTTGCATCTTTATTTTCATACAAATTTACGTTATTTTATTGATATTCTGCTCATTCATTTTGATACGATTTGACATTATTCTATGTGTATTTTGTATATATTTTTCATACAAATTTACGTTATTTTATGTGTATTTGTTTATATATTTTGACACAAATACACAATATTTATGGGTATTTTGTTTATATATTTCAAAAGAAATTTACCTAGTTTTATGTGTATTTTGAATATTTATTTTCATTCAAATTCAAATTATTTTTATGTATTTTTGTATATATTTCAATACAAATTTTTGCTATGTTATGTGTATTTTGTATATCTATTTTCATTCAAATATATATTATTTTATTGGTATTTTGTTGATTTATATTGATACGAATTTACATTATTTTATATGTACTCTGTATATATATTTTTATACGCATTTACATTATTTAATATTTATTTTGAATATATAATTTTATACAAATTCATGGTATTTTATGTGTATTTGTATATATATTTTCATATAAATTTACATTATTTATGTGTATTTTGTACATATATTTAATTACAAATTTACCTTATTTTATGTTTATTTTGTATGTGTATTTTGTACATTTATATTTATACAAATACACATTCTTTTATTGGTATTTTGTTTATTTATTTTGTTTCGAATTTACGTTATTTTATGTGTATTTTGTTTACATTTTTTTTATACCTATTTACTTAATTTTTTGTGTATTTTGTATATATATTTTTATAGAAATCTACGTTATTTTATGTGTATTCGTATATATAAATTTGTATAAAACTATATACAAAAATACACAAAAATAATTTAAATTTGTACGAAAAGAAATATACAAAATACACGTAAAATTAGGTAAGTTTGTATTGAAATACATATACAAAATACACATCAAATAATGTAAATTTGAATGAAAATATATAAACAAACACACTTAAAATAACGTAAATTTGTATAAAATATATATTCAAGATACATATTAAATAATGTAAATGTGTATAAAATAATATATACAAAAAACAAATAGAATAATGTAAAATCGTATTAAAATAAATACACAGAATATCAATAAAATAATGTAAATTTGTATGAAAATAAAGATGCAAAATTCCCAAAAAATATCGCATTTTTTATAAAAATAGATATACCAAAATACACATAAAATATTTAAATTTGTATTGAAATAAATATACAAAATGCATATACAGTAAGATAATTTTGTATTGAAAGAGATATTCAAAAAATACATATAAAACAATGTAAATTTGTTTCAAAATATATATACGAATACACATAAAATAAAATAGATTTCCATAGAAATATATATACAAAATACATATGAAATTATGTAAATACGTATAAAAATATATGTACAAAATACATATTAAATAATGTGTCAAAATAAATAAACAAAATATCATGAAAAGAATGTGTATTTGTATGAAAATAGATAATAGTAATAAATTTATATAAAATATTTATGCAAGATACACATTAAATAATGTAAATATGTATAAAAAAGTATATACATAAAACAAATAGAATAATGTAAAATCGTATCAAAATATATACACCGAATATTAATAAAATAATGTAAATTTGTATGAAAATAAAGATGCAAAATTCCCATAAAATAGCGCATTTCTTATAAAAATATATATACCAAAATACACATAAAATATTTAAATTTGTATTGAAATAAATATTCAAAAAACACATACAATAAGGTAAATTTGTATTGAAAGAGATATTCAAAAATACTTATAAAACAATGTAAATTTGTTTCAAAATATATATAAGAATACAAATAAAATAACGTAGATTTCTATAAATATATATATATATATACAAAATACACATAAAATTAAGTAAATACGTATAAAAAAATGTATACAAATTTACATTATTTTATTGATATTCTGTGTATTTATTTTGATACGATTTTACATTATTCTATGTATATTTTGTATATATATTTTATACAAATGTACGTTATTTTATGTGAATTTGTTTTAATTTCATACACATTTACATTATTCTATGTGTATTTTGTACATCTATTTAAATACAAATTTAAATTATCAGATGTGTATTTTGTATATCTATTTTCATAGAAATTGAAATTAATTTTGTGTATTTTTGTATATATTTTTATACAAATTTTCCTTATTTTATGTGTATTTTGTATATTTATTTTCCTACAAATATACGTTCTTTAATCGGAATTTTGTTTATTTATTATGATACGAATTTACATTATCTTAGGTGTATTTGGTATATATATTTTTTTTACTATTTAGATCATTTTATATGTATTTTGTATGTATATTTTTATAGAAATTTATTCTATCTTATGTATTCGTATATATATTTTGTTTATTTATTTTGATACGAATTTACATTATTTTATGTGTATTTTGTATACATTTTTTTATACGTATTTACTTCATTTTATATGTATTTTGTATATATATTTTTATAGAAATCTACGTTATTTTATGTGTATTCGTATATATATTTTGAAACAAATTTACATTGTTTTATATGTATTTTGCATAAGTATTTCAATACAAATTTACCTTATTGTATGTGTTTTTTTATATTTATTTTAATACAAATTTAATTATTTTATGTGTATTTTGGTATATATATTTTTATAAATAAAAAAATGCATTATTTTATGGGTATTTTGCCTCTTTATTTTCATACAAATTTACATTATTTTATTAATATTCTGTGTATTTATTTTGATACGATTTTACATTATTCTATTTGTGTTTTGTATATATTTTTTTAAACAAATTTACGTTGTTTTAAGTGTATTTGTTTATGTATTTTCATTCAAATTTACATTATTTTATGTGTATTTTGTACATGTATTTCAATACAAATTTACCTAATTTTATGTGTATTTTGTATATTTATTTTCATACAAATTTAAAATATTTTTGTGTATTTTTGTATATAGTTTGATACAAATTTAGGTTATTTCTTGTGAATTTTGTATATCTATTTTCATACAAATACACATTCTTTTATTGATTTTTTGTTTATTTATTTTGACGCGAATTTACATTATTTTATGTGTATTTTGTATATATATTTTTATACGTATTTACATCATTTCACGTGTATTTTGTATATATATTCCTATAGAAATCAACGTTATTTTATGTGTATTCTTATATATATTTTGAAACAAATTTACACTGTTTTATGTGTATTTTGCGTATTCTTTCAATACAAATCTACCTTATTATATGTGCATTTTGTATATTAATTTTAGTACAAATTTAATTATTCTGTGTATTTTTGTATATGTATTTAAAAAAAAAATATGCTTTATTTTATGGTTATTTTGTATCTTTATTTTCATACGAATTAAAATTATTATATTGATATTCTGTGTACTTATTTTGATACGATTTTACATTATTCTATGTGTATTTTGTATATATATTTTATACAAATATACGTAATTTTATGTTTATATGTTTTCATTTCATAAAAATTTACATTATTTTATATGTATTTTTTACATGTATTTAAAGACAAATTTCAGTAATTATATGTGTATTTTGTATATCTATTTTCAAAAAAATTCAAATTATTTTTGTGTTTTTATTGTATAAATTTTTATACAAATTTTCGTTATTTTATGTATATTTTGTATATTTATTTTCCTACAACTATACGTTCTTTCATCGGAATTTTGTTTATTTATTTTGATACGAATTTACATTATTTTAGGTGTATTTGGTATATATATATTTTTTACTATTTACATGAGTTTATGTGTATTTTGTATGTATATTTTCATAGAAATTTACTCTATTTTATGTGTATTCGTATATATATTTTGATACAAATTTACATTATTGATGTGTATTTTACATATCTATTTCAATACAAATTTACTTTATTGTATATTTATTTCAACATAAATTTAATTATTTCATGTGTATTTTTGTATATATATTTTTATGCAAATATGCGTTATTATATGGGTATTTTGCATCTTTATTTGCATACAAATTTACATTATTTAATTGATATTCTGTTTATTTATTTTGATACAATTTAACATTATTCTATGTGTATTTTGTATATATATTTTTATACATATTAACATTATTTAATGTATATTTTGTATATATATTTTATCCAAATTTACGTTATTTTATGTGTATTTGTTTATATATTTTCATACAAATTTACATAGTTTTATACAAATTTTCGTTATTTTATGTGTATTTTGTATATGTATTTTCATACAAATACACATTCTTTTATTGATATTTTATTTATTTTGACACGAATTTACATTATTTAATGTCTATTTTGTATATATATTTTTATACGTATTTACAGCATCTCAAGTGCATTTTATATATATATGTCTTTAGAAATCTACGTTATTTTATGTGTATTCGTATATATTTTTTGAAACAAATTTACATTGTCTTATGTGTATTTTGCCTATTTAAAAAAAAATAACTACCTTATTGTATGTGAATGTTGTATATTACTTTTAATACAAATTTAATTATTGAATGTGTATTTTTGTATATATATTTTTTTTAAAATATGCTTAATTTTATGGGTATTTTGCACCTTTATTTTCATACAAATTTACGTTATTTTATCGATATTCTGTGTATTTATTTTGATACGATTTTACATTATTCTATGTGTATTTTTTATATATATTATACAAATGTACGTTATTTTATGTGTATTTGTTTTAATTTCTTACAAATTTACATTATTTTATGTGTATTTTGTAGATGTATTTAAAGACAAATTTAACTAATTATATGTGTATTTTGTATATCTATTTTCATACAAATTGAAATTATTTTTGTTTATTTTTGTATATATTTTCATTCAAATTTTCGTTATTTTATGTGTATTTTGTATATTTATTTTTCTACAAATATACGTTCTTTTATCTGAATTTTGTTTATTGAATTTGATACGAGTGTACCTTATTTTGTATATCTATTTTCATACAAATTTATTTACTTCAGTGTATTTTTGTATATAGTTTTATATAAATTTACGTTATTTTATGTGTATTTTGTATATTTATATTTATACAAATACACATTCTTTTATTGGTATTTTGTTTATTTATTTTGATACGAATTTACATTACTTTATGTGTATTTTGTATACATTTTTTATACGTATTTACTTCATTTTATGTGTATTTTGTATAAATATTTTTATAGAAATCTACGTTTTTTTATGTGTATTGGAATACATATTTTGAAACAAATTTACATTGTTTTATATGTATTTTGTATATCTATTTCAATACAAATTTACCTTATTGTATGTGTTTTTTTTATATATTTATTTTAATACATATTTAATTTTTTTATGTGTATTTTGGTATATATATTTTTATAAATAAAAAAAATGCGTTATTTTATGGGTATTTTGCCTCTTTATTTTCATACAAATTTACATTATTTTATTAATTCTCTGTGTATTTATTTTGATACGATTTTACATTATTCTATTTGTGTTTTGTATATATATTTTTTGTACAAATTTACGTTATTTTAAGTGTATTTGTTTATATATTTTCATTCAAATTTACATTATTTGATGTGTATTTTGTATATGTATTTCAAAACAGATTTACCTAATTTTATGTGTATTTTGTATATTTCTTTTCAAACAAATTTAAATTATTTTTGTGTATTTTTGTATATAGTTTTATACAGATTTAGGTTATTTTATGTACGCATTTACATTATTTAGTGTGTTTTGTATATATATTTTTATGCAAATTTACATTATTTTATGTCCATTTTTGTACATATATTTTTAGAGAAATTTGCGTTATTTGTATATGTTTTCTCATACAAATTTACATGATTTTATTGCTATTTTGTTTATTTATTTTGATACGAATTACATGATTATATGTGTATTTTGTACATATTTTTTATACGTATTTACATTACTTAATGTGTATTTTGTTTATATATTTTTAAACAAATCTACGTTATTATATGTATTTGTATAAATATTTTGATACAGATTTATATTATTTTATGTATTTTGTATGTACATTTCAATTCAAATTTAGCTTATTTTAGCTGTATTTTGTATATATATTTTCATACAAATTTAATTACTTCTGTGTATTTTTGTATATAGTTTTATAAAAATTTACGATATTTTATGTGTATTTTGTATATTTATATTTATACAAATACACATTATTTTACTAGTATTTTGTTTATTTATTTTGATACGATTTTTTTGTGTATTTTGTATTCATTTTTTTATACGTATTTACTTCATTTTATGTGTATTTTGCATATATTTTTATAGAAATCTACGTTATTTTATGTGTATTCGTATATATATTTTGAAACAAATTTACATTGTTTTATATGTATTTTGCATATCTATTTCAATACAAATTTACCTTATAGTATGTGAATTTTTTATATTTATTTTAATACAAATTTTAATATTTTATGTGTATTTTGGTATATATTTTTATAAAAAAAAAGCGTTATTTTATGGCTATTTTGCATCTTTATTTTCATACAAATTTACATTATTTTATTAAAATTCTGTGTATTTATTTTTGATACGATTTTTCATTATTCTATTTGTGTTTTGTATATATTTTTTTATACATATTTTCATTATTCAATGTGTACGAATACACATAAAATAACGTAGATTTCTATAGAAATATATATACAAAATACACATGAATGTAAATACGTATAAAAATATATATACCAAATACACATTAAATAATGTAAATTCGTGTCAAAATAAATAAACAAAATATGAAAAGAATGTGTATTTGTATGAAAATAGATATACAAAATACAAATAAAATAACCTAAATTTGTATAAAACTATATACAAAAATACACAAAAATAATTTAAACTTGTATGAAAATAAATATACAAAAAACACATAAAATTAGGTAATTTTGTTTTAAAATATATATACACAATACACATAAAATAATGTAAATTTGAATAAAAATATATAAACTTATACACTTAACATAACGTAAGTTTGTATCAAATATATATACAAATACACATTAAATAATGTAAATATGTATAAAAAAAATAGATACAAAACACAAATACAATAATGTAAAATCGTATCAAAATAAATACACAAAATATTAACAAAATAATGTAAATTTGTATGAAAATTAAGATGCAAAATACCCATAAAATAACGCATTTTTTATAAAAATATATATACGAAAACATAAAATATCTGATTTTGTATTAAAATACGTATACAAAATGCACATACAATAAGGTAAATTTGTATTGAAATAGATAAGCAAAATACAATGTAAATTTGTTTCAAAATATATAAAGGAATACACCTAAAATAAAGTAGATTTCTATAAAAATATATATACAAAATACACATATAATTAAGTAAATACGTATAAAAAATGTATACAAAATACACATAAAATAATGTAAACTCGTATCAAAATAAATAAACAAAATACTAATAAAAGAATGTGTGTTTGTATAAATATAAATATACAAAATACACATAAAATAACGTAAATTTATATAAAACTATATACAAAAAATATATAAAAGTAATTAAATATGGATTAAAATAGATATACAAAATACACATAAAATAAGCTAAATTTGAATTGAAATATGTATATACAAAATACATAAAATAATGTAAATTTGTATCAAAATACTTATAAAAATACACATATAATAACGTAAATTTGAATAAGAATATATAAACAAAATGCACATTAAATAATGTAAATACATATAAAAAAAAATGTACAAAATACACAAACAATCATGTAATTCGAATCAAAATAAATAGACAAAATACCAATAAAATAATGTAAATTTCTATGAGAAAACATATACAAAATACACATAAATAACGCAAATTTCAATAAAAATATATGTAATATAATATAATTTTATACATATTTAAAATATTTAATGTATATTTTGTATATATATATATATATATATATATATATATATATATATATATATATATATATATATATATATATATATATATATATATATATATATATATATATATATATATATATATATATATATATATATATATATATATATATATTATCCAAATTTACGTTACTTTATGTGTATTTGTTTATATATTTTCATACAAATTTACATTATTTTATGTGAGTTCTGTATATGTATCTCAATACAAATAAGCCTAACTTTATGTGTATTTTGCATATCTATTTTCAAACAAATTTAAATTATTTTGGTGTATTTTTGTATATATTTTTACACAAATTTTAGTTATTTTATTTGTTTTTTGTATATATATTTTCCTACAAATATACATTCTTTTATTGAAATTTTGTGTATTTATTTTGTTACGAGTTTACATTATTTTATGTGTTTTTTGTATATATATTTTTCTACGTATTTAAATTATTTTATGTGTATTTTATATATACATTTTCATAAAAAATTACGTTATTTTATTGTGCGTATTCGTATATATTTTGAAACAAATTTTATACAAATTCATGTTATTGTACGTGTATTTCTATATATATTTTCAAACAAATTTATATTATTTTATATGTATTTTTACATACATTTTATTACAAATTTACCTTATTTTATGTTTATTTTGTATATTTATTTCATTCAATTTTAAATTATTTAATGTGTATATTTGTATTTGTATTTAGGTTATTTTATGTGTGTTTTCTATATATATATTTTCAGCCAAAATTACATTTTTTTATTGTTATTTTCTTAATTTAACTCGATACGAATTTAAATTATTTCATAGGTATTTTGTATACATATTTTTATACACACAAAATAAGCTAAATTTGAGTTGAAATATATATACAAATTACATAAAATAAAGTAAATTTGAATCATAATATTTTTAACAAATACTCATATAATAACGTAAATTAGTATAAAAATATATAAACAAAATACACACAAAGTAATGTAAATACATATAAAAAAATATGTACAAAATACACATATAATCATGTAAATCGTATCAAAATAAATAAACAAAAAAACAATAAAATGATGTAAATTTGTATGAGAAAACATATACAAAATACACAAAATAACGCAAATTTCTATGAAAATATATGTACAAAAATGCACATAAAATTAATTTGCATAAAAAATATATACAAAACACACATTAAATAATGTAAATGAGTATAAAAATATGTATACAAAATACCTATGAAATAATCTAAACTCGTATCGAGTTAAATTAAGAAAATACCAATAAAATAATATAGTTTTGGATGAAAATATATATAGAAAACACAAAAAAATAACCTAAATACAAATACAAATATACACACTAAATAATTTAAAATTGAATAAAATAAATATACAAAATAAACATAAAATAAGGAAAATTTGTAATGAAATATATGTAAAAATACACATAAAATTATTTAAATTTGTATGAAAATATATATACAAACACACATAAAATAACATGAATTTATATAAAATTTGTATCAAAATATATACGAATACACACAATAAAATAATGTAATTTTTTATGAAAATGTATATATAAAATACACATAAAATAATTTAAATACGTCGAAAAATATATATACAAAATACACATAAATTAATGAAAATTCGTAAAAAAATAAATACACAAAATTCCAATAAAAGAATGTATATTTGTAGGAAAATATATATACAAAATACAAATAAAATAACTAAAATTTGTATAAAAATATATACAAAAATACACAAAAATAATTTAAATTTGTTTGAAAATAGATATGCAAAATACACATAAAGTTAGCCAAATTTGTATAGAAATACATACACAAAACTCACATAAAATAATGTAAAAATGTATGAAAATATATAAACAAATACACATAAAATAACGTAAATTTGGATAAAATATATATACAAAATATACATTAAATATTTTAAATATGTATAAAAATATATTATATTATATATATTTTTATTGAAATTTGCGTTATTTATATGTATTTTGTATATGTTTTCTCATACAAATTTACATTATTTTATTGGTATTTTGTCTATTTATTTTGATACGAATTACATGATTATTTGTGTATTTTGAACATATTTTTTATACGTATTTACATTATTTAATGTGTATTTTGTTTATATATTTTTATACAAATTTACGTTATTATATGTGTATTTGTATAAGTATTTTGATACAAATTTACATTAATTTATGTATTTTGTATATATATTTCAATTCAAATTTAGCTTATTTTATGTGTATTTTGTATATCTATTTTCATACAAATTTAATTACTTCTATGTATTTTTGTATATAGTTTTATATAAATTTACGTTATTTTATGTGTATTTTGTATATTTATATTTATACAAACACACATTCTTTTATTAGTATTTTGTTTATTTATTTTGATACGAGTTTACATTATTTTATGTGTATTTTGTATACATTTTTTTATACATATTTACTTAATTATATGTGTTTTTTATACACATTAAATAGTTTAGTATTAAATGAAATAAATATACTAAATAAACATAAAATAAGGTAAATTTGTAGTGAAATATATATAGAAATAAACATGAAATATCATGAATTTGTATAAAAATATATATTCAAAATAAATATTAAATAATATAAATGCGTATAAAGATATATATACAAAGTACATATAAAATAATGTAAATTCGTATCAAAATAAATCAACAAAATACCAATAAAATAATATATATTTGGATAAAAAGAAATTTACAAAATACACATAACATAACTAAAATTTGTATTAAAATATATACAAAAATACATAAAAATATTTTGAATTTGTATGAAAATAGATATACAAGATACGCGTAAAACTAGGTAAATTTCTTTTGAAATATATATACAAAATACCCATAAAATATTGTAAATTTGTGTCAAAATATATAAACAAATACACAAAAAAATATACAAAAAACACATACAATAAGGTATATTTGTATTGAAATAGATATGCAAAATATATATAAAACAATGTAAATTTGTTTCAAAATATATATACGAATACACATAAAATAACGAAGATTTCTATGAAAATATATATACAAAATACACATAAAATGAAGTAAATACGTATAAAAAAATGTATACAAAATACACATAAAATAATATAAACTCGTATCAAAATAAATAAAGAAAATACCAAAAAAAAAGAATGTGTTTTTGTATAAATATAAATATACAAAATACACATAAAATAACGTAAATTTATATAAAACTATATACAAAAATACACAGAAGTAATTAAATTCGTATGAAAATATATATACAAAATACACACAAAATAAGCTAAATTTGAATTGAAATATATATACAAAATACATGAAATAAAGTAAATTTGTATCAAAACATTTATACAAATACACATATGTAAAATCGTATCAAAATAAATACACAGAATATTAATAAAATAATGTAAATTTGTATGAAAATAAAAAAGCAAAATACCCATTATATAACGCATTTTTTTTATAAAAATATATATACAAAAATACACATAAAAAAATTAATTTGTATTAAAATAAATATACAAAATTTTATGTGTATAGTTGAATTTGTATTTAGGTTATTTTATGTGTATTTTGTATATATATTTTCATCCAAAATTACATTATAATATTGGTATTTTCTTAATTTAATTCGATACGAATTTAGATTATTTCATAGGTATTTTGTATACATATTTTTATACTCATTTACATTATCTAATGTGTGTTTTTTATATATATTTTTATGCAAATTTATTTTATGTTCATTTTTGTACATATATTTTTATAGAAATTTGCGTTATTTTATGTATATAGTTTTATATAAATTTAAGTTATTTTATGTGCATTTTGTATATTTATATTTATACAAATACACATTCTTTTATTGGTATATTGTTTATTTATATTTATACGAATTTACATTATTTTATGTGTATTTTGTATACATTTTTTTATACGTATTTACTTAATTTTATGTGTATTTTGTAAATGTATTTTTATAGAAATCTACGTTATTTTATGTGTATTCGCATATATATTTTGAAACAAATTTACATTATTTTATATGTATTTTGCATATCTATTTCAATACAAATTTACCTTATTGTATGTGCATTTTGTATATTTATTTTGATACAAATTCAAATATTTTATGTGTATTTTGGCATCAATAATTTTATAAAAAATGCGTTATTTTATAGGTATTTTGCATCTTAATTTTCATACAAATTTACATTATTTTATTAATATTCTGTGTATATATTTTGATACGATTTTACATTATTCTATTTGTGTTTTGTATATATTTTTTTATACATATTTACATTATTTAATGTGTATTTTGTATACATATTTCATACAAATTTACGTTATTATATGTGTATTTGTTTAAATATTTTCTTTCAAATTTACATTAATTGATGTGTATTTTGTATATGTATTTCAATAGAAATTAACCTAATTTTATGTGTATTTTGTATATTTCTTTTCATACAAATTTAAATTATTTTTGTGTATTTTTGTATATAGTTTTATACAAATTTAGGTTATCTTATGTACGCATTTACATTATTTAATGTGTGTTTTGTATATATATTTTTATCCAAAGTTACTTTATTTTACGTTCATTTTTGGACATATATTTTTATAGAAATTAGCGTTATTTTATATGTATTTGTATATGTTTTCTCATACAAATTTACATTATTTTATTGCTATTTTGTTTATTTAGTTTGATACGAATTACATGATTATATGTGTATTTTGTTCATATTTTTTATACGTATTTACATTACTTAATGTGTATTTTGTTTATATATTTTTAAACAAATTTACGTTATTATATGTATTTTTATAAATATTTTGATACAAATTTACATTATTTTATGTATTTTGTATATATATTTCAATTTTTTATACGTATTTACTTCATTTTACGTGTATTTTGTATATATTTTTATACAAATCTACGTTATTTTATGTGTATTCGTATATATATATTTTGAAACAAATTTACATTTTTTATATGTATTTTGCATATCTATTTCAATACAGATTTACCTTATTGTATGTGTATTTTGTATATTTATTTTAATACAAATAAAAAAAAATTGTGTGTATTTTTGTATATATATTTAAAAGAAAAAGTTATTTTATAGGTATTTTGCTTCTTTATTTTCATACAAATTTACATTATTATATTAATATTCTGTGTATTTATTTTGATACGATTTTACATTATTCTATTTGTGCTTTGTATATATTTTTTTTCAAATTTACGTTATTTTAAGTGTATTTGTTTATGTATTTTCATTCAAATTTACAGTATTTTATGTGTATTTTGTATATGTATTTCAATACAAATCTACCTAATTTTATGTGTATTTTGTATATTTATTTTCATACAAATTTAAATTATTTTTGTGTATTTTTGTATATAGGGTTATAGAAATTTATGTTATCTTATGTGTATTTTGTATATTTATTTTCATACAAATACACATTCTTTTATTGACATTTTGTTTATTTATTTTGACGCGAATTTACATTATTTAATGTGTATTTTGTATATATATTTTTATACGTATTTACATCCCTTCATGTGTATTTTGTATATTTATAAAAAATGCGTTATTTTATGGGTATTTTGCATCTTTATTTTCATACAAATTTACGTTATTCTATTTACATTCTGTGTATTTATTTTAATACGATTTTACATTATTCTATTTGTGTTTTGTATATATATTTTTTATACATATTTACATTATTTAATGAGTATTTTTTATATATATTTTATACAAATTTACGTTAATTTAAGTGTAATTGTTTATATATTTTAATTCAAATTTACATTATTTTATGTGTATTTTGTATATGTATTTCTTTACAAATTTACCTAATTTCATGTGTATTTTGTATATTTATTTTCATATAAATTTAAGTTATTTTTGTGTATTTTTATATATAGTTTTTTACAAATTTACGTTATTTTATGTGTATTTTGTATATGTATTTTCATACAAATACACATTCTTTTATTGATATTTTAATTATTTATTTTGACACGAATTTACATTATTTAATGTGTATTTTGTATATATATTTTTATACGTATTTACAACATTTAATGTGTATTTTGTATATATATTTCTATAGAAATCTACGTTATTTTATGTGTATTCGTATATATATTTTGAAACAAATCTACATTATTCTATGTGTATTTTGTATATATATTTCATTATAAATTTGCCTTATTTTAAGTTTATTTTTATATCTATTTTCATTCAAATTCAAATCATTTTATGTGTATGTATTTATTTTTATTTACGTTATTTTATGTGTATTTTCTATATATATCTTCATTCAAAATTACATTATTTTATCGGTATTTTGTTCATTTATTTCGATACGAATTTAGATTATTTCATGTGTATTTTCTATACATATACATATAGAGTAAATTTCGATGAAAATATATATTCAAAATACATATAAAATTATGTAAATAAGTATAAAAATATATATATCAAATACACTTAAAAAAATGAAAATTCGGATCAAAATAAATAAATAAAATTCCGATAAAAGAACGTATATTTATAGGAAAATAAATATACAAAATACACATAAAACTACGAAAATTTGAATAAAAATATATACAAAAATACACAAAATTAATTTCAATTTCTATGAAAATAGATATACAAAATACACATATAATTATTAAAATTTTATATAAATACATGTACAAAATTCACATAAAATAATGTAAATTTGAATGAAATGAAAAAAAATTAACATAAAATAAAGTACATTGAATTTGTATAAAATTTGTATCAAAATATATACTTATACACACAATAAAATAACGTAATTTTTTTATGAAAATGTATATACAAAATACACATAAAATAATTTAAATACGTAGAAAAATATATATACAAAAAACACATAAAATAATGTAAATATGTATGAAAATATATAAACAAATACACATAAAATAATGTAAATTTGGATAAAATATATATAAAAAATGAATATTAAATAATGTAAATATGTATAAAAAATATATATACAAAAAACACATAAAATAATGTTAAATCGAATCAAAATAAATAAAGAGAATATCAATAAAATAATGTAAATTTGTATGAAAATAAAGATGCAAAATATCCATATAATAACGCATATTTGCATAAAAACATATATTCAAAAATACATATAAAATAATTAAATTTGTATTAAAATAAATATACAAAATGCACGTACAATAAAGTAAATTTGTATTGAAATAGATATGCAAAATACACATTAATAATGTAAATTGTATCAAAATATATATACGAATACTCATAAAATAGAGTATATTTCTATGAAAAAATACATACAAAATAAATATACAAAATACACATATAACTAGTTAAATTTGTATTTAAATACATGTACAAAAAACACATAAAATAATGTAGATTTGTATGAAATGAAAACAAATACATTTTATATAAAATATATATACAAAATACACATAGAATAATGTAAAATCATATCAAAATAAATACACAGAATATCAATAAGATAATGTAAATTTTTATGAAAATAAAGATGCAAAATACCCATAAAATAAAGCATATTTTTATAAAAATACATATACAAAAATACACATAGATTAATCAAATTTGTATTAAAATTAATATACAAAATGCACATACAATAAGGTAAATTTGTATTGAAAAAATATGCAAAATACATATAAAACAATGTAAATTTGTTTCAAAATATATACGAATACACATAAAATAACGCAGATTTCTATAGAAATATATATACAAAATACACTTGAAATAATGTAAATACGTATAAAAATATATATACAAAATACACATTAAATAATGTTAATTCGTGTCAAAATAAATAAACAAAATATCATGAAAAGAATGTGTATTTGTATGAAAATAGATATACAAAATACACATAAAATAACCTAAATTTGTATAAAACTATAAACAAAAATACACAAAAATAATTTAAACTTGTATGAAAATAAATATACAAAAAACTTATAAAATTAGGTAAATTTGAATGAAAATATATAAACATATAGACTTAAAATAACGTAAATTTGTATCAAATATATATACAAAACACACATTAATTAATGTAAATATGTATAAAAAAAATATATACAAAACACAAATAAAATAATGTAAAATCGTATCAAAATAAATACAGAAAATATTAATAAAATAATGTAAATTTGTATGAAAATTAAGATGCAAAATACCCATAAAATAACGCATTTTTTATAAAAATATATATAAGAAAAAACATAAAATATTTGATTTTGTATTAAAATAAATAGATATACAAAATACACATAAAATAAGCTAAATTTGAATTGAAATATATATACAAAATACATGAAATAATGTATATTTGTATCAAAATACTTATACAAATACACATATAATAACGTAAATTTGTATAAAAATATATAAACAAAATACACATTAAATAATATAAATACGTATAAAAAAATGTACAAAATACACAAATAATCATGTAATTCGTATCAAAATAAATAGACAAAATACCAATAAAATAATGTAAATTTCTATGAGAAAACACATACAAAATACACATAAATAATGCAAATATCAATAAAAATATATATAATATAATATATTTTTATACATATTAAAAATATTTAATGTATATTTTGTATATATATTTTATCCAAATTTACGTTATTTTATATGTATTTGTTTATATATTTTCATACAAATTTACATTATTTTATGTGAGTTTTGTATATGTATTTCAATACAAATTTGCCTAACTTTATGTGTATTTTGGATATCTATTTTCAAACAAATTTAAATTATTTTTGTGTATTTTTGTATATATTTTTATACAAATTTTAGTTATTTTATTTGTTTTTTGTATATATATTTTCCTAGAAATATACATTATTTTATTGGAATTTTGTGTATTTAATTTTTACAATTTACATTATTTTATGTATTTTTTATATATATTTTTATACGTATTTAAAATATTTGATGTGTATTTTATATATACATTTTCATAAAAATTTACGTTATTTTATTGTGTGTATTCGTATATATTTTGAAACCAATTTTATACAAATTCATGTTATTTTATGTGTATATTTATATATATATATATATATATATATATATATATATATATATATATATATATATATATATATATATATATAAATATATATATATAATTTCATACAAATTGATATTATTTTATGTGTATTCTTACATATATTTTATTACAAATTTACCTTATTTTATGTTTATTTTGTATATTTATTTCATTCAATTTTAATTTATTTAATGTGTATATTTGTATTTGTATTTAGGTTATTTTATGTGTGTTTTCTATATATATTTTCATCCAAAATTACATTATTTTATTTTCATTTTCTTAATTTAACTCGATACGAGTTTAGATTATTTCATAGGTATTTTGTATACATATTTTTATACTCATTTACATTATCTAATGTGTGTTTTGTATATATTTTTTTATGCAAACTAATTTTATGTGCATATTTTTTTATATAAAATTTAAACGTTATTTTATATGTATTTTGTATATGTTTTCTCATTCAAATTTACATTATACAAAATACACATAAAATTAGGTAAATTTGTATTTAAATACATATACAAAATACACTTAAAGTAATGTAAATTTGAATGAAATTATATAAACAAATACACTTAAAGTAACGTTAATTTGTATAAAATATATATAAAAAATACACATTAAATAATGAAAATATGTATAAAAAAATTTATACGAAACACAAATAGTATAATATAAAATCGTATCAAAATCTATACACAGAATATTAATAAAATAATGTACATTTGTATAAAAACTAAGATGCAAAATACCTATAAAATATCGCATTTTTTATAAAATTATATATACCAAAATACACATAAAATATTTGAATTTGTATTAAAATAAATATACAAAATGCAAATACAATAAGGTAAATTTGTATTGAAATAGATATGCAAAATACATATAAAACAATGTAAATTTGTTTCAAAATATATATTCGAATACACATAAAATAATGTAGATTTTTATAAATATATATATACAATATACAAATAAAATTAAGTAAATACGAATCAAAAATGTATACAAAATACACATAAAATAATGTAAATTCGTATAAATATAAATAAAAAAAATACCAATAAAAGAGTGTGTATTTGTATAAATATGAATATACAAAATGCACATAAAATAACATAAATTTGTATAAAACTATATACAAAAATACACTGAAGTAATTAAATTTGTATGAAAATAGATATACAAAATACACACAAAATAAGCTAAATTTGAATTGAAATATATAAACAAAATACATAAAATAAAGTAAAATCGTTTCAAAATATTTTTATGAAATACACATATAATAATGTAAATTTGTAAAAAAATATATAAACAAAATACACATTAAGTAATGTAAATTATTAAGTATAAAAAAATATTTACAAAATACACAAAAAATCAAGTCATTCGTATAAAAAAAAATAAACAAAATAGTATTAAAATAATGTAAATTTGCATGAGAAAACATATACAAATAACGCAAATTTCTAAAAAAATATATGTACAAAAATGCACATAAAATAAAGTAAATTTGCAAAAAAATATATATACAAAACACACACTAAATAATGTAAATGCGTACATAAAATAACCTAAATATGTATAAAACTATATACAAAAATACACAAAAATAATTTAAATTTGTTAAAAAAGAAATATACAAAATACACATAAAATTTGGTAAATTTGTATTGAAATACATATACAAAATACATATCAAATAATGTAAATTTGAATGAAAATATATAAACAAATACACTTAAAATAACGTAAATTTGTATAAAATATATATGCAAGATACACATTAAATAATGTAAATGTGTATAAAAAATATATATACAAAAAACAAATAATGTAAAATCGTATCAAAATAAATACACAGAATATCAAAAAAATAATGTAAATTTGTATGAAAATAAAGATGCAAAATTCACAAAAATTATCGCATTTTTTATAAAAATATATTTACCAAAATACACATAAAATATTTAAATTTGTATTGAAATAAATATACAAAATGCATATACAGTAAGGTAAATTTGTATTGAAAGAGATATTCAAAAATACATATAAAACAATGTAAATTTGTTTCAAAATGTATATACGAATACAAATAAAAAAAACGTAGATTTCTATAAAAATATATATACAAAATACATATGAAATTAAGTAAATACGTATAAAAATACATATCAAATAATGTAAATTCGTGTCAAAATAAATAAACAAAATATCATGAAAAGAATGTGTATTTGTATGAAAATAGATAATAGATAATAGATTTGTATAAAATATATATGCAAGATACACATTAAATAATGTAAATATGTATAAAAAAGAATATACAAAAAACAAATAGAATAATGTAACATCGTATCAAAATAAATACACCGAATTTTAATAAAATAATGTAAATTTGTATGAAAATAAAGATGCAAAATTCCCATAAAATAGCGCATTTCTTATAAAAATATATATACCAAAATACACATAAAATATTTAAATTTGCATTGAAATAAATATAAAAATGCACATACAATAATGTAAATTTGTATTGAAAGAGATATGCAAAAATACATATAAAACAATGTAAATTTGTTTCAAAATATATATACGAATACAAATAAAAAAACGTAGATTTCTATAAAAATATATATACAAAATACACATAAAATTAAGTAAATACGTATAAAAATAGATATACAAAATACACAGAATAATGTAAAATTGTTTAAAAAAAAAACAATATAAATAAAATAATATAAATTTGTATGAAAAAAAAAATGCAAAACACCCATAAAATAAAGCATATTTTTATAAAAATACATATACAAAAATACACATAGCATAATTAAATTTTTATTAAAATTAATTTACAAAATGCATATACAATAAGGTAAATTAGTATTGAAAAAATATGCCAAATACACATAAAACAGTGTAAATTTATTTCAAAATCTATATACGAATACTCATAAATCAACGTAGATTTCTATAGAAATATATATACAAAATACACATCAAATGATGTAAACACGTATAAAAATATATATATAAAATACACATTAAATAATGTAAATTCGCGTCAAAATAAATAAACAAAATATTAATAAAAGAATGTGTATTTGTATGAAAATAGATATACAATATACACATAAAATCACCTAAATTTGTATAAAACTATATACAAAAATACTCAAAAATAATTTTAATTTGTATGAAAATAAATATACAAAATAAACATAAAATTAGGTAAATTTGTAATGAAATACATTTACAAAATACACATAAAATAATGTAAATTTGAATGAAAATATATAAATAAATACACTTAAAATAACGTAAATTTGTATAAAATATATATAAAAAATACACATTAAATAATGTAAATATGTATAAAACAATATATACAAAACACAAATAGAATAATATAAAATCGTATCAAAATAAATACACAGAATATTAATAAAATAATGTAAATTTGTATGAAAATTAAGATGCAAAATACCCATAAAATAACGCATTTTTTATAAAAATATATATAGCAAGACACACATAAAATATTTGAATTTGTATTAAAATAAATATACAAAATGCACATACAATAAGGTAAATTTGTATTGAAATAGATATGCAAAATACATATAAAACCATGTAATTTTTTTTCAAAATATATATACGAATACACATAAAATAATGTAGATTTCTATGAAAATAAATATACAAAGTACCCATGAAATGAAGTAAATACGTATAAAAAAAGGTATACAAAATACACATAAAATAATGTAAACTCGTATCAAAATAAATAAACAAAATACTAATAAAAGAATGTGTATTGTATAAATATAAATATACAAAATGCAAATAAAATAACGTAAATTTATATAAAACTATATGCAAAAATACACAAAAGTAATTAAATTTGTGTGAAAATAGATATACAAAATACATGTGTATTTTGTATATTTATTTTCATACAAATTGAAATTATTTTTGTTTATTTTTTTATATATTTTCATACAAATTTTCGTTATTTTATGTGTATTTTGTATATTTATTTTTTCTTTTATCTGAATTTTGTTTATTGAGTTTGAAACGAATTTACATTATTTTGCATGTCTATTTTCATATAAATTAAAATACTTCTGTGTATTTTTGTATATAGTTTTATATAAATTTACGTTATTTTATGTGTATTTTGTATATTTATATTTATACAAATACACATTCTTTTATTGGTATTTTGTATATTTATTTTGATGCGAATTTACATTATTTTATGTGTATTTTGTATACATTTTTTTTAACGTATTTACTTAATTTTATGTGTATTTTGTATATATATTTTTATACAAATCTACGTTATTTTATGTGTATTGGTATATATATTTTGTAACAAATTTACATTCTTTTATATGTATTTTGCATATCTATTTCAATACAAATTTACCTTATTGTATGTGTTTTTTATATATTTATTTTAATACAAATTTAATTTTTTTATGTGTATTTTGGTATATATGGTAAGGTAAATTTGTATTGAAAGAGATATTCAAAAATACATATAAAGCAATGTAAATTTGTTTCAAAATATATATACGAATACACATAAAATAACGTAGATTTCTATAAAAATATATACAAAATACACATAAAATTAAGTAAATACGTATAAAAAAATGAATACAAAATACACATAAAAATCGTATCAAAATAAATAAACAAAATACCAGTAAAAGAATGTGTATTTGTATAAATATAAATATACAAAATACACAAAAAATATCGTAAATTTGTATAAAACTATATACAAAAATACACAGAAGTAATTAAATTTGTATGAAAATATATATACAAAATACAGCTAAAATAAGCTATATTTGAATTGAGATGTACATACAAAATAAATAAAATAATGTAAATCTGTATCAAAATATTTATACAAATACATATAATAACGTAGATTTGTTTAAAAAATATATAAACAAAATACACATTAAGTAATGTAAATACGTATAAAAAATATGCACAAAATACACATATAATCACGTAATTCGTATCAAAATAAACAAACAAAATAGCAATAAAATAATGTAAATTTGTATGAGAAAACATATACAAATAACGCAAATTTCTATAAAAATATATGTACAAAAATGCACATAAAATAAGGTAAATTTGCATAAAAATATATATACAAAACACACACTAAATAATGTAAATGCGTACATAAAATAACCTAAATTTGTATAAAACTATATACAAAAATACACAAAAATAATTTAAATTTGTTTGAAATGAAATATACAAAATACACATAAAATTAGGTAAATTTATATTGAAAAAATATATAAACTCAAATAATGTAAATTTGAATGAAAATATATAAACAGATACACTTAAAATAACGTAAATTTGTATAAAATATATATGCAAGATACACATTAAACAATGTAAATGTGTATAAAAAAATATATACAAAAAACAAATAGAATAATGTAAAATCGTATCAAAATAAATACTCAGAATATCAATAAAATAATGTAAATTTGTATGAAAATAAAGATGCAAAATTCCCAAAAATTATCGCATTTTTTTAAAAAATATATTTACCAAAATACACATAAAATAATTAAATTTGTATTGAAATAAATATACAAAATGCATATACAGGAAGGTAAATTTGTATTGAAAGAGATATTCAAAAATACATATAAAACAATGTAAATTTGTTTCAAAATATATATACGAATACACATAAAATAAAGTAGATTTCTATAGAAATATATATTCAAAATACATATGAAATTATGTAAATACGTATAAAAATATATATACAAAATACATATCAAATAATGTAAATTCGTGTCAAAATAAATAAACAAAATATAATGAAAACAATGTGTATTTGTATGAAAATAGATAATAGATAATAAATTTGTATAAAATATATATGCAAGATACACATTAAATAATGTAAATATACACATTAAATTGTTTTATATGTATTTTTGTATATATATTTTTATGCAAATATGAGTTATTATATGGGTATTTTGCGTCTTTATTTTCATACAAATTTACATTATTTTATTGATATTCTGTTTATTTATTTTGATACGATTTAAGATTATTCAATGTGTATTTTGTATATATATATATTTTTATACATATTTACATAATTTAATGATTATTTTGTATATATATTTTATCCAAATTTACGTTATTTAATGAGTATTTGTTTATATATTTTTATACAAATTTACATTATTTTATGTGTATTTTGTATACGTATTTCAATTCAAATTTGCCTATTTTTTTGTGTATTTTGCATATATATTTTCAAACAAATTTAAATTATTTTTTGTGTATTTTTGTATATATTTTTATACAAATTTTAGTTATTTTATTTGTATTTTCTATATATATTTTCCTACAAATATACATTCTTTTATTGGAATTTTGTTGATTTATTTTGATACGAATTTACATTACTTTATGTATATTTTGTATATATATTTTTCTACGTATTTACATTATTTTATATGTATTTTGTAAATATATTTTCATAAAAATTTACATTATTTTATTGTGTGTATTCGTATATGTTTTACACATAAAACAAATTTACACTGTTTTATGTGTATTTTGCATATTTTTTCTATACAAATTTACCTTATTGTATATGCATTTTGTATATTAATTTTAATAGAAATTTAATTATTCTATGTGTATTTTTGTATATGTATTTTTAAAAAAATATGCTTTATTTTATGGGTATTTTGCATCTTTATTTTCATACAAATTTACATTATTTTATTGATATTCTTTGTATTGATTTTGATACGATTTTACATTATTCTATGTGTATTTTGTATATATATTTTATAATATACCAATGAAATAATCTAAATTCGTATCGAATTAAATTAACAAAATACAAAAAAATAATGGAATTTTGGATGAAAATATATATAGAAAATGCACATAAAATAACCTAAATACAAATACAAATATACACATAAAACAATTTAAAATTGAATGAAATAAATATTAAAAAATAAACATAAAATAAGGTAAATTTGTAATGAAATATATGTACAAAATACACATAAAATAATATAAATTTGTAAGAAAATATATATACAAATACACATAAAATAAAATGAATTAGTATGAAAATATATATTCAAAATAAACATTAAATAATGTATAAAAATATATATACAAAGTACATATAAAATAATGTAAATTCTTATAAAAATAAATCAACAAAATAACAATAAAATAATATATATTTGAATGAAAATAAATTTACAAAATACACATAACATAAGTAAAATTTGTATTAAAATATATGAAAAAATACCCAGAAATAATTTGAATTTGTATGAAAATAGATATACAAAATACACATAAAACTAGGTAAATTTCTTTTGAAATGTATATACAAAATACTCATAAGATATTATAAATTTGTGTCAACATATATCAACAAATACACGTAACGTAACGTAAGGTATCGTAACGTAAATTTGTATAAAATATATATACAAAATACACATTAAATTAAGGAAAAATATATAAAAAAAATATATAAAAAATACACATAGAATAATGTAAAATCGTATCAAAATAAATGAATAGAATATCAATAAAATAATGTAAATTTCAATGAAAATAAAGATGCAAAATACCCATGAAATAACGCATATTTGTATTAAAATATATATTAAAAAATACACATAAAACAATTAAATTTGTATTAAAAAAAATATACAAAATGCACATACAATAAGGTAAATTTGTATTGAAATAGATATGCAAAATACACATCAAATAATGTAAATTTGTATTATAATATATATACTAAAACACATAAAATAGCGTAAATTTCTATGGTAATATATACAAAAAAATACACATAAAATGATATAAATACGTGGAAATATATATATACAAAATACACCTAAAATAAGGTTTTTTTTATTTTGATTCGAATTTACATTATTTTATGTGCATTTTGTATACATTTTTTTATACGTATTTACTTAATTTTATGTGTATTTTGTATATA
Source organism: Eriocheir sinensis (assembly GCF_024679095.1). Taxonomy (NCBI): domain Eukaryota; kingdom Metazoa; phylum Arthropoda; class Malacostraca; order Decapoda; family Varunidae; genus Eriocheir; species Eriocheir sinensis. Next base: position 34,413 of record NW_026111588.1, on the reverse strand, counting down.
TATTTTTATAGAAATCTACGTTATTTTATGTGTTTTCGTATATATATTTTGAAACAAATTTACATTGTTTTAAATTTATTTTTGCATATCTCTTTCAATACAGATTTACCTTATTGTATGTGCATTTTGTATATTTATTTCAATACAAATTTAAATATTTTATGTGTATTTTAGTATATATATTTTTATAAGAAATGCGTTATTTTATGGGAATTTTGATTCTTTATTTTCATACAAATTTACATTATTTTATTAATATTCGGTGTATTTATTTTGATACGATTTTACATTATTCTATTTGCTTTTTGTATATACTCTTTTATACATATTTACATTATTTTATGTGTATATTGCATATATATATTATAGAAATTTATTATCTATTATCTATTTTCATACATATACACATTCTTTTCATGATATTATGTTTATTTATTTTGACACGAATTTACATTATTTAATATGTATTTTGTATATATATTTTTATACATATTTACTTAATTTCATATGTATTTTGTATATATATTTCTATAGAAATCTACATTATTTTATATGTATTCGTATATATATTTTGAAACAAATTTTATGTGTATTTTGTTATATATACTTTTATAAAAAAAAATGCGCTATTTTATGGAGATTTTGCATCTTTATTTTCATACAAATTCAAATTATTTTATTGAAATTCTGTGTATTTATTTTGATACGATTTTTTATTATTCTATTTGTTTTTTGTATATATTTTTTTTATACACATTTACATTATTTAATGTGTATCTTGCATATATATTTTATACAAATTTACGTTTTTTTAAGTGTATTTGTTTATATATTTTCATTCAAATTTACATTATTTTATGTGTATTTTGTATATGTATTTCAATACAAATTTACCTAATTTTATGTGTATTTTGTATATTTCTTTTCATACAAATTTAAATTATTTTCGTGTACTTTTGTATATAGTTTTATACAAATTTAGGTTATTTTATGTACACATTCACATTATTTAATGTGTGTTTTGTATATATATTTTTATGCAAATTTACTTTATTTTTTGTGTATTTTGTATACATATTTCTATAGAAATCTACGTTATTTTATGTGTATTCATATATAGATTTTGAAACAAATCTACACTTTTATGTGTATTTTGCATATTTTTTCAATACAAATTTACCTTCTTGTATATGCATTTTGTATATTAATTTTAATACAAATTTGATTATTCTGTGTATTTTTGTATATGTATTTTTATAAAAATATGCTTTATTTTATAGGTATTTTGCATCTTTATTTTCATACAATTTACATTATTTTATTGATATTCTGCTCATTCATTTTGATACGATTTGACATTATTCTATGTGTGTTTTGTATATATTTTTCATTCAGATTTACGTTATTTTATGTGTATTTGTTTATATATTTTGACACAAATTTACAATATTTTATGGGTATTTTCTATATATATTTCAAAAGAAATTTACTTAGTCGTATGTGCATTTTGTATATCTATTTTCATACAAACTCAAATTATTTTTTATGTATTTTTGTATATATTTTAATACAAATTTTAGTGATGTTATGTGTATTTTGTAAATTTATTTTCATTCAAATATATATTATTTTATTGGTATTTTGTTGATTTATATTGATTCGAATTTACATTATTTTATATGTACTTTGCATATATATTTTTATACGCATTTACATGATTTAATATTTATTTAGAAGATCTATTTTCATACAAATTCATGGTATTTTATGTGTATTTGTATATATATTTTCATATAAATTTACATTATTTTATGTGTATTTTGTACATATATTTCATTACAAATTTACCTTATTTTATGTTTATTTTGTATGTGTATTTTGTATATTTATATTTATACAAATACACATTCTTTTATTGGTATTTTGTTTATTTATTTTGATTCGAATTTACATTATTTTATGTGTATTTTGTATGCATTTTTTTATTCGTATTTACCTAATTTTATGTTTTTTTGTATATATATTTTTATAGAAATGTACATTATTCTATGTATTTTCGTATATATATTTTGAAACAAATTTACATTGTTTTATATGTATTTTGCATATATATTTCAATACAAATTTACCTTATTATATGTGCATTTTGTATATTTATTTTAATACAAATTCAAATATTTAATGTGTGTTTTGTTATATATATTTTTATAAAAAATGCGTTATTTTATCGGAATTTTGCATTTTTATTTTCATAGAAATTTACATTATTTTATTAATATTCTGTGCATTTATTTTTAAACGATATTATATTATTCTATTTGTGGTCTGTAATTTTATTTTTTAATATATACATTATTTAATGTGTATTTTGTATATATATTTTATACAAATTTACATCATTTTAAGTGTATTCGTTTATATATTTTCATTCAAATTTGCATTATTTTGATTGTATTTTGTATATGTATTTAAATACAAATTTACCTAATTTTATGTGTATTTTGTATGTTTTTTTAATACAAATTTAAATTATTTAAATTACAAATTTAGGTTATTTTATGTGTATTTTGTATATCTATTTCATACAAATACACATTCTTTTAATGATATTTTGTTTGTTTATTTTAAAGCGAATTTACATTATTTAATTTAATTAATTTTTATACGTATTTATATCATTTCAGGTGTATTTTGTACATATATTTCTATAGAAATCTACGTTATTTTTTGTGTATTCGTATATATATTTGAAACAAATTTACAGTTTTATGTGTATTTTGCATATTTTTTCAATACAAATTTACCTTATTGTATGTGCATTTTGTATGGTAATTTTAATACAAATTTAATTATTCAATGTGTATTTTTGAATATGTATTTTTATTAAAATATGCTTTATTTTATCGGTATTTTGCATCTTTATTTTCATATACAAATTAACATTACTTAATTGATATTCTGTTTATTTATTTTGTTACGATTTTAAAATATTCTATGTGTACTTTGTATATATATTTCATACATATTTACAATATTTAATATATATTATGTATATATATATTTTATGCAAATTTTCTTTATTTTATGTGTATTTGTTTATATATTTTCATACAAATTTACATTATTTTATGTGTATTTTGTATATGTATTTCAATACAAATTTGCCTAATTTTATGTGTATTTTGCATATCTATTTTCAAACAAATTTAAATTATTTTTGTGTATTTTTGAATATATTTTTATACAAATTTTAGTTATTTTATTTGTATTTTGTATATATATTTTCCTACAAATATATATTCTTTTAGTGGAATTTTGTTTATTTATTTTGATACGAATTTACATTATTTTATGTGTATTTTGTATATATATATTTCTACGTATTTACATTATTTTATGTGTATTTTGTATATATATTTTCATAAAAATTTACTTTATTTTATTGTGTGTATTCGAATATATTTTGATACAAATTTACATTATTTTTTTATGTATTTTCTATATACAATTTCATCCAAAATTACATTATTTTATTGGTATTTTCTTAATTTAATTCGATAAGAATTTAGATTATTTCATAGGTATTTTGTATACATATTTTTATTCGCATTTACATTATTTAATGTGTGTTTTGTAAATAGATTTTTATGCAAATTTACTTTATTTTATGTGCATTTTTGTATATATATTTTTATAGAAATTTGCGTTATTTTAAGTGTATTTTGTAGATGTTTTCTCAAACAAATACACATTCTTTTATTGATATTTTGTTTATTTATTTTGACACGAATTTACATTATTTAATGTGTATTTTGTTTATATATTTTTTTACGTATTTACGTCATTTCATATGCATTTTGTATAGATATTTCTATAGAAATCTACGTTATTTTATGTGTATTCGTATATATATTTTGTAACAAATTTACATTGTTTTATGTGTATTTTCCATATTTTTTCAATACAAATTTACCTTATTGTATGTGCATTTTATATATTAATTTTAATACAAATTCAATTATTCTGTGTACTTTTGTATATGTATTTTAATAAAAAATGCGCTATTTTATGTAAATTTGCATAAAAATATATATACAAAACACATTAAATAATGTACATGCGTATAAAAATATGAATACAAAATACCAATGAAATAATCTAAATTCGTATCGAATTAAATTAACAAAATACCAAAAAAATAATGTAATTTTGGATAAAACTATATATAGAAAATACATATAAAATAACCTAAATACAAATACAAATATACACATAAAATAATTTAAAATTTAATTAAATAAATATACAAAATAAACACAAAATAAGGTAAATTTGTAATGAAATATATCTACAAAATACATATAAAATAGTATAAATTTGTATGAAAATATATATACAAATACACATAAAATAACATGAATTAGTATAAAAATATATATTCAAAATAAATATTTAATAATATATAAAAATATTTATACAAAGTATATATAAAATAATGTAAATTCTTATCAAAATAAATCAAGAAAAAACAATAAAATAATAGATATTTGAATGAAAATAAATTTACAAAATACACATAAAATAAGTAAAATTTGTATTGAAATATATAAAAAATACCCAGAAATAATTTGAATTTGTATGAAAATAGATATACAAAATACACATAAAACTAGGTAAATTTCTTTTGAAATATATATACAAAATACCCATAAGATATTGTAAATTTGTGTCAAAATATATCAACAAATACACGTAACGTAACGTAACGTAACGTAACGTAAATTTGTATAAAATATATATACAAAATACACATTAAATTAAGGAAAAATGTATAAAAAAATATATACAAAATACACATAGAATAATGTAAAATCGTATCAAAATAAATTAACAGAATATCAATAAAATAATGTAAATTTCTATGAAAATAAAGATGCAAAATACCCATAAAATAACGCATATTTGTATAAAAATATATATACAAAAATACACATAAAATAATTAAATTTGTATTAAAATAAATATACAAAATGCACATACAATAAGGTAAATTTGTATTGAAATAGATATGCAAAATACACATAAAATGATGTAAATACGTATAAAAAAATATATACAAAATACACCTAAAATAAGGTAAATTCGTATCAAATTCAATAAACTAAATTTCAATAAATGAATATAAATATGTAAAAAAATCAATATACAAAATAATATATAAAAAACTAAATTTTGTATTAAAATACATTCAAAAAAACACAAAAATAATTTCAATTTGTATGAAAATAGATATACAAAATCCACATAAAAAATGTAAATTTGTATGAAAATATATAAACAAATAGACATAAAGTAACGTATGTTTGTTTAAAATATATAGAGAAAATGCACATTAAATAATGTAAATATGTAAAATAGAATATAAACAAAATACACATAGAACAATGTAAAATCGTATCAAAATAAATACACAGAATATCAATCAAATAATGTAAATTTGTATGAAAATAAAGATGCAAAATACCCATTAAAAAAAAACATATTTTTATAAAAACATATATACAAATATACACATCAAATAATTAAATTTGTATTAAAATAAATATACAAAATGCACATACAATATGATAAATTTTTATTGAAATAGATATGAAAAAAATACACAACAAACAATGTAAATTTCAAAATATATATACGAATACACATAAAAAAACGTAAATTTCTATACAAATACAAATATAAAATTCACATAAAATGATATAAATACGTATAAAAATGAATATACAAAATACACATCAAATAATGTAAATTCGTACCAAAATAAATAAACAAAATACCAATAGAAGAATGTGAGTTTGTATAAAAATAAATATACAAAATAAACATAAAATAACGTAAATTTGTATAAAACTATATACAAAAATACACAAAAGTAATTTAAATTTGTATGAAAATAGATATACAAAATATACATAGACTAAACTAAATTTGTATTGAAATATATATACAAAATACATCATTAATGTAAATTTGCATCAAAATATTTTAACAGATGCGCATAAAATAACGTAAATTTATTTTAAAATATACAAAATGCACATTAAATAATGTAAATATGTATAAAAAAAAATATGCAAAACACAAATAGAATAATGTAAAATCGTATCAAAATAAATACATAGAATATTAATAAAACAATGTAAATTTGAATGAAAATAAAGATGCAAAATACCCATTAAATATCGCTTTTTTTTTATAAAAATATATATACCAAAATACACATAAAATATTTAAATTTGTATTACAATAAATATACAAAATGAATATACAATAAGGTAAATTTTTATTGAAATAGATATGCAAAATACATATAAAACAATGTAAATTTGTTTCAAAATATATATAAGAATACACATAAAATAATGTAGATTTCTATAAAAATATATATACAAAATACACAGAAAATGAAGTAAATACGTATAAAAAAATGTAAACAAAATACACATAAAATAACGTAAATTCATATCAAAATGAATAAACAAAATACCAATAAAAGAATGTGTATTTGTATAAATATAAATATACAAAATACATATAAAATAACGTAAATTTCTATAAAACTATATACAAAAACCCACAGAAGTAATTAAATTCGAATTAAAATAGATATAAAAATACAGATAAAATAAGCTAAATTTGAATTAAAATGAATATACAAAATACATAAAATTATGTAAATTTGTATGAAAATATTTATAAAAATACATATAATAACGTAAATTTGTTTAAAAATATATAAACAAAATACACATTAAAGTAATGTAAATACGTATAAAAAATATGTACAAAATACACATATAATCATGTAATTCGTAACAAACTAAATAAACAAAAAAGCAATAAAATAATGTAAATTTGTATGATAAAACATATACAAATACATATAAAATAACGAAAATTTATATAAAAATATATGTATAAAAATGCACGTTAGATAAAGTAAATTTGCATAAAAATATATATACAAAACACACATTAAATAATGTAAACGCGTACATAAAATAACTTAAATTTGTATGAAACTATACACAAAAATACACAAAAATAATTTAAAATTGTATGAAAAGAAATATACAAAAAACACATAAAATTAAGTAAATTTGTATTGAAATATACATACAAAATATAAATGAAATAATGTAAATTTGAATGAAAATATATAAAGAAATACACATGAAATAACGTAAATTTGTATGAAATATATATTCAAAATACACTTTAAATAATGTAAGTATGTAGTAAAAATATATACAAAACAGAAATAGAATAATATAAAATCGTATCAAAATAAATACACAGAATATCAATAAAATAATGTAAATTTGTATGAAAATTAAGATGCAAAATACCTATAAGATAATGCATTTTTTTATAAAAGTATAGATACCAAAATACACATAAAATATTTGAATTTGTAATAAAATAAATATACAAAATGCACTTACAATAAGGTAAATTTGTATTGAAATAGATATGCAAAATACATATAAAATAATGTAAATTTGTTTCAAAAAATATATACGAATACACATAAAATAACGTAGATTTCTATAAAAATACATATACAAAATACACATAAGATTATATAAATACGTATAAAAAAATGTATACAAAATACACATAAAATAATGTAAATTCGTATAAATATAAATAAACAAAATACCAATAAAAGAATGTGTATTTTTATAAATATAAATATACAATATGCACATAAAATAACGTAAATCTATATAAAACTATATACAAAAATACACAGAAGAAACCAAATTTGTATGAAAATATATATGCAAAATACCCACAAAATAAGCTTAATTTGAATTGAAATATGTATACAAAATACATAAAATAAAGTAAATTTGTATCAAAATATTTTTAGAAATACACATATAATTACGTAAATTTTATATAAAAATATATAAACAAAATACACATTAAATAATGTAAATACGTATAAAAAAATTGTACAAAATACACTAATAATCATGTAATTCGTATCAAAATAAATAAACAAAATACCAATAAAATAATGTAAATTTTTATGAGAAAACATATACAAAATACACATAAAATAACGGAAATTTCTATAAAAATATATGTACAAAAATGCACATAAAATAAATTTGCATTAAAAAATTCTATACAAAACACATATTACATAATGTAAATGAGTATAAAAAAATATATAAAATACCTATGAAATAATCTAAATTCGTATCGAATTAAATTAAGAAAATACCAATAAAATAATGTAGTTTTGGATGAAAATATATATAGAAAATATATATAAAATAACCTAAATACAAATACAAATATACATATAAAATAATTTAAAATTGAATGAAATAAATATACAAAATAAACATAAAATAAGGTAAATTTGTAATGAAATATATGTAAAAATACACATAAAATAATATAAATTTTTATGAAAATACATATACAAATACACATAAAATAACATGAATTGGTATAAAATTTGTATCAAAATATATACGAATACACACAATAAAATAACGTAAATTTTTATGAAAATGTATATACAAAATACACATAAAATAATTTAAATACGTGAAAAAAAAAAATATATATATATATATATATATATATATATATATATATATATATATATATATATATATATATATATATATATATATATATATATATATATATATATATATATAAATATATATATATATATATATATATGAATATATATATATAAAATATTCGTATCAAAATAAATAAACAAAATTCAATAGAATGTATATTATTTGTGGAAAATATATATTCAAAATACGAATAAAATAACTAAAATTTGTAGAAAAATATAAACAAAAATACAAAAAAATAATTTAAATTTGTTTGAAAATATATATGCAAAATACACGTAAAATTAGGCAAATTTGTATTGAAATACACATACAAAATACACATAAAATAATGTAAATTTGTATAAAAATACATAAACAAATACACATAAAATAACTTAAATTTGTATAAAATATATATTCAAAATAAACATTAAATAATGTTAATATGTATAAAAAATATATATACAAAATACACATAAAATAATGTTAAATCGTATCAAAATAAATAAACAGAATATCAATAAAATAATGTAAATTTGTATGAAAATAAAGACGCAAAATACCCATATAATAACGCATATTTGCATAAAAATATATATACAAAAATACATATAAAATAATTTAATTTGTATCAAAATAAATATTCAAAATGGACATACAATAAAGTAAATATGTATTGAAATAGATATGCAGAATACACATAAATAATGTAAATTTGTATCAAAATATATATACGAATACACATAAAATAGAGTAAAATTCTATGAAAATATACATACAAAATACATATAAAATAATGTAAAAAAGTATAAAAATATATATACCAAATACACCTAAAATAATGTAAATTCGTATCAAAATAAATAAACAAAATTCCGATAAAAGAACGTATATGTGTAAGAAAATAAATATAGAAAATACACATAAAATAACGAAAATTTGTATAAAAATATATACAAAAAAAAAAAAAATTCAATTTGTATGAAAATAGATATACAAAATACACATATAATTAGTTAAATTTGTATTTAAATACATTTACAAAATACACATAAAATACTGTAAATTTGTATGAAATGAAAACAAATACACATAAAATAACGTACATTTGTATAAAACATATATACAAAATACACATAGAATAATGTAAAATCGAATCAAAATAAATACACAGAATATCAATAAAATAATATAAATTTGTATGAAAATAAAGATGCAAAATAACCATAAAATAAACCATATTTTTATAAAAATACATATACAAAAATATGTATTAAAATTAATATACAAAAATATGTATTAAAATTAATATACAAAATGTAGATACAATAATGTAAATTTGTATCGAAAAAATATGCAAAATACACATAAAACAGTGTAAATTTCTTTAAAAATATATATACGAATACACATAAAATAACGTAGATTTCTATAGAAATATATATATACTATACACATGAAATGATATAAAAAATATATATACAAAATACACATTAAATAATGTAAATTCGCGTCAAAGTAAATAAACAAAATATCAATAAAACAATGTGTATTTGTATGAAAATAGATATACAAAATACACATAAAATAGCCTAAAATTGTATAAAACTATATACAAAAATACACAAAAATAATTTAAATTTGTATGAAAATAAATATACAAAATACACATAAAATTAGGTAAATTTGTATTAAGATACATATACAAAATACACATAAAATAATGTAAATTTGAATAAAAACACATAAGCAAATACACTTAAAATAACGCAAATTTGTATAAAATTTATATACAAAATACAAATTAAATAATGTAAATATGTTTAAAAAAATATATACAAAACACAAATAGAATAATGTAAAATCGTATCAAAATAAATACACAGAATATTAATGAAATAATGTAAATTTGTATGAAAATAAAGAAGCTAAATTCCCAATAAATAACTCTTTTAATAAAAATATATATACAAATATACACATAAAAAATTTAAATTTGTATTAAAATAAATATACAAAATACACATACAATATGGTAAATTTGTATTGAAATAGATATGCAAAATACATATAAAGCAATGTTAATTTGTTTCAAAATATATATACGAATATACATAAAATAATGTAGATTTCTATAAAAATATATATATACAAAACACATAAAATGAGGTAAATACGTATACAAAATGCACATGAAATGATGTACATACGTATATAAAAAAAAAAAAAAAAATATATATATATATATATATATATATATATATATATATATATATATATATATATATATATATATATATATATATATATATATATATATATATATATATATATACAAAATTCACATTAAATAATGTAAAATCGCGTAAAAATAAATAAACAAAATATCTATAAAAAATATATATATATACAAAATACACATAAAATAACCTAAATTTGTATAAAACTATATACAAAAATACATAAAAATAATTTAAATTTGTATGAAAATAAATATACAAAATACACATAACATAACTAAAATTTGTGTTAAAATATATACAAAAATACATAGAAATAATTTGAGTTTGTATGAAAATAGATATACAAAATACACATAAAACTAGATAAATTTCTTCTGAAATATATATACAAAATACCCAAAAAATATTGTAAATTTGTATCAAAATATAAACAAATACACATAAAATAACGTAAATTTGTATGAAAAATATATACAAAATAAACAGAATAATGTCAAATCTTATCAAAATGAATGAGCAGAATATCAATAAAATAATGTAAATTTGTATGAAAATAAAGATGCAAAATACCCATAAAATAAAGCATATTTTTATAAAAATACATATACAAAAATACAGATAGAATAATTAGATTTCTATTAAAATTAATATACAAAATCCATATACAATAATAAATAATAATAAATATGTATTGAAAAAATATGCACCATACACATAAAAGTGTAAATTTGTTTCAAAATCTAATCTATATACGAATACATATAAAATAACTTAGATTTCTATAGAAATAAATATACAAAATACACATGAAATGATGTAAATACGTATAAATATATATATATATATATATATATATATATATATATATATATATATATATATATATATATATATATATATATATATATATATATATATACAAAATACACATTAATTAATGTAAATTCGCGTCAAAATAAATAAACAAAATATCAATAAAAGAATGTGTATTTGTATGAAAATAGATATACAAAATACACATAAAATAATCTAAATTTATATAAAACTATATACAAAAATACACAAAAATAATTTAAATTTGTATGAAAATAATATACAAAATACATATAAAATTAGGTAAATTTGTATTGAAATACATATACAAAATACACATTGAATAATGTAAATATGTATAGAAAAATATATACAAAACACAAATAGAATTATGTAAAATCATATCAAAATTAATACTCAGAATATTAATAAAATAATGTAAATTTGTATGAAAATAAAGATGCAAAATACCAATAAAATAACGCATTTTGGTAACGCATACCAAAATACACATAAAATATTAAAACTTGTATTAAAATAAATATAAAAAATGCACATACAATAAGGTAAATTTGCATTGAAATAGATATCCAAAATACATATTAAGCAATGTAAATTTCTTTCAAAATATATATACAAAGGCAAATAAAATAACGTAGATTTCTATAAAAATATATACGAAATACACATAAAATGAAGTAAATACGTATAAAAAAAATGTATAAAAAATACACATAAAATAATGTAAAATCGTATCAAAATAAATAAACAAAAAAACAATAAAAGAATAAGTATTTGTATAAATATAAATATACAAAATACACATAAAATAACGTAAATTTGTATAAAACTATACACAAAAATACACAGAAGTAATTAAATTTGCATGAAAATAGATATACCAAATACAGATAAAATAAGCTAAATTTGAATTGAAGTGTATATACAAAATACATAAAATAATGTAAATTTTTATCAAAATATTTATACAAATACATATAATAACGTAGATTTGTTTCAAAATATATAAACAAAATACATATTAAGTAATGTAAATACGTATAAAAAATATGTACAAAATACATATATTATCATGTAATTCGTATCAAAATAAATAAACAAAATAGCAATAAAATAAAGTAAATTTGAATGAGAAAACATATACAAATACATATAAAATAACGCAAATTTCTATAAAAATATATGTACAAAAATGCACATAAAAAAGTAAATTTGCATAAAAATATGTATACAAAACACACATTAAATAATGTAAATGCGAACATAAAATTACCTAAATTTGTATAAACCTATATACAAAAATACACAGAAATAATTTAAATTTGTATGAAAAGAAATACACAAAACACATAAAATTAGGTAAATTTCTATTGAAATACATATACAAAATTCCATAAAATAATGTAAATTTGAATGAAAATAAATAAACAAATACACTTAAGATAACGTAAATTTGTATCAAATATATATGCAAGATACACATTAAATAATGTAAATATGTATAAAAAAAATATACACAAAAAACAAAGAGAATAATGCAATATCGTTTCAAAATAAATTCACCGAATATTAATAAAATAATGTAAATTTGTATGAAAATAAAGATGCAAAATTCCCATAAAATAGCGCATTTCTTATAAAAATATATATATACCAAAATACACATAAAATATATAAAATTTGTATTGAAATAAATATACAAAATGTACATACAATAAGGTAAATTTGTATTGAAAGAGATATGCAAAAATACAATGTAAATTTGTCTCAAAATATATATACGAATACACTTAAAATAATGAAGATTTCTATAATTATATATAAACAAATTACACATAAAATTAAGTAAATACGTATAAAAAAAATGTATACAAAATACATATCAAATAATGTAGACTCGAATCAAAATAAATTAACAAAATACCAATAAAAGAATGTGTATTTGTATAAATATAAATATACAAAATACACATACAAAATAAACATAAAATAAGGGAAATTTGTGATGAAATATATTTACAAAATACACATAAAATAATGAAAATTTATATGAAAATATATATACAAATACACATAAAATACCATGAATTTGTATAAAAATATATATTCAAAATAAATATTAAATAATGTAAATGCGTAAAAAAATATATATACAAAGTACATATAAAATAATGTAAATTCGTATCAATATAAATCAACAAAATACCAATAAAATGATATATATTTGAATGAAAATAAATCTACAAAATGCACGTAATATAACTAAAATTTGTATTAAAATATATACAAAAATACATAGAAATAATTTCAGTTTGTATGAAAATAGATACCCAAAATACACATAAGAGTAGGTAAAGTTCTTTTGAAATATATATACAAAATACCCATAAAATATTGTACATTTGTGTCAAAATATATAAACAAATACACATGAAATAACGTAAATTTGTATGAAAAATATATACAAAATACACATAGAATAATGTCAAATCGTATCAAAATTAAAAAGCAGAATATCAATAAAATAATGTAAATTTGTATGAAAATAAAGATGCAAAATACCCATAAAATAAAGCATATTTTTATAAAAATACATATACACAAATACACATAGAATAATTAAATTTGTATTAAAATTAATATAAAAAATGCATATACAATAAGGAAAATTTGTATTGAAAAAATATGCAACATACACATAAAAGTGTATATTTGTTTCAAAATCAATATACGAATACACATAAAATAACGTAGATTTCTATAGAAATATATATACAAAATACACATGAAATGATGTAAATACGTATAAAAATATATATGCAAAATACACATTAAATAATGTAAATTCGCATCAAAATAAATAAACAAAATACCAATAAAAGAATGTGTATTTGTATGAAAATAGATATACAAAATATATAAAATAACCTAAATTTGTATAAAACTATTTAGAAAAATAAACAAAAATAATTTAAATTTGTAGGAAAATAAATATACAAAATACACATAAAATTAGGTAAATTTGTATTGAAATACATATACAAAATACACATAATATAATGTAAATTTGAATGAAAATATATAAACATATTCACTTAAAATAACGTAAATTTGTATCAAATATATATATAAAATACACATTAAATAATGTATATATGTATAAAAAAAAATTATACAAAACACAAATGCAATAATGTAATATCATATCAAAATAAATACACAGAATATTAATAAAATAATGTAAATTTTTATGAAAATAAGATGCAAAATACCAATAAAATAACGCATTTTTATAAAAATATATATACCAAAATACACATAAAATTTGAAAATTTGTATTAAAATAAATATAAAAAATGCCCATACAATAAGGTAAATTTATACTGAAATAGATATGCAAAATACATATAAAACAATGTAAATTTGTATCAAAATATATATACGAATATACATAAAATAACGTAGATTTCTCTAAAAATATATACAAAATACATATAAAATAATGTGAAATCGCATCAAAATAAATAAACAAAATACCAATAAAAGAATGTGTATTTGTATAAATATAAATATACAAAATACACATAAAATAACGTAAATTTGTATAAAATTATATACACAAATACACAAAAGTAATTAAATTTGTATGTAAATATATATAAAAAATACTGATAAAATAAGCTAGATTTGAATTAAAATGTATATACAAAATACATAAAATAATGTAAATTTGTATCAAAATATTTATACAAATACATATGATAACGTAGATTTGTTTAAAAATATATAAAAAAAATACATATTAAGTAATTTAAATACGTATAAAAAATATGTACAAAATACATATATAATCATGTAATTCGTATCAAAATAAATAAACAAAATAGCAATAAAATAATGTTAATTTGTATGAGAAAACATATACAAATACAAATAAAATAACGCAATTTTTTTTTTAAATATATGTACAAATATGCACATAAAATAAAGTAAATTTGCATAAAAATATGTATACAAAACACACATTAAATAATGTAAATGCGTTCATAATATAACCTAAATTTGTATAAAACTATATACAAAAATACACAAAAATTATTTAAATTTGTATGAAAAGAAATATACAAAATACACATAAAATTAGGTAAATTTGTATTGAAATACATATTCAAAATACACATAAAATGATGTAAATTTGAATGAAAATATATAAACAAATACACTTAAAATAACGTAAATTTGTATAAAATATATATGCAAGATACACATTAAATAATGTAAATGTGTATAAAAAAATATCTACAAAAAACAAATAGAATAATGTAAAATCGTTTCAAAATAAAAACACAGAATATCAATAAAATAATGTAAATTTGTATAAAAATAAAGATGCAAAATTTCCATAAAATAGCGCATTTTTTTTAAATATATATACCAAAATACACATAAAATATTTAAATATGTATTGAAATAAATATACAAAATGCACATACAGTAAGGTAAATTTGTATTGAAAGAGATATTCAAAAATACATATAAAACAATTTAAATTTGTTTCAAAATATATATTCGAAAACACATAAAATAACGTAGATTTCTATAAAAAAATATATACAAAATACACATAAAATTAAGTAAATACGTATAAAAAAAATCTATAGAAAATACAAATAAAATAATGTAAATTCGAATCGAAATATATAAAAACCAATAAAAGAATGTGTATTTGTATAAATATAAATATACAAAATACACATAAAATAGCGTAAATTTGTATATTACTATATACAAAAATACACAAAAGTAATTAAATTTGTATGAAAATAGATATAAAAAAATCACATAAAATAAGCTAAATTTGAATGGAAATATATATATACAAAATAAATAAAATAATGTAAATTTGTATCAAAATATTTACATAAAATGAAGTAAACACTTATAAAAAAATGTATACAAAATACACATAAAATAATGTAAATTCGTATCAAAATAAATAAACAAAATACTAATAAAAGAATGTGTATTTGTATAAATATAAATATACAAAATACACATAAAATAACGTAAATTTATATAAAACTATATACAAAAATCCACAAAAGTAATTAAATTTGTATGAAAATAGATATACAAAATACACATAATATAAGCTAAATTTCAATTGAAATATATATACAACATACATAAAATAATGTAAATTGGTATCAAAATATTTATACAAATTTGTCTAGAAACATATAAACAAAATACACATTAAATAATGTAAATACGTAAAAAAAAATATGTACAAAATATACAAAAAATCATGTAATTCATATCAAAATATCTAAACAAAATACCAATAAAATAATGTAAATTTATGTGAGAAAACATATACAAAATACACAAAAAATAACGCGTTTCAATAACAATATATGTACAAAAATGCACATTAAATAAAGTAAATTTGCATAAAAAATAAATATACAAAAGACATATTAAATAATGTAAATGCGTATAAAAATATGTATACAAAATACCTATGAAATAATCTAAATTCGTATCGAATTAAATTAACAAAATACCAATAAAATAATGTGATTTTGGATGAAAATATATATAGAAAATACACATAAAATAACCTAATTACAAATACAAATATACACATAAAATGATTTAAAATTGAATGAAATAAATATACAAAATAAACATAAAATAAGGTAATTTGTAATGAAATATATGTAAAAATGCACATAAAATAATGCAAATTTGTATGAAAATATATATACAAATACACATAAAATAACATGAATTTGTATAAAATTTGTATCAAATTATATACGAATACACACAATAAAATTATGTAAATTTTTATGAAAATAGATATACAAAATACACATAAAATAATGTAAATACGTAGAAAAATATATATACAAAATTCACATAAAATAATGTAAATTCGTATCAAAATAAATAAACAAAATTCCAATGAAAGAATGTATAATTTTAGGAAAATATATATATATATATATATATATATATATATATATATATATATATATATATATATATATATATATATATATATATATATATATATATATATATATATATATATATATATATATATATATATATATATATAAAATATAAATAAAATAACTAAAATTTGTATAAAAATATATTCAATAATACACAAAAATAGTTTAAATTTGTTTGAAAATAGATATGCAAAATACACATAAAATTAGGCAAATTTGTGTTGAAATACATATACAAAACACACATAAAACAATGTAAATTTGTATGAAAATATATAAACAAATACACTTAAAATAACGTAAATTTGGATAAAATATATATACAAAATATATATCAAATAATTTAAATATGTATAAAAAAAATATATACAAAATACACAGAATAATGTTAAATCGTATCAAAATAAATAAACAGAATATCAATAAATTAATGTAAATATGTATGAAAATAAAGATGCAAAATACCCATATCATAACGAATATTTGTTTAAATATATATATACAAAAATGCATATAATATAATTAAATTTGTATTAAAATAAATATACAAAATGCACATACAATAAAGAAACTTTGCATTGAAATTAGTATGCGAAATACACATAAATAATGTAAATTTGTATCATAATATATATACGAATACACATAAAATAGAGTAAATTTCTATGAAAATATATATTCAAAATACACATAAAATAATGTAAATACGTAGAAAAATATATATACAAAATACACATAAAATAATGTAAATTCGTATCAAAATAAATAAACAAAATTCCAATAAAAGAATGTACATTTTTAGGAAAATATATATATATAAATTTTTTTTTTTTTACAGCAAAGGAGACAGCTCAAGGGCACAAAAAAAAAAAAAAAAAAAAAGCCCGCTACTCGCTGCTCCTAAAAAGAATCCAAATAGGTGGCCGAAAGATAAGTCAGTTTCGGGAGGAGAGGTGTCCTGATACCCTCCTCTTGAAAGAGTTCAAGTCGTAGGCAGGAGGAAATACAGATGAAGGAAGATTGTTCCAGAGTTTACCAGCGTGAGGGATGAAAGAGTGAAGATGCTGGTTAACTCTTGCATAAGGGGTTTGGACAGTATAGGGATGAGCATGAGTAGAAAGTCGAGTGCAGCGGGGCCGCGGGAGGGGGGGAGGCATGCAGTTAGCAAGTTCAGAAGAGCAGTCAGCGTGGAAATATCGATAGAAGATAGAAAGAGAGGCAACATTGCGGCGGAATTTAAGAGGTAGAAGACTATCAGTATGAGGAGGAGAGCTGATGAGACGAAGAGCCTTTGCCTCCACTCTGTCCAGAAGAGCTGTGTGAGTGGAGCCCCCCCACACATGAGATGCATACTCCATACGAGGGCGGACAAGGCCCCTGTATATGGACAGCAACTGTGCAAGGGAGAAGAACTGGCGGAGACGGTACAGATAAATAAAATAACTAAAATTTGTATAAAAATATATACAATAATACTCAAAAATAATTTAAATTTGTTTGAAAATAGATATGCAAAATACACATAAAATTAGGCAAATTTGTGTTGAAATACATATACAAAACACACATAAAATAATGTAAATTTGTATGAAAATATATAAACAAATACACTTAAAATAAAGTAAATTTGGATAAAATATATATACAAAATATATATCAAATAATTTAAATATGTATAAAAAAAATATATACAAAATACACAGAATAATGTTAAATCGTATCAAAATAAATAAACAGAATATCAATAAATTAATGTAAATATGTATGAAAATAAAGATGCAAAATACCCATATCATAACGAATATTTGTTTAAATATATATATACAAAAATACATATAATATAATTAAATTTGTATTAAAATAAATATACAAAATGCACATACAATAAAGAAACTTTGCATTGAAATTAGTATGCGAAATACACATAAATAATGTAAATTTGTATCATAATATATATACGAATACACATAAAATAGAGTAAATTTCTATGAAAATATATATTCAAAATACATATAAGATTATGTAAATAAGTAAAAAAATATATATATCAAATACACCTAAAATAATGAAAATTTGTATATTAGTTTTAATACAAATTTAATTATTCTAAGTGATTTTTTGTATATGTATTTTTTTAAAAAATATGCTTTATTTTATGGGTATTTTGCATCTTTATTTTCATACAAATTTACTTTATTTTATTGATATTCTGTGTATTTATTTTGATACGATTTTACATTATTCTATGTATATTTTCTATATATATTTTATACAAATGTACGTTATTTTATGTGAATTTGTTTTCATTTCATACAAATTTACATTATCTTATGTGTATTTTGTACATGTATTTAAATACAAATTTAACTAATTATATGTGTATTTTGTATATCTATTTTCATAGAAATTGAAATTAATTTGTGTATTTTTGCATAAATTTTTATATAAATTTTCGTAATTTTATGTGTATTTTGTATATTTATTTTCCTGCAAATATACGTTCTTTTATCGGAATTTTGTTTATTTATTTTGATACGAATTTACATTATTTTAGGTGTATTGGATATATATATTTTTATACTTATTTACATAATTTATTTTGAATATATATTTTCATAGAAATTTACTGTATTTTAAGTATATTCGTATTTATATTTTGATACAAATTTACATTATTTATATGTATTTTGCATATCTATTTCAATAAAAATTTTCTTTATTGTATGTGCCTTTTGAATATTTATTTCAATACAAATTTAATTATTTATGTGTATTTTTTTATATATATTTTTAAACAAATATGCGTTATTTTATGGATATTTTGCATCTTTATTTTCATACAAATTTACATTATTTTATTGATATTCTGTTTATTTATTTTGATACGATTTTACATTATTCTGTGTATTTTCTCTATATATTTTTATACATAATTACATTATTTAATGTATATTTTGTATATATATTTTATGGAAATTTACGTTATTTTATGTGTATTTTTTTATATATTTTCATACAAATTTACATTATTTTATGTGTATTTTGTATATGTATTTTAATACAAATTTGCCTAATTTAATGTGTATTTTGCATATCTATTTTCAAACAAATTTAAATTATTTTTGCTAATTTTTGTATATATTATCATACAAATTTTTGTTATTTTATTCGTATTTTATATATATATATATATATATATATATATATATATATATATATATATATATATATATATATATATATATATATATATATATATATATATATATATATATATATATATATATATATATATATATATATATTCCTACAAATATACATTCTTTTATTGGATTTTTTTTATTTATTTTCATACGAATCTACATTATTTTATGTTTATTTTGTATATATATTTTTCTACGTATTTACATTATTTTATGCGTATTTTTTTATTTATTTTCATAAAAATTTACGTTATTTTATTGTGTGTATTCGTATTTATTTTGATACAAATTTACATTATTTTCTGTGTATTTTGCATATGTATTTCAATACAAATTTACCGTATAGTATGTGTATTATGTATATTTATTTTAATACAAATTTAATTATTTTATGTGTATTTTTGTATATATGTTTTTTTTAAATATGAGTTATTTAATTTGTCTTTTGTATATCTATTTTCATACAAATTTAATTATTTTTGTTAATTTTTGTATATAGTTTTCTACAATTTTACGCTATTTTATGTGTATTTTGTATATTTATAGAAATACACATTCTTTTATTGATATTTTGTTTATTTATTTTGATACGAATTTACATTATTTTATAAGAATTTTGTATACATTTTCTTATACGTATTTACTTCATTTTATGTGTATTTTGTAAATATATTTTTATAGAAATCTACGTAATTTTATGTGTATTCGTATATATATATTGAAAAAAATTTACATTGTTTTATATGTATTTTGCATATCTACTTCAATTCAAATTTACCTTATTGTATGAGCATTTTGTATATTTATTGTAATACAAATTTAAATATTTTATGTGTATTTTGGTATATATATTTTTATAAAAAATGCGTTATTTTATGGGTATTTTGCATCTTTATTTTCATACAAATTTACATTATTTCATTAACATTCTGTGTATTATTTTTCATACGATTTTACATTATTCTATTTGTGTTTTGTATATATTTTTTTATATATATTTACATTATTTAATGAGTATTTTGTATATATATTTCATACAAATTTACGTTAATTTAAGTGTATTTGTTTATATATTTTCATTGAAATTTACCTAATTTTATGTGTATTTTGTATATGTATTTCAATACAAATTTACCTAATTTTATGTGTATTTTATATATATATTTTCATTCAAATTTATTTTTTTTTGTGTATTTTTGTATATAGTTTTATACAAATTTACGTTATTTTATGTGTATTTTGTATATGGATTTTCATACAAATACACATTCTTTTATTGATATTTTTTTTACATTATTTAATATGTATTTTGTATATATATTTTTATACGTATTTACATCATTTCATGTGTATTTTGTATATATATTTCTATAGAAATCTACGTTATTTTATGTGTATTCGTATATATATTTTGAAACAAATCTACATTATTTTATGTGTATTTTGTATATATATTTCATTACAAATTTGCCTAATTTTATGTTTATTTATATTTTCATTCAAATTCAAATTATTTTATGTGTATTTATTTATTTGTATTTACGTTATTTTATGTGTATTTTCTATATATATTTTCATTCAAAATTACATTATTGTATCGGTATTTTCTTCATTTTTTTCGATACGAATTTAGATTATTTCATGTGTATTTTCTATACCTATTTTTATACACATTTACATTATTTAATATGTGTTTTGTATATATATTTTTTTTTACAATTTTACTTCATTTTGTGTACATTTGTGTTGTTGTTTTAATACAAATTTTCATTATTTTAAGTGTAATTTGTACTTTTTTATTGTAAATTTGCCTTATTTGATGTATATTTTGTTTATTTGTTTTCATACAAATTCAAAGTGTTTGATGTGCTTTTTTGTACATATATTTTTATGGAAATTTGAGTTATTTTATGTGTATTTTGTATATATTTTTTCATACAAATTTACATTTTTTTATTATTATTTTGTTTATGTATTTTGATACGAATTTACATTATTGTACGTGTATTTTATATATATTTTGTATACGTATTTTCATAATTTAATTTCTATTTTGTTTATATATTTTAAAACAAATTTACGTTATTTTATGCGTATTTGTTTAATTATTTTGATACAAATATACATTAATTTATGTATTTTTTATATATATTTCTATACAAATTTAGTTTATTTTTATATATATTTTGTATATCTATTTTCATACAAATTTAAATTACTTTTGTGTATTTTTGTATAGAGTTTTATACAAATTTACGTTATTTTATGTGTATTTTGTATATTTATTTTCATACAAATTCACATTCTTCTATTGATATTTTGTTTATTTATTTTGGTACGAATTTACATTATTTTATGTGTATTTTGTATATATATTTTTATACGTATTTACATCATTTTATGTGTATTTTTTATATATATTTTTCTAGAAATCTACGTATTTTATGTTTATTCGTATATATATTTTGCAACAAATTTACTTTGTTTGATGTGTGTTTTGTATATCTATTACAATACAAATTTACCATATTGTATGTGTATTTTGTATATTTATTTTAATACAAATTTAATTATTTGATGTGTTTTTTTGTACATATTTTTTTATAAAAATATGCTTTTTTTATGATTATTTTGCATTTATTTTGAGACGATTTAACATTGTTCTATGTGTATTTTGTATATATTTTATTTTATATATTTATATTATTTAATGTGCATTTTCTATATATATTTTATACTTATATACGTTACTTTAAGTGTATTTGTTTATATATTTTCATACAAATCTACATAATTTTATGTGTATTTTTTATATGTATTTCAATACAAATTTATCTGATTATATGTGTATTTTGTAATTGTATTTTCATACAAATTGAAATTATTTTTGTGTATTTTTGTATGTATTTTTATACAAATGTTAGTAATTTTATATATTATTTTGTATATTTATTTTCCTACATATATACATTCTTTCATTGAAATTTAGTTTATTGAATTTGATACGAATTTACATTATTTTTGGTGTATTTTGTATATATATTTTTATGCGTATTTACATCATTTTATGAGTATTTTTTTATATATATTTTCATAGAAATTTACGCTATTTATCGTGTGCCGTATACATATTTTAATACAAATTTACATTATTTGATGTGTATTTTGCATATCTATTTCAATACAAATTTATCTTATTGTATGTGCATTTTGTAAATGTATTTTAATACAAATTTAATTATTTTATGTGTTTTTTTGTATATATATATTTTTATACAAATATGAATTGTATTATAGGTATTTTGCATCTTTATTTTCATAGAAATTTATATTAATTTATTGATATTCTGTTCATTTATTTTGATACGATTATTCATTACTCCAAGCGCATTTTGTATATATATTTTTATACCCTTTTCCATTATATAATGTGTATTTTGTATATATATTTTATTGAAATTTACGTTATTTTCTGTGTATTTGTTTATATATTTTAACACAAATTTACAATATTTTATGGGTATTTTGTATATATGTTTCAAAAGAAATTTACCCCAGTTGTATGTGTATTTTGTATATCTATTTTCATATAAATTCAAATTATTTCTGGGTATTTTTGTATATATTTTAATACAAATTTTACTTATGTTATGTGTATTTTATAAATTTATTTTCATTCAAATATATATTATTTTATTGGTATTTTGTTGATATATTTTGATACGAATTTACATTATTTTATATGTACTTTGTATATATATTTTTTTACGCATATACATTATTTAGTGTTTATTTTGAAAATATATTTTTATACAAATTCATGTTATTTTATGTGTATTTGTATATATATTTTAATAAAAATCTACATTATTTTTATGTGTATTTTGTACATATATTTCATTACAAATTTAAATCATTTTATGTTTATTTTGTATATTAATTTCATTCAATTTTAAATTATTTTGTGTATATTTGTATTTGTATTTAGGTTATTTTATATGTATTTTCTATATATAGTTTCCTGCAAAAATACATTATTTTAATGGTATTTTGATAATTTAATTCGATACGAATTTAGATTAACTGATAGGTATTTTGTATACATATTATATACGCATTTACATTATTTAATGTGTGTTTTGTATATATATTTTTATGCAAATTTACTTTATTTTATGTGCATTTTTGTACATATATTTATAAAAAATTTGCGTTATTTTATGTGTATTTTGATTATGTTTTCTCATACAAAATTACATTATTTCATAGGTATTTTGTTTATTTATTTTTATACGAATTATATTATTATATGTGTATTTTGTACACATTTTTATAGGTATTTACATTAATTAAGGAGTATTTTGTTTATATATTTTTATAAAAATTTAAGTTATTATATGTGTATTTCTATAAATATTTTGATACAAATTTACATTATTTTATGTATTTTGTATATATATTTAAATTCAAATTTAGCTTATTTTATGTGAATTTTGTATATCTATTTTCATACAAATTTAGTTACTTTTGTGTATTTTTGTATATAGTTTTAAACAAATTAACGTTATTTTATGTGTATTTTCTATATTTATATTTATATAAATACACATTCTTTTATTGGTATTTCGTTTATTTATTTTGATATGAATTTACTTTATTTTATGTGTATTTTGTATACTTAAAATAACGTATTTTTGTGTGATATATATATAAAATCTACATATTAAATAATGTAAATATGTAGAGAAAAAATATATTCAAAAAACAAATAGAATAATGTAAAATCATATCCAAATAAATACACAGAATATCAATAAAATAATGTAAATTTGTATAAAAATAAAGATGCAAAATTCCCATAAAATAACGCATTTTTTATTAAAATATAGTATCAAAATACACTTAAAATATTTGAATTTGAATTAAAATAAATAGACAAAATGAACATACAATAATGTAAAATACATATAAAAGAATATAAATAAGTTTCAAAATATATATACGAATACACATAAAATAACGTAGATTTCTATAAAAATATATATACAAAATACACATAAAATGAAGGAAATACATATAAAAAAATGTATACAAAATACACATAAAATAATGTAAATTCGTATCAAAATAAATCAACAAAATACCAATTAAAGAATGTGTATTTGTATAAATATAAATATACAAAATACACTTAAAATAATGTAAATTTGTTTAAAACTATATACAAAAATACACAAAAGTAATTAAATTTGTATGAAAATATATATACAAAATACACATAAACTAAGGTAAATTTGAATTGATATATATACAAAAAATACATAAAATAATGTAAATTTGTATCAAAATATTTATACAAATACACACATAATAACGTAAATTTGTATAAAAATATATAAACAAAATACTCACGAAATACTTTAAATACGTCTAAAACATATGTACAAAATACACATATAATAATGTAATTCGTATCAAAATAAATAAACAAAATACCAATAAATTAATGTAAATTTGTATGAGAAAATATATACAAAATACATATAAAATAACGGAAATTTCTATAAAAATATATGTACAAAAATGCACGTAAAATAAAGTAAATTTGCATAAAAATATATATACAAAGCACACATTAAATAAGGTAAATGCGTATAAAAAATATGTATACAAAATACCTATGAAATAATCTAAATTAGCATCGAACTAAATTAACAAAATACCAATAAAATAATGTAATTATGGATGAAAATATATATTGTTAATACACATAAAATAACCTAAACTCAAATTCAAATATACACAAAAAATAATTTAAAATTGAATGAAATAAATATACAAAATAAACATAAAATACGGTAAATTTGTAATGAAATATATGTACAAAATACACATAAAATAATGTAAATTTGTATGAAAATATATATCCAAATACACATAAAATATCATGAATTTGTTAAAAATTCGTATCAAAATATATACGAATACACACAATAAAATAACGTAAATTTTTAAGAAAATATATATACAAAATACACATAAAATAAGCTAAATTTGAATTGAAATATATATACAAAATAAATAAAATAATGTAAATTTGTATCAAAATATTTATACAAATACACACATAATAACGTAAATTTGTATAAAAATATATAAACAAAATACTCATGAAATACTTTAAATACGTATAAAACATATGTACAAAATACACATATAATAATGTAATTCGTATCAAAATAAATAAATAAAATACCAATAAATTAATGTAAATTTGTATGAGAAAATATATACAAAATACACATAAAATAACGCAAATTTCTATAAAAATATATGTACAAAAATGCACGTAAAATAAAGTATATTTGCATAAAAATATATATAGAAAGCACACATTAAATAATGTAAATGCGTATAAAAATATGTATACAAAATACCTATGAAATAATCTAAATTAGTATCGAATTAAATTAGCAAAATACCAATAAAATAATGTAATTATGGATTAAAATATATATTGAAAATACATATAAGATAACCTAAACACAAATACAAATATACGCAAAAAATAATTTAAAATTGATTTAAATAAATATACAAAATAAACATAAAATAAGGTAAATTTGTAATGAAATATATGTACAAAATACACATAAGATAATGTAAATTTGTATGAAAATATATATCCAAATACACATAAAATAATATTAATTTGTTTAAAATTTGTATCAAAATATATACGAATACACACAATAAAATAACATAAATTTTTAAGAAAATATATATATACACAATATACATATAAATGTAAATACATAGAAAAACATATAAACAAAATACTCATAAAATAATGTAAATTCGTATCAAAATAAATCAACAAAATTCCAATAAATGAATGTATATTTTTAGGAAAATATATATACAAAATAAAATAAAATAACTAAAATTTGTATAAAAATATATACAAAAATACACAAAAATAGTTTAAATTTGTTTGAAAATAGATATGCAAAATACAAATAAACTTAGGCAAATTTGTATTGAAATACATATACAAACACAAAATAATGTAAATTTGTATGAAAATATATAAACAAATACACATAAAATAATGTTAAATATATATAAAAATATATATACAAAATACTCATAAAATAATGTTAAATCGTATCAAAATAAATAAACAGAATATCAATAAGATAATGTAAATTTGTATAGAAATAAAGATGCAAAATACCCATATAATAACGCATATTTGTACAAAAAAATATATACAAAAATACATATAAAATAATTAAATTTGTATTAAAATAAATATACAAAATGCACATACAATAAAGTAAATTTGTAGTGAAATAGATATGCAAAATACACATAAATAATGTAAATTCGTATCAAAATAAATAAACAAAATTCCGATAAAAGAACGTATATTTGTAGAAAAATAAATATACAAAATACAAATAGAGTAACGAAAATTTATATAAAATATATGCAAAATACACAAAATAATTTCAATTTGTATGAAATAGATATAAAACACACATATAATTAGTTAAATTTGTATTTAAATACATGCAAAATTAACATAAAATAATGTAAATTTGTATGAAATGAAAACAAATACACGTAAAAAGTAACGTACATTTGTATATTATATATATATATATATATATATATATATATATATATATATATATATATATATATATATATATATATATATATATATATATATATATATATATATATATATATATATATATATATATATATATATATATATATATATATATATATATATATATATATATATATATATATATATATATATATATATGTATATATATATATATATATATATTAATAATAATATGTATGTATATATGTGTATATATGTATGTATATGTATATATATATATGTGTATATGTGTATGTATATGTATGTGTATATATATATGTATGTATATATATATATATATATGTATATATATATATATTTTACATAAATATTTTATGTGTATTTTATACAAATACACATTATATGTATTTTTTGTATATATATTTTAATACAAATTTACATTATGCATAAATTTAGTATATATATTTGATATACATTTATTTACATGTATTTTGTATTATATATTTTATATAAATTTACATTATTTTAATGTATTTTGTATATATTTTATACAAATACATTTATATATTTTGTTTATATTATATTATTTATTAATGTATTTTGTATATATAATTTACATTATTTTATGTCTATTTTGTATATAAATTTTAATACAAATTTACCTTATTTCATGTGAGTTTTGTATATTTATTTTCATACAAATTAAAATAATTTTATGTGTATTTTGGTGTATATATATTTTTTTTATACAAATTTACGTTATTTTATATTTCTTGTATATATATTTTCATACAAATACATTCTTTTATTATTTTGTTTATTTATTTAATTTACATTATTTATGTGTATTTTGTAATTTATTTTGATGTATATATATATATATACATATCCATATATATATATATATGTATATATTTTGTATATATATATATATTTTTATACAAATCACGTTATTTTCTATTATTATACTGTATTTACATATTTCATTAAATTTTCTACATCCGTTATTTTATGATGTAGTATTCATGTGCGTATTTTAGAACAAATTTACTAATGCTATTTATGTTTTTATTTTGCATATTTTTTCAATACAAATTTGCCTTATTTTATTTATGTTTCATTTTATGTAACATATTAATACTACAATTTTAATTAATTATTTTATGTGTATTTTTGTATATACTTTTTTCCTATAAAAATACAGTTCTTTTCATGGAATTTTTGTTTTATCTTTACTTTTCATACAAGCAATTTACATTATTTTGAAATTGTATTCGCCAGTATGATTTTGATACATTTTTTATACTATTATTCTGTGTATTTTGAATATATATTTTCAATATTTGTCATATACTTTAGCCATGAAATTTGCTCTTTTGTTTGTACATATTCATTATTTTATGTATTATTTTCTACAATGTATTTAAATACAAATTTACATGTTTATATCTCTATTTTCGTATATCTATTTTCCTTTCATTAAAAGTTGTATTTCTGCCATTTGTATATTATTTCAATATAAATTTTGCCAATTTTATTGTCATGTATTGTATATTGTATATATATTCCTGTTGTTACATGCATATATACGTTCTTTTATATCGAGGAATTTGTTTAAATCATTTTGATTTAGAATTAGTTTTCTGATACTAATTCATGTATGTGCTTTTATACTTTTGATCTTTTATATCTGTTTATTTATTTCAATGATTTTCATAGCAACATTTAACTCTTTGTATTATTCTCATGTGTATTTGATACAAATTTTTTGTATGTCTTGAATTTCATATACTTCATATATATATATATATATATATATATTGTATATCCATTATATATATATTTTATTCCCAAACAATTATTTTGTTTATATTTTTGTATATATTTTTAATTTATATTATGCGTTATTATATGTAAATTGGTCTGTGTCCTTTTAACATTTCTAAATGTTACCATTATTTTAAACTTGATATCTCTGTTTATTTATTTTAGATACGTCTGTTTTCAACATTAATTCTATAGTATTTTGTATATATGTTTTTATACATATTTAGCTATAATCTCTTGGGGGCCTATGTACGTTATTTTATGTGTATATTTATGTATATATCCAATTTCAAATTGTTTTATTCTGTATTCATTATATGTAAGGCAATAAATTTTACTACTAAATTATATATCCTCTATTTTCCAAACAAATTCTACCTCTAGATATTTTATGTGTATATTTTGTATATATATATTTTTATCGAAATTTGAATTATTATATTTATATTTTGTATATATTATATTTTTCTACAAGCCTGCACATTTCTTTTTATGAAATTTTGTTGATTTTATTTTGATACTGTCCATTCGTACTTATATTTGATACAAATTTTATATATAATTCATGATATTTACATTTACCTTGTGTATATGTATTTTGTATACACAAATCTTATGTTCATAAAATTTATGTCTGTTATTTTGTGTATGTATTCGTATGTTTTCAGATGGGTATCATACCATTGTATTATTTATATTTGACTTATATATATTTCATCTAAATTCAATTGTTTGTATTATTATTTTTGTATTTATATTTAGGATACTAAATTTACATATTTATTTTTATATATATTCATTTCATACAAGTATTTAAGTATTTTATATGTATAGAAATCTGTGTTATTTATTTTATTCATTATATATATTTTTTAAGTATTATTTTACAGGTATTTTTTAGTATATTTTTAATACAAATTTACATTTATCTAGAAAAAGTGTGTTTTGTATATATTATATGTTATTTTATACATTTACATTATTATATATGTACTTTTTGTATATATATTTTATGCAAATTTAACTTTTAATTTTATATGCATTTTTGTATATTTCTCCTTACCGAAATTTACTATTATTCATGGTATATTTTGTATATGTTATTCTTGATACGAATTTACATTATTCTATTGTTTATTTTGTGTATATTTTTTGTACAGTGTTGCATTTATTCTGTTATGTATTTTGTTTTCATTTCATACTAAATGTTTACATTATATTTAATGTGTATTTTGTTTAAATGTATTTATGCAAATTTACTATTATATATGTGTGTTGTATATCTATCTTTCAGCCTAAATTTAAATTATTTGACTGTGAATAATTTTTTGTATATATTTCAATATCATACGATTTGCGTTATTTTATGTATTATTTTGACATATTTTATGTATTCCAAACCACAAATTCATTTCTTATTAGTCATTTTGTTTTATTTATTTTTTTTGATACAATTTTGCATTTATTTTGGGGTGTATTTTGTGTATGTACATTTTTTATGCGTATATTTACATTTTATATATGTGTATTTTGTTATGTATATTTTTGAAATCTTACATTTATTTTATGTGTATTCGTATATATATTTTAAACAAATTTACATTGTTTATATATGTATTTTTTGCATATCTATTTCAATATAAATTTACCTTATTGTATGTACATTTTTATATTTATTTTTAATGCAAATTTTTAATTTTTTATATGTGTATTTTGTATATATATATTTTTATGCAAAAATACGTTATTGATTAGGTATAGACATTTTTGTACCATCTTTATTTTCACATATTTACATTATTTT
The DNA here is from genome assembly GCF_024679095.1 of Eriocheir sinensis. Lineage (NCBI taxonomy): Eukaryota > Metazoa > Arthropoda > Malacostraca > Decapoda > Varunidae > Eriocheir > Eriocheir sinensis. The sequence continues at coordinate 2,183 of NW_026111588.1, read as the reverse complement.
ATTAATATTCTGTGTATTTATTTTGATACGATTTTACATTATTTGCGGCATTACTGTTTTGTATGTATTTTCTGACATATTTACATTATTTAATGTTCTATTTTGTATATATATTTTATCTGAGTAATTTACGTTATTTTAAGTGTATTTGTTTATGTATTTTTCATTCAAATTTACTTTATATATTATTTGTGTGTATTTTGTAAATGTATTTCAATACAAATTTGGCCTAATTTTATGTGTATTTTGTATATCTATTTTAACAAAATTTAAATTAGTACAGGTTATTTTTGTATAGTTTTATACAAATTTTGTTATTTTATGTGTATATTCTATATCTATTTTCATACAAATATACATTCTTTATTGAGTCAATTTTGTTTTTATTTTATTTTGATAGCAATTTACATTATTTAATGTATTTGTATATATATGCTAAACTATTCTACGTACATTTACATGTTTTTAGTGTATTTTGTATATATATTTCTATAGCAAAATCTACGTTATTTTATGTGTATTCGTATATATTTTGAAACAAATTTACACAAATTCTTTGTTTTATGAGTTTTTTGTCATATTTTTCAATACAATTTTCCTTGTGTATATGCATTTTTATATATAATTTTAATATTTTAATTCAATTTCCATGTTTATTCTATTGGTTTTTGTATATTTTATAAAATATGATTTTATTTTATAGTATTTTGCATCTTTATTTCATGCAAGCCTTATTACATTATTTTATGATGTATACGTATGTATTTATTTTGTTACGATTTATTTTGTTCTGTATGTATTTTGTGTATATATTTTGAAATACATGAAATGTACGTTATTTTATGTGTGTATTTGTTTTCATTTCACTCATACAAATCTAGATTATTTATACATTGTATTTTGTATGCTATGTTTAAAATTATTTACAGAAATTACCTAATGTATATGTGTTTTGTATATCTATTTTTATACAAATTAAAATTATTTTATGTTTGTATATATTTTTTATACACATTTATTAGTTATATGTATATTGTATTTATTTTCCTGTACAAAATTTTATTTTATCATACACAATTTCGTATATTAATTTGTCAGATTTTATTTTATTTATTTTGATACGAATTACATTCTTTAGAGTGTATTATTATATATATTTTTATAATTTTTTACATCATTTTATATATTGTTTTGTGTATATTTTTCATAATTTACTCTATTTGTAATATATTCCGTATATATATTCTATTTGGATTGCATTATTTATATTGTATATACTGTTCAATACAAATTTTATTAATATGCATTTTTTTTGTTATATTACAAATTTACTATATTTTTTATATTTATTTATACAAATTTACATTATTTTTATTATTTTTTGTTTATATATTTATCATAATTTAATTATTTATATAAATTTGTATTTGTATATATTTTTATGACAAATGTTACATTATTACACATTTTATGTATTTTTGTATATATATTTATACAAATTTACGTTATTTTATGTATTATTTTGTATATCTCATTTCCTTACAAAAATAAATTTAGTTTTATGTATTTTTGCATATCTATTTTAATACAAAATTTACTAATTATTTTAGGTTATTTTTGTATATTATAAATATTTTGATACCAAATTACAAAATTTTTTATTCATGTATTTTGTATATATTTATTTCAATTTAAATTGCTTATTTTTGTGTTTATTTATTTATTATTGTGATAAAAATTTACATTATTGATATTATTATTTACATTATTTGTATACATTTACTATTTATATTTATACCTTGTTCTTGTGTGTATTTTAGTATATTGTATATATTTATTTTTGATACAAATCTGCAATTATTTCATGTGTATTTTGTATATATATTTTTATGCAAATATATACACATTGTTCATTTATATTGGTATTTGCATATCTATTTTCATATATTTACGTTATTTTATTATTATTTTGTATATTTATTTTGATACAAATTTACATTGTTTAATGTGTATATTGTATTTTTGTATATCTTTTTCATATACATATAAACATTAATTTGTATGTGTATTTGTATATATATTTTATAAATTTACGTTATTTTATGTGTATTTGCTTTATTTGTATTTCATTAAAATAACTTATGTGATTTTGCTGTCTATTTAATTTATATTATTTTTAATAT